>NC_092012.1:32520325-32843867 GCF_042242105.1 Pempheris klunzingeri | reverse complement strand
AATAACATCACCACTACCTTTCCTATTCACATCCATCTTTTGGTGAAACAACACAAATGAAAGTATGTGTCCAAATTCATTTTCTCTGTCGCCTTATGTTTGACAAATGTAAAGAAGCTGCTCATACTGTCTCACAAACGGCACCAATTACACCAGTGGTGTAGCTGTACAACTGGAGAAAACAGAATGGGATCTTCTGCCTCAAGAAATGTTTATAGAGAAATTAATTCTGTTTTACTATCTAATTCCAAAAATGAGGAACAAAAACATTTTCTACTGTCTTGATTTAAAAACAAAAAATCTTTAATCATTAAAAGGCACTTTTAATGCAACATTGACGGTGAAATCTAATCACATCAAACCTAACATGTTCGCTTTAAGGCCTTAGACAGAAGTACTGTAGATTCAAGCTTTTGATTGAGCAACTTAGACTGACTGTTATAGGCAGAAATAGTAATTATGTTCCTCCACATGCAGACGGAGTCATGAAAGCAGGGGAGTAAACAAAAAAACATTCAGGTTGAATATTTTTCAGAGGATAAGAACAAGCTCAAAGCTTTAATGAAATGCTGCCCAGTCAAGCCCTCATTAAATGACAGCTGAGTGACGTTGCAATGCGGTTTAAGTGGCTGACTGCCGAGCTCGCAGGTTTAACGCCTGGCTCTGATTACTGCCACCCAGAGTGGATGGGAGTGTTGGAAATGTCCACTGTGTGGTGGTTAGCAGAGAGTGAGGAGAGAGAGTGACACCTGAGAGGCCCGTGTACATTTGGACACATTTACAGATGTCAGGGACAAACCTGGACATCAATTATTTACTTTTTTTTTTTTTTAATTCCCCCCTCCCCTGAGTAGATCTATTGACTGCCAGTGAAAGTGACCAGTGCCAGACAAAGAGAGTGGGGGAGCAAAATGTGAGATGTGAGAAAAGAAGGGAATGAAAATGAAAGGCGTGCCAGTAGCCTGGATGACTGTGTGACCATTACTAGAGCTCATTAGATAATAACTCATCACCTAACAATAAGGCACTGCTTTATAATCTAAATGGCATTTGGCTTTAATCCAAAGTCCAATATCTATTGAAGGTAAAAAGCTATATAAGAGATTACACTTGCCATTCAAGTAATTTGATGTGATAAGTATTAACTACAGGCATAATTCCCATGTTGGAAGTTATTCTGCAAACAGGTGGCCATGTTTTCAAACGATGGCTCCATCCTCAATCTGTTTTAGTCTTAAGTCCACGAGGTAAATTAATTCACTGGTGAGTTATCTCTACGCTGGAGTCCTCCGGCCTGTGCTCAGCTTTGCCATGACTTTCTCTCTCTCAGGACGGAGAGAGGCCTTTGCTGGCCGCCAGCCTTATCAGCAGACCACTGTGCTGTTGTTGGCCCTGAGGCAATCAGTGTACTGTCTGTTGCTTCTTTTCTAACACTGATTAGAGGAGGAGAGAGGAACATCACAGAGAATACCAACGGCATCTAGTAAACCCTGCAAAAATGCTGACAGCCAAACACACATGCAGAGTGTATTGTGTTGTGCGAATATTGCCCCCCACCAGATGCTTCAGGTGTTGCTCATTCAATCTTCGCTACACTGTTTATTTTATTTCTTCACCTTTATTTCTAAAACAGGTATTACTTGAGGCAGAATTACGTTTTTGAATTAAGCATTTGGATTAAAGGAGAGCTTGAGTTGAGTGCTGCCCACGACATATTTTGTCCACCTGGACCGAGAACCTCAGCGGGAGGGGCGATCTCCCCAGGAGGAGAGAGCAGAGTGAGCCGGCTAACCTGGCTAGCCGGCTCTGCTCTGCTGGATGAAATGGGACTCAGGCTGACTTAGCACAAAAAAAAATAGACTGCTTGTGCCCACATTTTTACAGCGACCTGGCTTCATCTCATCTCCTGATGGCCGTACTAACGGGCGCCCTGAAAAAAAATTAAGTATATATATATATTTCTAAAAAGGATAGTCGCATAAACTATTTTTTTTTAAAAATAATTACCGACTATTACAATATGCGTAAGTCATGGCCCATCCCTTGGAGTGCATATTGTTCTGTGCATGTATTCAATCAAACAATCAAAGATGCTTAATCAAGCCAGAGCCCAACATTAAGCCTGCCATGTTAATTAATGAAACTCAGTCAAATCAGACTTGAGTGTTGCATTATCGAAGCTGTTACACTGAAATGTACACATTATATTGCTTCCTGTCAAAAAGCTGCCTGATTGTGTCTCTCAAACATTACCCAATGACGCTGATATGTGATGTTCATATTGTGTGAACATATGGCAGAACAAAAGCAGATGATTAAAGACTAATTGTGGGAAATTAGCAATCAATATCACAAAGTGCAACAGCAAAAGTGGAAGTCATAAGATCAGTCTTCTTCAGTCAAGCAGCAGGGGGAAACATTTATGGACAGTACTTTACCTCAGCAAGATGAGGCGTTGTTTCCCCTGTGTTTGTTTTTATTGCTCAGCCCTATTGTGTGGGGAATTTGGGGGCAATCGAATGGGCCTCAGTGGGGATATTGAATATCTAGAAGCTACAATGAATGGCCAGCGTGACAGAGGGACTCCCTCAGTGAATCAACATGCAGTTGCTCCTTCCTCACGGCTGTGGAGGTTTTGACATTTAATCGCTAAATATCAATGTATTTGAATCGTGTCAAGTGTGTGTCGCTATAGATTAATGTGTGGCCAAACTCCTCCCAGTCAAACAGAGTCTAAATAACTCAATACTGACATTCGCCGGTTCAAATGTCAACATATTAACACCGAATTGAGTACGTGTGTGTGTGTGTGTGTGTGTGTGTGTGTGTGTGTGTTAGTGCAGAGATCCAAATGACCTAGTTAATGGAGATGAAGACGATGATGGGATTTGTGCTTGCGAGGTAATCTGATACCTTTAATGGTAGTGAGGGGAAGGATCCCGCATACAAATGGCTTTCTATCAAACAGCGGGGGAACACAGGCCGTGTACAGACAGCTTATTGCATGCACATGCACGTGCTTGCATGTACACACACACACACACGCGTGCAAAACATGGAGGCACGCATTCAGGAAGACACATAAAAATCAGGGGGGGGGGCACAAACATAAACCCGCGACATAAAATCGCTCTCCTGACTTTGCTGATGACTAAAGTGAAAAAGCGGCGGCATGCTTGCAGACTCCCATTGATTCAACTTGGCGGAGAGAGCTCCCGCTTCATTAGGCCAAGAAATTAAAATGTGGGCGGCCTGTGGTGGAGATGGGAGGTGGGAGGTGGTGGTGGGGTTTACGAGGCGATGTGGGGAGGTGCTCGAACATCGACAGACGACAAGGATGTCCAAGGCAATAGAATGTTTAAAAGAAAGGAAAAGAAAGAAAAAGGCGTGTAATGAAGCGATGGCTGTTATGATCTCAGTGATATAATGACTGTAATGTTCATTGTATTAGAGATTGATGCTGAAAAATAGCAAAAGGAAATATGAATTCCTAAGGTAAGGTGAGGTAAGGAAAAGGAGATGATGCCGTCTGCTCCAGAGGATGCAGAGAAGCAGAGATAATTGCAAATCATGAATGTCACTCAGTGTCTCCTGGCTTAAAATTAAAACTCTTCAAATGCATGATTGTTATCCAGTTGGATCTTGTTTATTATTTGAATCAAGGAAAGTTTTAATGTCTTTTTGTGAGAATGTGAGTGGTTCCAGGGTTCAAGTCTTTATGCTAAGATGAGCTAATCGCTTGCTGGCTCTGGTTCAGGGAGAGGCGCCCACTCAGGATAGCTATAGTTATAGCTAATAGCTTTTACCATTTTTCACTGTAGCCATGCACATACAGAAAACTATCACTGGATTACTTTGATACTGAAGAAAACTTAAAAATGAGATGATTTTCAGGAACGTCCTGGAGTGATAAGTCCTTTTTCCTTGGCGTTCTAAGCAGATTTATGGATATTTAATGGGGGATAATGACTTCCTTGCGAACTACATACGTGCATTATGTCTGTGTTAGATGTGACTCAGTTATGAGTGCCTTAATTGCCTTCATGAACTGTGCGCCTCAGCCACTGTTGCTGTGGCAACTGCTGACCGCTTTGGTAATTAGGCCAAACTACAACAACTAACTTCTACCTGCGGTGATGTTGTTTCCATGTGACGTGATGATATTTCTAACATTCAAAATGTTCCTATCCATCACAAGGTGATGATAATGACACCAGTATTGAGGAACCATGTGTACACCAGAACACCATGCACTTGACATGTCCTTCTTCAAAATACCCAGATACAGATTGTTTTGTATTAGCAGGTGTAAACGAGGTCATAGTTTATCCCCGGAAAAAGGCAGGGAGAGTCGGAGCCAGGGATGGAGTGAGACCATATGTCTTTGTGTCAGCTGAGCAGGGCGGGGACGCTGCTACCTGCTGTCAGTGTCACCTCTTTGACCACCGACTAACCTGCTGACTGGGATGACTGGGAGGAGGATGTCTGGCTCACACTGGCTGCCCTTACACCGTCTGGGTAGGAACAGTAGGCAGCTGGCTCAGTCTTCATGGGGGCAGTGTGTGTGTGTGTTTTGCATGTGTGTAAAAGGGTTTTATTAACAAGAGAACAAATGCATGTAGAAATATGCACACAGCAAAAAAAAGAATTTGTTTTTATGCCAGTAAAGGATGTAAAAATATACCAAAAAGGATTTTTTAAATGAATAACAATGTAAGCGTTGTGCAGTGCCACTGCACAATTACTGAACATATGCTGTTGTAGCAATGTACTGTGTGAGGCCTGGCAGTGATGGCACGGGCATTAGTAAGGCCACCGCTTTGTGAGGTTTCTTTGTTTTTGTCTTCATAAAATACAGTCAACATCAGTTAGCACAAAAGAGCGCTTGAAACATCCCAAATGTAAATCAATTCTTGACTGTTTCTTTTTACCACACACTCAGGGAACGTGGCCTGTGGCCAAACAGTTGCCATCTGGGGTCACTCACTCATTGATTCTTGGAGAGCAGTGTGAGGGAATGGTAGTTCAGTGCCGCTAGAGTCCCACTACAGAAACTTAACTACTCCTGCTTTCATTCACAGTCTTGCTTTATGTAACACCACTTGGAAAATACAGAGAATGTGTATAGTAAGCTCCTTGTTAAGATTCAGGTTTAACCCTTCAGAGTCTGGGGTAAAACGGCGTTTTTTACTACTTTTCATTTTACTTTTGTGTTTCCCATTAAAACTGCTTAGCTTGCCTTTCTTTGTGTCTTTCTTTTCAGCACAACCTCACCTATGTGATTCTAAGTATTTATTTATTTTGACATAATATATGGACACACTGTATGTAAAAGTGCAAAAGAAACACAAAATCTGAGTAGGAACTAGTTGGATCTTTGGAGGAGCGGGGGTCTGCGCGGACACCTCCTCTCGTTCGTCGTCACGCGCAGCATCCACTTCATCCTCTGAAAGGAGTCTTCCTCAGAATCAGAATGTTCTTCCCCAGATTCAGCATCTTCTAACTCGTAGAAGAGCTGTAGTGCGCGACTTCGGCTCTTCATAAATTTAGTCTTAATTGGCCGATCGACAAAATTCAAACACTTGTAAAAAGTTTGAAGTGTCCGCTTTCCAACAGTCTTTGAATGGAGCACCTGCGTGCTTGTGTCACAGCTTTACGTTTTCAAACGTGCGACATGTGACTTTGACGCCGTGTGGCAGTCCTAGACTCTGAAGGGTTAAACAGACAGACATTGCTATTTGTATCGCAGTTATTTTATGTTACATACTATAATCTGGTTTACAAGCTAGAGTGCATTGGTCAACGGTGTTGGTAGAGCCAAGAGGATCTCTCTCTTCTTCTTTATTTCCTCACATAAAACATGCATTTTATGGTATAAATTATGGCCTCTGCAATAAAAAATCCCTTGTCTTGTAACTTTGCAAGTAGAGTGTGTGAGACAGAAAGACAGCAGATAACTTGGACTTGATGAATTGTTCATCTTTTGCCAGATTCTCTGAGGGTTGACCATGAACTTCATCACTGAAATTAGCCGCAGTGGCAGTAGATAATGTAATCTGGGAACGAGAGAAAACGAGGCAAATAAACAAGACCAGCTGTATAGACAAAATGCTTTGATAAGTTTAGTTTTGGTCAAAACAGTAGTTTGCACTACTCTGCGGTATAATGCAACCCTGACTATTTTGATTCTGTGTTAGTATTTTCAAAAAGGTCTTCAGCAATAGAAGGTGTGTGGTGGTCTGTGTACATTTAATGACTAATTATCTAATTATTGAAAGGTGGTTAGCTTAAACTATTCATTTGTAAAGCCATTTAATCAAGGCTTAAAATATTTTTAGCAATACTGCCTTGCTCGGTCATATACATTACATTACATTATACAGGAAGAGAGCCGTGGTCCTGAATCTAAAAATTATACACACACCCATGGGTCTGAATGGTTTCCGTGCTTGTTCTTGTGAAAGTGTTCTCTGCTCAGGAAGTCTTTCTGTCCTAATGGAAATAAACCGAATTCACATTTTGGTTTGCTTTCATTTGCATGACAGGTATGACACCCACATACGCACAATCACATTAGTCTCTGCAGTATTACCCCCTTGTGTTAAAGCATGTGGGAGCAAAAAGTGGGAGGTCTAAAGTACAATAAATGTGATCAGTGTGTCTGTGAGGACAGAGAATAAAGCAGAGAGATTGTTGGAAGCCCCCTGTGGTTTCCTCCAATATGGTGAACTAAAGGCCTGGAGCTGCTGCAGAGGTAGAGGCAGAGCCGAGGCTGCGGGATGGAGGGAATGAGGGAAGGAATTGCTGTTTGGAGATGAACTATATACACACACACACCAGTTTCTACTCAGCGGGACTTCCATGCACACCTGAAGGCATCTCATCATGTCTTCGCCTGTAAACATATCACTCTCCATTCCTCATTCCCTCTGATGGGATGTTCCTCTTAAAGTGGCAATGAAGGGACAACAGAAACCTTCCTCCTCTCTCCAGTTTCTCCTTCTGCTATTTTTTCCATTTTCATCCTTCATCCTTTCCTCTTTTGTTTCCATTTCTCCTCCCCCTTCTTTTCCATTTAATCTCTCCACTTTCTCTCGTCATTGTCAGTGGGCAGATACCTCTAGGGGAGACATCTGCTGACTAGCTGCTCCACTGTGGCTAATGGAGTCACACACCAACACACGCCCACCTACAGTACACACCTGCTGTATGATCAAACATAATTATGGCTCAAACAGTGTTTACACCACAAATAACAATGAACTGATGAGCTCTATACTGTGATGTAGATGAAATACAAGGTGCATGTGTGCGTTTGTTTCTGTTGAAAATAGTCATCATTGTGATGGTTTTTATTATCGTCATTCCATGAAAGGATAGAAGCTCAGATCGTCCGATTTCTCCCTCACTCTGCACACCCCTTCCCTCTACACCTGTCTCTCTCTTTGACAGTGATAGCTGTCGCTCAAACACATAGAGACACACAACACAACATGTGTTCACTTCATCCATCAGTGCAGATAAGTCCTCCACTCTCTGCCTCCCCTCCCCTCCCCTTCCTCCAACACTCCTCCTTTCACATCTTCCTTCAATCACTGTTGCTGACAGGCAAACAAAAGAAGGCATGTCCACAGGGAGCGTGCATCTGTGTGAATGCATGTGTGTGTGTGTGTCTTTTGTGTGCACATGTATGTGGGGGCGGACATGCAGATAAGCCTGTAATATTTCTATTTTGGACTGGGAAAGGAAAAAAAAAAAAAGTGGAAGCTACTTCTCTGGTGGCAGAGGAAAGAAGAAAAGGGAGTGAAGCTTCCTGCCAACTGGTAGGATGCAACTGAAAAGAATCATACAAGGTGGTGCGTGGGTGGAGGTGATGGTGTGTGTGTGTGTGTTCATACAAGTGTAAGAGCAACTGTGAGGGAACATGTGACTAAACATGGGACTAAATGTGTGTGTGCAGATCTGTTACTTCTATCTCGTGTGGCTCTTCAAACGAAGTGACATCCTTTGGATCAGCCCTTTGGATCTTTGTTAAGGATTAATATTTTATTTTTTTTTACAGTTTTGCTCAAAAAAAATGACAACAACGTGTGTTTGCTTATCATTATAGTTACCAATTGATTTTCTGTCGATCAGCTAATTGATTAATCCATACGCTGTCGCAGTACATTTCCATAGCCCCCTCAGCCACAGTCCCAACCTTCATTCACACATATGTGCATAAACACTTCCCTGTCCTGAACACCTCCCACTGGAGCCCCTCCTTCCTCAGCTCTGCCACGACTTCTTATACTGCAGGTCTTCCTAAATGTTGTTCCGTACATCACTGAAGTTTGATTTTGTTATTCTTGCTATATATGCTATTTTAGCAGTTATGCATTCCTGGAAATTTTGATAAAGTTTTGATGGTGAATTGTGTGAGAGCAGGGGTCTCTCTGTGTGGAGTTTGCTTTCTCCCACAGTCCAAAGACAGACTGGTTAGACTAATTGGTCACTCTAAATTTCCAATAGTGTGAGTGTGAATGGTTGTCCGTCTCTATGTGTTTGGCTCTTACACTTGTTTGAACACACCAAACAAGACTGACGACCAGTGCAGGGTGTACCCCGCCGCTCGCCTAAAGTCAGTCCCCCCCCGCGACCCCAAAGGATAAGCGGTATTGACAATGGATGGATTTTCACTAAACTATGCTAATTACAATACGGGTCACTGACATACAGTTACAGTCACAGCAATCCAATATATCTAATATATGCTTCTTCTGAGCCTTTAATGAATGGATAACAAAGAAAAAAGCAAAAGTCTGACACATTTGAGCAGAAGGTAAGTGCAGAGAAAGTAAAGGTGTAACAATGAATGGTAGAATAGAATAGTTCAGACTTGGTTGAAGAGTGATGACTTCAAACAGAGTCAGCAAGGTCTTGTGTGTGTTATGTACCTCTTTCGATCCTGACTTGGCCAGGTAGATGGCACTGCGTTGACAGGTTTCATCCAAACACACCGGAAGGAGGTGGTCCTGGTAGCCATCACCATCTGCCAAAAAAAGAGAAGCGAGAAGCAACAATGTTGGATTGAACCAGTAGGAAGTGTGATCCTTTGCTTTGTAAAACTGAGCTATTTTAATATTTTCACTCCATCAGAATGCAGACTGAGCGAAATGTGCAGTTTCTGGCAACAAAAGAAATAGTTGTGCTTTTTCCACGTGTGAACTGGATCACAGGAACACCTGCTTGTTTCCTAGGAGCAAACACACATCCAAGCATCACTAGTCTCTTTGATGCCTTTTAACAATGTCAGCTGACTTGAAGTATCATTTTCTCCACTGATTTTCATCACTATTAATTATTATCTTCATAAAGCCATGCAGGCTTCATCTAATGTAAAAACAGGGACTGAGCCTCCCAAATCAAAACAAGAGCTCTTCAAAGCATAAACACTTCAGTGCACCAGGTTCAGTTTCAGATAACACAAACACACTTAACATGACAGAACAATCCATCATTAAGTGGTGTTGACTGAATCATAAATGACTTTCCACCACATGTACATCTGCTAGAACAGACACTGGTGTGATCTACTTGTTGGTTTCCTATGGCTTTATGTCCTCAGCTCTGTGAAGCCAGATCCAAATAAGCACATGAAAACAGTGTAAGGATGCTGAAGAAAAGAAAGGGGGAAAAAAAAAAGGTGCTTGAATTCCTTTAAAACTGTGCACATCCACTAGAGTGTGCGCGTAAAGACATGAGGCCTCTGTGAAATGAATAAAATCCCCCTTCTTGTATTAGTGCGTTACGAACAGCAAGATGGTGTGGTGGGTGGAACTGCACAAAATGAAATGCCCTCTGAAACAATCCGAGGTTTCGTCAAAAAGCAGAAAAAAAAACCCAAACTAGGATAAAATGTGACATTTACCTTTACAATCATGATTGTTACGAGAGTTGAAAAGGTTAGTCGATCAATTTATAGACAGAGAATGAATCAACTTATTGTTACTTGAAGTTCTGGTTGTTTTACAAAATATTTAATGCATCAGTGCATTAACATTTCATTTTATTTTGAATTCCTTACTGAAATGTGGGCTTTAGTAATGCATCATGTTACTGTCATGTTAAGTCAAAGCAGGAAGATCACATGTGTATTTAATAAGAATCATAAATACTGCGTTCCAATTAAGGGTTTAAGTTCCAGGATGTATGAGTGAGGCCACCATTAATGTTATTACTTGCATCAGTGCTTTCCAAATGTGTACAAAGAAAAAACAAGACACAAAACAAACCTCTGAATGTCTGATATTTGGTGTGCTGCACAGCTTTTGAGAGTTGGCTACTTCACAAAGACACAATGTGTGCAGGGCTTGGCTTGTAAATTCACACCACACATAAAGAGGTGAAACTGCTTCCAGGCTTCTCATCGCACAGTTTGTCTGAATCCTTTTCAACAGGGCGAGCGCAACACTCCCAAGCAGATGTTGTGCCATGTGGAAGGGGAAGACTGAATGACACTGATGATGAATGACAGTACAAAGCAGGGGAGGAGGAGAGACTGAATATGGCTGTCAGGGGCAACTGAGCGAGAGGTAGTAAGGGGGGAAAAATAATAAGAAGACACACTGCCAAAGATAATGAGTCCATAGGCCCTTCAGATCATAAAAGATCATAAAAGAAGTCTGTCAAATTGTCGTTATTGACATAAGATAACAAAGTTAGAAGCAGTTGTTTTCTAATATTTTCAAAGCCAATAGATGATAAAAAACACACATTTAAAATGCAAAAAATCTGGATAGAGGACAGATGCATTTTACAACCTGTCATTCAGCCAGCAGAACTTGGCTTCGATAGCAGCCGATGGTTGAGCAGCCTCCACCGGGCACGTCGGGTGGATATTGGCCAATTAATCGGCTAATCCACCATTGATTTATGTCTATTACTTATCATCTCAAATCTACAGAGTCTGAAGTGATTTCAAAACTGCTACTGTTTGGCAAAAAGTCAAAAAATGTAAAAGTATTTGCAGAAATGAATAAAAGCCAGCAATTACACATCCTTCGAGAGCTGGGGGCTCTTTAGTTTTATGTCTAGTGACTTATCAATACTCCACCAACTCTACTTTGGACCTCATCCTACACCTGTCAGTTTACTTGTCATGGGTAGTACTGCTCAGCTTGTGAAAACTGCAGCATAATGTGCTCTGTGGCTCTGGAGAGGCTTAAAAGTCTGAGACAATAACGCTGCTGACGTGATCAAGGTTAACTCTGACAGAATCTCATCAGAAAACCTGGGTTACTAAGGGGAGGTCTGGAATCTGAAAGAGGTAGGTCTATAAGGCAGGTAGGGTCTAATGAAGAGAAAAACGCTATCAAGTTGCATTATGGGAAATGCAGGATGCAATGATTTTGGAGCTTGGTTCATGCCAGGGCTATAGCTTGTCCTGTGCTACATCTTTTTTTTGTCTCTAGCAAATCACCCAACTTCATGGAAGTGCAATACTTTCCTTACTTCAACACAATTTTGTGCTGCAAATATCTATATATACAAAACATAATGTAATGGGTAGAACCAAAAAAAAAAAAATTTGAAATACCGAATGAGTGAATCAAGTGAACATTTGAACATCTTTTGCAGCGTAGATACACAGACGTGTAGATGGTGAGGTATTTTAAGGAGAGAAGAAACAGGCAGTTGAAGACACACACACACACACACACACACACACACACACACACACACACACACACACACTAATGTTCCCTTCCTTTGTCCCACCTGTCCTTTCCTCCATGAATACTTTCTTTCATCTCTCTCTTCATCTGTCTCCCTTTTATTCCAGTTATGCTCGCCTTCACCCGTCTCCTCTCTCGCCCTCCTCCCCTCTGTTCCTTCTTTTCTTGTTCACTTCTATCAGTCACTCTCTCCCTCCATCTTTTACTCCTTTCTCAGTCTTAATGCCTCCATTTCTCCATCTTCCTCTCCTCCTTTATTCACCATCATTCTCTCCTTTTCTCCCTCCCACTGTTCAACTCTCCCCCCTGCTGACGATGCGTGGTGTGATGGAGATTGGCTGAGAGACCTGCAGAGGGAGGAAACCGCAGGTATGGGTTGAAACGGAGAGGAGACGGCCTGGGATGGACGGGGGCCGAGGAATGGAGAGAAAACACGCGAAAATGAAAAAGTAAACAACACGAGAGAGACGAGAATATGCAGAGACTGTGCCGATATGCATTGTGACACACTGGCATTCATAGAATACACCACCAATAACAATGCAAATCCTAATATGCACACACACAAATGCACCTGGCAGGGTGCTGTCTGTGTCTCATTGTAAACCATATGATCTGACAGAGGTCTGTGTGTGTCATCGTCTGTCTGTGTGTGTGTGTGTTTTCGCCAATTGTGTGTGCAAAGTTGTAATAGAGGGGGAGGAATGTGTGTGATATGACTTAGGTCTTGTCCTTGGGGAGGTAAGTCATACAAACAGAGGTTGAAAGTAAAGGAAAAAAAAAAACAGAAATCATTACATAAACACCAGACATATCATTATTCATGCATCCATAAGCCCAAAGTCATTTCAAAACAAGAACTTTGAAATGGATTCACTCGAAACAAGCTTGAATGGAGTCTTCCTGGTTTTTAAAATCTCTCTCTCCCATATCTGTCTACCTAGGAACCGATTTTCATTTATCTGAAGCAATGAAAAAGAATGACATTTTTTTTTGGGGCCATATCTGGTTGACCATATCCTGTTGAGTTGAATATCATTCCTCTGCTAGTTTTAGAGGTAAAGTCTCATATCCTAGGAAGCGGGCACATGTCCACGTTGTCGACTCATTTTAGGTTTAAATCAAATAAAACAAGTCTCCAAACTTAAATGTGATTTTTGAGTCTTGCCCCCGGATGTAACATCTTTAAAGCACTGTTATCTTACGTTACAGAGATTTTCAAAGTCTGAATTAAACTAAAATCAAACTAAATTAAGACATAATTAACATCTCACCAACCACCAACAAGCCCGTAACGGTGGATGCTAAGACGTAATGGATGTTGTGACTTTCCCTTTGAATGCACAACACTTGGAATATGTGCGCAAAAAAACCCATTTTAGAATTAATTACAAAGTGAAGAGCTGATTAGTGTGTAGATCGCGGTGGGTAGGCCCTTATTACTGAGAGCACTACTTATGCATAATTACTGCACGACAGATATTGGAATAAGAAAGGGTGAGGCTTTACCTTCAATGAAGGACACTTTTGTGTCAGATGTACTTTGTGATTTGCATCAAATTGCATATTAAAATGTGCAAATTAATATGAACTTAGAGCCCATAAACCCGGGAGACTCAAATCATTTGCATATGGTTTGGAATATCTCTAAATGTGAGGGATATCACAAAATGGGGTTTTATTTTTCCCATTGCCATTTTGAATTCATTAATATGGTCTGGACGGATGTCTTTTACATAAATGCAGACAGATGCTGGTATGTGATACTGTTTACACAACTGACTCTGATCTTAACTTGTCGAGAAGCTCTCTGGTACCTCTGTATTACAGGTGCACCCATTTCTGCAGGAGTCTGAGACTCAGAGAGAAAATGATGGAGAATGTGTGACTAAAAAAGCAAAACGAATCGGGAAGCGAAGTAGACTGGTTGAAAACATGACAAAGACAGCCGGTGAAAGAGGAAATACAAAGGGAAATGAAGGTTAAAAAACAGTGTGAAAGGTATGCAGTGGTTGAGGAGAGAATGAGGCAGACAGAAAAGAGGGAGAGGAGGAGAGGTTGGATGTAACACAATATAATAAGATGAGTGGAGAAAGAACGCCTGAGGGGAGAGCAGAGAGAAATAGGCTGTCCTGTTAACATGCTGACTTACCTGCTCACGCACACACACACACACACACACACACACACACACACAGACACACACACACACACACACACACACACACACACACAGCGTGATGACAGCTTTTCCGATTTTAAATATCACTTCCAAACACATTCCTGTCTCGCTGTCTGAAAAATCTCCCTGTCTTAGCGAGCTACTAGTCGCACAGCGGCCTCCCTCCTTGCTACTCTCAGTGAAGCTAGCTGACACACTCAGTTGTGGGACTCCGTTGTGCTTTACCTAATGATGAATTATGCATTGGCCGCTGTCACTTTGAAAAATGCAATTACCTCAGTGATAAGGCAGATGGGCCTGTTTTGTCTGGCATATGCTGTGCATCTATTAAGAGTCTAGTGCTGGAAAAAAGAACTGCTGGTGCACAAACATGTGGCGTGTGGACAGATCCCTGCATGCATTCATGAATGTACCCACGCACACACACAAACACACACACACACACACACACACACCTCAAGTTCAGCCAATGTGTGCTGCAAGTGGATACTACTCAGATAGATGGTTTTCAGCAAAATTGGTAAAACAACATAACATAACATAATAATTGCTCCTATTTGGTGTTGACAGCATTTTCTCTTGTTGGCTATGTGTGTTCTGAAAAGGGTTCAGTTCAATCAGAATTTGCAAACATTTCCTATTCAATGAACTGAATGTGCTACTTGATATTAAACCCTAAATCTCCGTCTGTGGGATTGAAAATTGCCACATGTGCAGCATCAAACCAGCACTCCTTACTCAACAAAATCTTAAGACAGACTCTAATTCAATTGCTATTTTTTAAGAGAAGCCGTAGTCAGATCACCTGATCGAAATAATGGACAAAGCCAGAAGGAAAACACTCACCGGGTACATAAATCACGTCAATCAGGTTAGATCACAATTAAGCTGAAGCTTGAGCTCTTCATGCAGCTCCATAAAGAGAACTTTTATGACTGAGTGAGAACTGTATGGACACTTTAGTAAATGTGTACCTGGTGCAGCTCACCGCCACAATGAGCTTTCCCTCATGAGTTACTACATAAAGCCACATTTTGCTGGGAGAGAGCAGGCAGAGCTACAACTCAGCAGCACTGGATCCAACAGTCTGCCAAATATAAGACACAAACACTGGTTTTACTGTGTACACGCAGATGCCAGTGTGTTTGAGTTTGTTTTTTTTTATCCTGTGTTAATTTCAAGGAACACAGAACAAGACTAACAGAGGGACGTAGGGTGGAGGAAGGTCGACACAGACAAATATGTAGAGTAAAGATGTAATTGGAGACAGGGAGAGGAAAAGGTAAAACGATAGAGTGAGAATCGACAGTCTGTTGGAAATAATTCCCACTCCAGATCACACTAGGATGCCAAGAGATCTATCTTATCCTCTCCTCTGCCCCTCTTTCCCTTCATTCCTTCATTATCCTCTCTGCCATCTTCTCCGCCTTCCTCTCTAGAGCATCCACCTCACTATATCTTTATATTTCTATCCTCTTTTCTATCTCACCTCATGTCACCTTTGAAATGTGCCATTTCAACCCTCACTCTTTCATTTGCATCACTCTCTCCCCTCTCTTTCATTCTGCCCCCCTGCGGTCATTCATTCAAGGGTTTTCGGTAAAGCCAAGATGTGGTCTTTAATTAGCCTGGAGAGAAGCCGGTCAAATGGGCTCATGAGACGGCCACACGCAGAGAGACAGCCTGAATGATAGTGTTAAAGACATTAAAGGCTGACGCAGTAGAGGGACAATTCAAGTGGGAAGAATAAATATGGGTAGAAACAACCCATAAAAAACGACACCTGCACAAAACGGTCTGGTTTTTGTGCAGGTGTCAGAGAGGTTTCTATTCAACATGATCATACATTTTAAAGCTGTGTTTTTAGATGTCACATTGTACAGCATTCTATACTCCCTGTGGTATGAGGTAGCCACAACTCAAACTTGTAAGGTAAGGACTTCAACGTGTGCACAGATCACAATGGATGCAGGCTACACACCATTTCAATCTCACCTGAAGTAGAAACTTTGAGCCAGAAAACTCACAGGATAACCAATTGGACCAAATTTCATAGCACTCCATCAAACAGCTGTTGACATATTTCATTTATAACCAAAAATCGTAAAAACGTAATACGCAAAACGTAATGGTAAGAACAAATCATGGGATCAACAAAGTCACCCTCTGGGGACCATAAATGTCCATATAAAATTTGATGGCATCCACTGAAAAACTTATTTCCAGACCAGAATAGTGGCGTCCTACCCAGCCTGCCATCCCCTCAGCCTTGCTGTTACCATATCTAAGAATTTAAATAATAAATAAATTAGCAATTAGCATTCCTTATTTACTCTTTGGTATACTTTACATGTTATGCACATCTGCTTTAGTGGCCCTTAAATAAAAGGTTTATTTTGATCAAATGTTTGTTATAACTTGTCACAAGTCACAACTCCACCATTCATCATTATAAACTAACTTTAATGTGACAGTAATTCACTTCATGCTCTTTTCACCTCTTAAGTCCAGAGCTCACATGAACATAGACGGGCTATTCAGACGTGGACATGTTTTTTGACTTGTACAAGACCTTGGCAACTTGTACATATACAGCAGTGAGCACTAAGGAACAGGGACCGTTGTAGCACCGCTATATTCACTCAAGCTGCATGTGTGTGTACAACACAACAACAGTAGAATATACAAGAAAGAACACTACTTGCTCAAGGCTGAAATGCATCCATTTTGGACTTAATATTTAAAGAGTTTTCACCTACAGTGAGAGCACTGGTTTTCTTTGGCTTTTGAGTGCACTTTTTGTCAGAGCCAATATCTTCTGACTGAGTTTCCCCTTCAGCCCCGCTGATTTTAAAACAAGGACTAACTCCACTCCTGTTGGTACGGAACAACTCTTTTTGAGAGTTGGAGAGACAGAAAGAGATGTTAAGAGTCATAAAGAGACAAATACATGCATACGTATACATACACACACACACACAGAGTATATAGAAAATAGTGTTGGATACTATTGCTTTATATACTGTGAACCACTAAGAATGACTCTTAAAGATGTACAGATAATAGTAAACAGTATAAAGAGGGGCTAATAGTTGCTCACTACAGAGTCCTCCCTCAACAATGTAATAACAGTGAAACTAAAAGCTGTTTAGAAGAATAGAGGGAGGAGAAGGAAAATGAGTGTGAAAAGCAAGTAAGCCATAGATGGCAGATATACAGTAGATCAAGAGAAATGAAGATAGACAGCGACAGCCGAGGAGGGGCAGAGTGAGACAGGCAAAAGTAGACAAAAAAAGAGAGACGTTACATCCTGCAAGGCATCTCTCTCCCTGAATTTGGCAGATTATTAGAAGCGTGACCCTCAAAGGCTTCAATCCCCCGCTAACGAGGGCATGTCTTGAAGTGACATTTCCGAGCCGAAGGAGGAACGGAAAAAAAAAGAGAAAGAGATTAAAGAAATGAAAAAAGTTTTTGTCGAGATAAGCTCGAGATTTAAACAAAAAAAGGTCGCCGCCCCGAGAGATGATGAATGAAATACACACACGCTCACCAGCAAATTACACAAACACTGTGAGACAGATTCACTCATGACACACACACACACACACACACACACACACACACACACACACACACACACACACACACACAGACACAGACACTCACACACACACACACACACACAGACAGACAGACACAGACACTCACACACACACACACACACACACACACAGACACACACACACGCACACACACACGCACACACACACGCACACACACACACACACACACACACACACACACAGCATATAGGTCATTTCCCCTCTGGCTCATACATTATTGCCAATTTGGGAAGTGGAAGTTTGTTCACTAAATATTTGATGGACACCCCTAGTTGCAATGAGATTAAGAGATTAATCTTGTCAATAAGGATGTGTTTATCATTGTGAAGCTCCGTGTGTGTGTGTGTGTGTGTGTGTGTGTGCGTGCTTATGTGCATGGGTGCCACATGAACCCAAAAGGTAATTAAACATGCATCCAACATTACACAGCTAACGACAGCACATAGCTCAAACTGACTGATAAGGTCACGTGGCTAAAAAGATTAAAAAGGGTCTTAATGTTACTACAAAAATATCAACTGAAAAAAGCAAAAACAAAAAAGCTATAAACTCAACAATACTGTAAGCTTTAAATCTGAGTTTCATCTTACTTTTGAGAAATGAAGAAAGCATTATCACTTTCATAAAAGTATGTGTCTTTGGATCTCTATCTCTAATTGATTTAGTATTCATTGCCTGGTCTTCCCTGGGAAAAAAAAAAAAATCTTTGGTTCACACATTTTCCATTTGGGTTTGGTTGTCCAGAATCAATACAGCAGCAAAAGTAAGTGAGTAAAGCTTATCTAGTGTAGCACTTTTCACAGAACAGAGTCACAAAGTGCAAACATAAGCAGGAACAGACCTAAAACACACCAAGAATAACCCGTAAACACTACACATAAAGAAACGTGTAGTCATACGTTCACACAGTAAGCAGTGCTGGAAACGCTGTCTGAAAATGTGTCGATGTTTTCTAGACTGATCTAATTTCTCCTTCAAGGACCACTGCTGCAAGACAGAATATGATATGATGCTGAATGTGTAAGTGGTCTCTGAGAAGACACCACACTGATTATTGCTTTGACAAAGTGGCACAAATGCAAATCTTTCAGATGAACATACTGGAGATTCAAGTGAAGAGCTGGATTTATACACAATGAGAAGTTTTGTGAGGACACACAAGTTAATTCTGCTGTGCCTCTTTCTACCAGGCATGACCATTAGCTTATTGTGGCTAATGGTAGCTAATGTTAACAAATGTTTGCGATATTGTCATAAAACATATGACTCTTCTAAACTAAGTTTCATCATGTCATCAATAAACCTTTCAAGGAGGGGAATTCAGTGCCAAAATGCCAAAAGCCATAATCTGTTAAGTGTCATCTAACAGTTGCTGTTGTTAATTAAAAATCAAATAGATAATAGTTTCATCTGGCTCTGGAAGACTATTCATTCATCCAGAACATCCAGCTGAGCAGCACGAGCACTGAGCTATTCACATTTATACTGACGGGTGCTTGGAGGTACAGTGCGTTAGTTCAGGGTCGTGTCAAAAGCAGAAGTTGGCCGTTTTTCCATTCAGATATTCCTCATTTGACTTCAGTGCTGTACACCAACAGGCTGTTCTTCAAAATGATGTTTACCGTCAAAAACAAGAATAAGATGCCACCACCACTCCCCTCGCTGAGGTGGTAGCTCCGACACGAGCGACCAGGGGCCACTTTGTGGTGCACAAGCTGCAGCCTGGAGATTAGAAAGCCAGTGGAGATTTGCCGAGGATAAATGTAAAGCTGAGCTGAACAATGAATACTACTGGCCAAGATTGTTTAAGGGGATAAGCTGTTCAGAAAAATCTGGCTCGATGTTGGATTGAGTGTGTGTATCAGAGTGTGGCGTGGGGGAGTGTGTGTCGGCAACTGTGTGTGCATGCGTGAGATTAGCCTGTCTAGTAAGGGTTGAGCATTTGTGCTGTGTGTGTGTGTGTGTGTGTGTGTGTGTGTGTGTGTAGGCAAAGACAGTTATGTGATGAGAGAGCTGTAGTGAAAATGCCAAAGCCAAAAAGACCAGACAGTCCTATTTGGAAGCCTTTGAAGCTACACAGCTTCAAATGCAGAGGGAGCTTAAAGGACTTAGGAGAGGAATGGATCTCACACACACACACGCACACGCGCACACACACACACACACACAGATGTAAGGGGTAAGACAGTTTTGAGTATACTCTGGCCGAGCACAACTCAGACTACTTTCAGAGATTTTCTAAACGTCTCGAGTACGTTTATACACTGAATTTCTGTGTTTTTGATTTTTTTTTTTTTCCATTTTGAGTCTTTGAGTTACAATCCAAATCCCCACAGTACATGCCAACGCTAGGTTTAAAAGGGATCTGTCAATTACTCACAATCACACACAAACACACAAAGTTCGTCAGAAATGACAGCCATCGACAAATCTCCGTCATTCTCACCAAAGTCAACAAAGGAGGACTGTCCAATCTTCTTGACTGGTGGTTCTGCTGGCATGATTTCAGCTCTCGTGAAGTTCCCATCCTGAGAGAACGACAGAGAGGGAGAACAGAAGGGAGAGACAGTGGGATTATGCAGTTTCATAAATGCTGCTACTACTGGACTTTAGGCTGACTTTCTTTAAAACTCATGAATAGGTCTACTATAGATCTGGTGTGAAACATCCATGTGACAGTTGGTTCCGTGTCTTCAATACAGGACCAAGGTTCAGGGGACTTTTAATGGAGCATAGAAAAGCAGTCACAGCCTTTTGTTGCATTTGTGTTGGTGCGTAAACACGAGAAATTCAGACATGTCCAAGCACTTCACTGTCACAGGCTGCATATATACAGTATATATATATATTTTCTCGCAGATGCTCTTACACTACAGGTGTAAGAACAAGTCACAGCTGCAGTCTGTATGGACGAACAGTCAATCATCACATTAATAGAGAGTTTATTGAAGGAAAATCATCATTTTTATTTACTCGTATTAGGACTGGATCTACTCTGATTATTTTCACTATGGATTATCAATCATTTGTTTATGTTTTGCATAATCAAGTAAATCTCAAAAAGTAGTAAAAAAAAAAATACCTTTCACATGTCCCCAGAGCCCAACGGGACATCTTCTAATTGCTCGTATATACTCAGTGAAGCAGCAAATCATCACAACTGAAGAGCTGGAGGCAACAATTTTTTTTCATTTTGGCTTTTATTACTCTTTAGTGCTTATTGAGTTAAGAGCTGCACATACCATTTTTTTTGTTTTCAACTAATCTGCCGATTTTTTTCAATCAATAAATTGTTTGGTCTATAATAATAGGAAATTGTGAAAAATGCCCTTTGCAATTCCATAGAGTATGACGCTCTGTTTGTCCTCACATTGACTGTTGACAGACTAATGAATTGATTAATTGACTAAACAATTAGTCAATTAATCAATTCATTAGTCAACAGTTATTAACAGTTAATAGTTATCATATATTTACTTTAGTGGTCTGGTGAACACTCAAGTACAGCCGTCATCTGATGGCTGCAGCAAATGCTGGATGACAGAGGAAGAAATCCTCCGACTCTACAGGGGTGGGAGGTAGTGCTGCAGCATGCTGTCATCACAGGTTGTGTGTGTGTGTGTGTGTGTGTGTGTGTGTGTGTGAGTGATGTGGAATCAGATGTGATTCTGTGCAGTGGGAAACTGTTGCCTACCGATACCAACATTAGTGATTTATGAGAAGAGGGTACAATGATTGAGTCAGAGAGAGTATACATTATGAATAAGTGTGTGTGGGGACAGAGTTATATATAAGACATAAGATGATGATTTTCTATTTTCTCCATTTTTTTTTTTACTGCTATTACGTTGATTCAAGTTAATGGAAAGGAACTGGGATGCAAACCTGAAAGACAAATAGAGACTGAATATCTACCATATCTACTGGGAGTCAAAAAGTAATGCAACAAATTCGTTCTACTAAATATCCTCTGAATGAAATGCAACAGGAGAAGTCATAATAAACTATAAAGAAAAAGGAACAGAGGAGAACTATGAATATATTACATTAGGCTATATTTAATATTGAAGCTTTTTAATAGAGGAATAAAGTCCAAATGTAATAAATGCTGCTCCTCTCCTGTGATACTGACACTGCAATGCAACACACTCTCCGTGTTACTGATTCCTTACCAACACAAGAATGGAATGCTGCCAGCATACTCTTCTGTCTAACGGCAGGATGAAGTCCTAATTCAATCAATATCATTGTTCTACTGTAAAAAAGATGAGATTTGACACTTTCTAATCAGGAAACACATTATTATTTCATTTAGCACAGTGAGCTGTTGCTTTAATATCAACCAAATAGCATTAACTGCTCAGTCTGTGAGTCCTAGTGCATCTGGCAACATCACTACCACTGCCTATTCAAAGGTTATGGTATGTAGGTGGTGAATAACAAACAGTACGTACAGTAGACAAGATGAAAAACATCTTCACGAGTGAGACGAGACCTTCAGCTCTTAAAGTGACACGGCCTTTAGAAAGAACGCGCTTCACAAGTCGTCAAAATTAGGCTGGTTGTAGTAGAAAAAGTTCAGGTGTTACTATTAACATTAACAATAATGAACCAACAATGAAAGTGGCCACACAATCTTTCTAATGGAAGCTTCACACTTGAGACATTTAGATTAAGAGACTAATGAATAGTGCTGCCACTGTGGTGGTCCTGTAGATTTATGACAGTGTTCTCTTTAGGTCACTTACTACATCAATATTTTGATGTGATCTGAATGACTGCTGTTCCTCGATTGTGGCAAAAAGGACCAGAACATCACATCCTGAATATTGGTAAACGCTCTTATAATGTGAAGCCCAGCAGGTTTTTCTGGGTGGGAAATAAAAATCTCTTTTCCAAAAGAAGAAAAAACCCAGACTCAGAAAAGCAACAAAGAAGAGGGAAACTGACCAATACACTTATAAAAGGATAATTTCTTCCAGGTTTCATAAGTTAACTTGATTGGTTTTTGCAAATTTACAGTGAAGCCACTGCAAGAGTTGCATTTTAACTAGTAATGTAAGTGAATCACTGAGTGACTCATTATTCCTGAATGTCACAAGGACTTGTTTTATTTTCAGTCTCTCCTAATCACACATTGCTTAAATAGCGCTGACTATGAATGAAACCCTCAAAATCCTGATGAGGTTGCTCCAGGAGTTATTTGCACTGGATTAGCACCACTGGATACGTGGCCACATTGCAACATTTAACAGTATTAAATGCCCATTTATTTGTTTTGGGTGCTGTATGTATAAAACTGCAGTATACCATTGGGTTACGGAACCTTCAAACTAAACACGCGAAGCCTCCTGAGAAGCTGTAGCGGAGAGGTGGGCTGTTTTATGCCGTGTAGGGTTTTATGCAGGCGCTGTCTGCATAGTTGGGTAATTGAAGGCCAATATTTCATTCAATTTCAATTATTCACGGCACACAAATTGTGCTTTTAGAGGTTATTTGCATCATGTTGGATGCTCAGAATGCTGATGAGGCAGAAACGTAGAGGCACTTATTTTGGTGATTTAAATGGGCTACAAAACTCTATCAGCCAAATATTCAGGCAATCACTGGCAGCAGATACATACCACCTCTGTTTGTTTCAATTTGTAATCGTTGCTTCTATAAATTTTATGTATTGAATGTACAAACAAACCTGGTAGGAGCATGTGCAACACACACACACACACACACACACACACACACAGTTTTGAGTTAAATATGATGATTCTTTAGAATATTATACTCCTACACTTTGAAGTGACTTCCAATTTATGCACAATTTTGCAAAAAGGAAAGTGACTCCAGTCTAGTGGTATATATATGTAATACCTTCCTACTTCCTGAAATACGTGTGTTGCATGTGTTTGCTCAACTGACCCATGCAAAAAGAAAATGACAATTTGACGCTAATCTCTTCAAAAGGAGGGAGAGTCAGCTGATGTCAATTAGATCAAAAGCGTACACACACACACACACACACACACACACACACACAGAAACATCCACATATGTGGCAACAGGGTGTTAACTCTGTGCAGTCAGAGTGAAATCTTAGCCAATGTGATTGACTGGTGCTGGTCGCCTGATTGCGAGATGTCATGATTAAAACTGTGTGTGTGTGTGTGCGTGTGCGTGTGTGTGCAGTGTTGTGAGCAGAAGGGAAGAATAATAATAATAAGACCTGTAATCCTTTCATCTTCACACATCAATCAACTGTTCTCTCTCTCTCTCACACACACACACACACACACACACACACACACACTCTACAGTGGAACGACATATGTGCAGCTGTAGCACTAAAACACATTTTAATGCATGGAAAATTGCAAATGACTGAGCCTATCCTGGAGCAGTTGGAGGATTTCTAACACGGTTAAGAACAACAAAATAAACCAATATGGTGCAGAACTGACGATGTCTAACGTGTGTTGTGTGGTTTTTTTTGCGGGGCGGGTGGCATTTGGAGTAAACTGTGTTTTGTGCTGGAACGGTGGGATTAAAGACTGATATCAAATGAAAGTACATGTGGAAGATAGTAAAACAGGATGCTTCTGAGCAACGTTCAGCTTTTTTTGAACTGAACACTGAACCGCAATAGTATGTTACGTCTCATACAGAGGTTTCATCAGGATCGTTTAATGTGCGACTATTGCCTCATAGAGCCTCGGCACATAAAATGATCCTGATGAGTCCAGAGAAGAGACAGAAGCTTTACTGTCATAACCAATGGACAGCTACAAGAAATCACCTTCAAGAAAGGTGTGACTTTAAACATCCTTCTCTGCAAAATCATGGTATGTTGTTGCCATCTGTGAGGTAAGGCCTACGTAAGCTCAGGTAACAACTCTATTATGTGCATATTGTTCTTCTAAAATTAGCATGAAATGAGTATTTTCCAGGAAAAAAAATACCCCAGCCACACAATTTACTTCAAGTGTTCAAGGAAGCAAAACAGTGTTTCAAACATACACTCTGAAATTCTTTTTCTTCTTCCACGTAAATTGACATCTCGGCTCTGTACACTTGATGAGACTCTCACGTACATATTCTACTTTACTATAGAAAATGCACTGAATATTTCTGTTTGGTGCTAAAAAGCATGTAGGTTGTTCTGAAAGGGTAAATTTGATGGACCACTCAGAGAGAGCCGGAACATGAAAACGCTGATGTTTTTATGTAGCTCACTGCAGTGCATTCATATGTATGTGGATGCGACCAGAGGTGTGTGTGCATACGTCAGCCGTTATAAAATTGATCTACTAAACCCTGTGGCCTTACCGCTCACCAATTAAAAACACCTCTCCTCATCCGTTTCTCCAGCTTGTTGTGACCCCCCCCACACCCTCTCTGAGTCTGCCTTCTCTTGTGTAATCGCAGGAAAACAGAGGAATGGCGAGGGATGGAAGGAGACTTACAGCGAGAGAGAAAACAGAGAAAAGTAATTAAAACAGAGTGCTGGAGAAAGAGCAGTGTGCTGGCCTGTGACCGGTAGATGCAGCTGCACTGAACCGAAGACCTCGACGGGATTAACAGGGGTCTAATGCTCTGAGGATGCTGGGAAATGGCTCAGTCTTGTGTGTTGGAGTATATATATGCGAGTACGTGTGTGCATCCATGGCAATGTATGTCAGAACGGTGTGTGTGTGTGTGTGTGAGCACTTGTTTGTGCATTAAATAAAGAGCAGAAAAATACAGAGTGGCAAAGTGAAATGAAAGGATTGAGCTTTTTCAACAGCTGAAGGTGGGATGGAGTGATTCAGGGATGCTGCAGACCACCTGATTTTACTGACAAGGCTAAAAACCATTCTGTCTGTCACCGGGTGTGTGCCAGTTCACTTTGTCTTGCTCTGCACTCTGTTCCAACAGGATTTAAAGGATCCACTTCAACAAACAAACAAGCTTTATCAATCAATCTTTTTGGTGATGTACAAAATTAAAGGATGCACTGAGTGAGATATTGACCATTCTTACAAAGAGAGGAACTTCACACAGAGTCGGGGTCAAGATCCGCTATCGATATTATTTCACATTTTCAATCACGTTTGTTTGGAGCTTAAGAGGATGACCTTGGGGTTTCTTCCACAGATTAAACAAATCTTTCATGTCAGATGATTTCCTGTATTTATTTATAGTACCACTCCAACTCTTATTTACATGAAAATGATATGTTGTACTTTGTTTTACAGCAGATTAACTAAGACTTACGGTTGAAACAGCAAACACTAAGGGTGTTGCCCTGTTGCGCTTTCAAGCTCCTCAAAGTTATTTCAGTAATAAAGACTGTTTAAAATGTTATATTTCAGTCTAAATCCAGATCTGCATCAAATCACACGGACAATCATTGGATGCACGTGTCAGTTTTTGTCAAGTAAGTTCAGTGATTCGTGCCAAAACGGCAAAAAGAAATCCGGTTTCACTACAGCCCAAATCTATTTAACAAGTCTTATGACAGCATGCTAACATGCTCACAGTGATGATACTAGCAGGTACATGCTCTGCGGGTGTATACTTAATGGCTTTGCAGTTATTATTATGCTGTTTATTGACCAAAGTGATGGATAACCATAATTTTGAGCTGAATATTGTGTTAGATGAAATCTCAGGAGATAAAAGTCTTTACAAATCATCCTCTGGTGGATGTCTGCACCAAATAGCATGGTTATTCATTACATAGTTGTGATGTCAGTCTGGACCAAGTGCTGGATGAACCCACCCTGAACTAACAGACACACAACAAAAGGTCTGGACACACATCTTGGTATTCTCTTGGAAAATTCTAAATGATTTTAGGAATTTCCTCAAAACTGCCCTTGTGTTGTCTAGATCAACATTCCTTCCACTCAGGTTTTGGTCGCAGCACTTTATTTGCTCTGTTTTGCTCCTGCTACGTCTCCCTCTACCCTCACACACTTTCTGTCTCTGGCAAATCCTTCAATCTCTCTCTCTGTTTCTCTCTTCTTCCTCACCTCCTCCCCTTCCTTTCTCCTGCCCCCCCCCTTCTCTCTGCGATAAGATAGACTACTGTTCGGCTTGTGCCTCGACCTGCTGAATTTCAAATAGGACCCTTCGACAAAAACCCAGAGCCTCGGTCTCCCCTCTCTGCTCTCCCAGAATATTAACTAGTCCTGCAGCAGTGCTAACAATCTTGCACCCCAAAGCCCACCAAAGCTTTGCAGATCTGTTTGTTGCATTAAGAAAATGAACAGATGGGTTGGTGTGTGGGTCGTGCCTCTAGAGCTGCTCACTAGGTAAACACCTTTGGTTATACTTAATGTGGGCACAAATAATCTTTCTATTGGTGGACACATTGGACTTGGTTCATATATGGGAAATAAAGAGCATGTGATACCATATTGTAAGCCCTTGGTTAATAGCCAACAGTGCCTGGTGATTGCATATGTACACATGCACTCAGAAATAAAGAAATCCTGTGTTATTTTAGGCCAAAAAATGCTAACACTTGATGTTATAAAGTTCAGGTAACAGCCTCTTAAACCTGGTTTTCACAGTTTATTTTACCAGTTACCCTTTGGGGATTTTGACTGTTGGTCTGCCAAAATCATTTTAAATCTTTAAATTGATTTTTTAAAAATTCTAAACAGCCCTATGGGCTATGGCAACTTTTGAAGGGCATTTGTTAAATCATGTGTTGCCTTTGTCCTTAATAACTACAATCAATATGAAAGTATTATAAACTTTACATACAGAAATGTAACTTGATTGGTACTTGATTTGTGTAAAATCATGTTTAAAACACACAGATCAGACACAGATGACCGAACTGGCCTTGAAGAGACAGGCAGTAGAGAGGAAAGCTGGGAGAGGAAAACAAGAAGCAAAAGACTCTAAAAAGGCTGATTACCTTGCTGATCCAGGTCTCAAACGTAGGCCCTTCTGTTGTCAGGAACAAATCTGCAGTGAGGAGGGCAGAGAGACAAAAGGGAGGGTGCAAGTCATTAATGACACATGTCATTAAGTTCATGTGGTAATGTTAAGAAAGCATGGAGCAGGGACTATTGATCTGCAATGAAGAAAATGCAGTAGATTGACATTACTGTAGAATGACAGCAATGAGAAGGTAGACTTCACTCTAGCTGTGAATCTTTGTACGGTTACAGACTTGACATGAAAAGATCAATAAAACATCGCCAATAGCTTGAATGCTTATGTTCCCTTGTTAATATAAGGGTAAGTTATCTTTAGTACACATTATAATTGATGTCTTTGTTGTTAACTATGTCAGAAACATATTATTTCAATATATACTTTGGTCATACATCATAGAATTGGTCATACAACACTAAGACCTATCAACATCATGTATAATGTACAGGGCTAAAGCTTAGTTAGGGATAGAAAGGTTCCACTTTGATATATTCTGACCTTTCTCTTTGACTGACCGTTATATAAAGTACAGCTGGGAAGCTAAAAAGATGAACTGGGATGGGGGGGGATCTCCCACTGAAAGCAACAGGATTTCCACTCAGCCTTATGGAGCCTTCACCCCCTGGTAATGCCTGTAGCTTGCTCTATTGGAATCCTATAACCTGCACTTGTACTCATATTCCTTGCTCTTGAAGCTTAGGCTGCAGGCTGAACCGCTCTCTGCGGTTACTGTGTGCCTCTCTGTGAGGCGAGAGGACATTTACTTTCAGCGCTGCATTGTCTGGAATGCGGTCCTGTCCCGGTAATTGGACATGAAATAAATATTGGCATTGATCTGCCTTAAGGCCCTGCTATACTCCACGTGTTGCCGTGCTCTGCATGGGGACGTATAAATGGTAATGAAAAAGGGGATGAATGAAGGGGAGACGGGAAGAATGAGATGTGTGTCCTGATCAAGGCTACTGTAGAAATCCTGTATCATGTATATGTTTTACATGATGTAAGTACCATCTACTGTAGTGGCCACTGCAGCCAAAAGCTAGTTTAAAACGCAGCAGCATGACTCCTCATTGAAGTGAAATATATATATAAATATATAATAGATAAGAAAAAAAAACATTTCACTGAATTACTCTCTTTCATTGGCAACATGTCAAGCTGTATTGACTGAAAAGCATTCCTCTTTGAGCATACCAATCGGAGCCCCCCTCCCCCCCCGTACTCTCACAGATGTGCTCTGAAATGTTATACCAGGATTCCACTGCAGTCATCCCCAGAACGGAGGGAGAAATCAGCAGAGTGAAAGAGCTTCCTCAAAGGCAGCTCTACCCTCCAGGAACATCCTGCCACCTCATGTAAGGGCGATTTAGTAAGTTATCATTTTTAAATCTGGGTTTAAAGAAAAAAAAAAAAAAAACATGCTTATCACACTTCACACTCGCTCTGAAATCTCAGTCCTCCCCATGAACAGCATTCTATGGATCTGCTACAGTGAACAGACTCAGTACCTTTCATCACTTTGTTTTGTGTCCCTGCTTACAGTAAGAAAACAAAAGAAATACCGGGCATCCATGTGTTACAACTTACAGAACAATAAAGAAATACTAGTACTCATTGATATGACCTAACTACAGCTGTTGGCCAATAAATCACTGCCAACCCAAAGCACACACCCGCACCTACAGCCACACACCCACACGTACACACACAGTCATCTGAAATCACATTCAAATGCAAAATCAAGCCATTTTTAAGGTTTTAAACTTCTGATTTTCAAAACTTTGTGGACTTGCAGACATGTTTCCCACACAGACTCAAAACATTTTACGAGTGCATGCATACATTATGCATATGTGCACACACACACACACACTCCAGGACACATACAGTAATTTGCACACTGTGCATGTGCTTGCCCGTGTGTGTTTGTAGTCGCGCTGGGTGGTGTGCTGATGAGCTTGGTTAATCAGCCAATCAAGCATCTTAGACAGAATCCAGCCGTGATTGGCTGATTAGGTGCGATGGCGGTGTGTCAGTGAGAGTGGCATGGGGTAGACGGAGGAGCACAGAGATGCACGGAGGGATCTTCATCTCGTAAACACTTAACATTCTCGCTGTGTGGGCTCTTCCTCTCCTCGCTCCTTATCTCATCACTTGTTTCTTTTTTTTTTTTTTTTCCCCCACTACCGCCAAACTCTTTTCTCCACTAATTCCTCCTCTTCTACTCAGTTACTAAATGCCGGTCCAACTTGAAGCTGCCCCGTGGGTCCGTCTGCTGATTTGATTCTCACCACTGCCAGGCGGTGTGCTGAGGGTGTAAACTGATGACTTGAAAGTGGCAAACACCCTTGAGCAGGACGCTAAACCTCAACCTGCTTTCTTCTTGGATACAGCAGCAGACACGACCCTGCTCTATGATCTGTCCTGAGAAGGAACACACTTTTGCTGGGTGTCAAGGGGAATACGCGTCGACATTGAGAAACCAATTCTCTTTGGTAAACTGAACAATAAGGTAATTCCAGTGTGATCCTTCTGACATTATCCTCTTCAGTGCATTGTCCCTCTCCACCCTCCCCTCCCTTACCCCACGGTCTCTGCCAGAAACTATTCTACACAGTCTCATAAAGAGCTGCTAGCTAGCAGTATAAACCTAACTGCTGCCACTATCACTCACTTTAACACACTTTTACTGTTCCAGGGACTTTTACTGGGCTGCCAAGGACCTTTTAGGGACTCATTCAAGTTAAAAGAGATATTATAAAGGGGAACCGAACAAAACAGAGCAGAGAGGAATCAAGCAGAACTGAACCAGAGTGGATCTTAAGTGAAGTGAAAGTCCTTTGTTTAATTAAGTAGCTCATTTGTATTGCCCTGCTTTCCCTGGGTTTCATTTCTGTAATTCAGTTTCTGACGTGTGCTCACCTCAGCAAAGCACATAAGCACATTCATATTTCTGCTTTTATATCTATTTCTTTCATTAACAAAATCCTCATAAACAGACATGTTATCATTGTACAAAATAATAAATACTCATTGATGATTTTTATACATATAATATGGCAGAAGTGGGTGGAATGTACTTAGTCCTTTTAAAATATAACCACTTTGTCATAATTTAAGTTAAATAAATTATTTGTATTTTAATTGTAAATGACTGATACTTTAGGTTTATCTTAATATCATTATGTGTTCATCAGTGTTAATTATTCAACATTTGTTTGAGGAATCTAGTTTTTTCTGTTAGTTTACCTATAATGACACCCATGTTGCTGTTGCTAAGCAGAAGAAGCCAGTTAAAGGTATGAAATAGATTTTTTTTTTCTTTTTTTAATTAAGAATGCCTCATTCTACACAACAAAGTCTGTTTACAGGTCCTGTGGTGTACCACTGCATGTGTGGGAAAGATTGTGGCTTCAGAGGGGGCTGTCTTGAGTTTGATAAATCACCCGTCACTCCAAAAAAATGGAAGAAAAAAAAAAAATTAGGTAGAAAGAATGAGGTTACCAGACCTCTGCTGCCCACTCCTTATCTCTGCTTGAATATTGAGGCTAAATGAGATGCTACTCGCGTAACACAGAAGTGTCAGCAGTCGGGTTGTGGGTAATGATATGACAAGAAAGAACAATGTGTTAAAGCTACCTTTTTTTTTTTTAGAGAACTTACCTCAGTGAGTCTGACAGTGTCATAGGAGTGCAATGTTTAATCAGTGGGGTGGAGTCGGGCCACATTGCCTTAGAACCTTGGCGGGTGTCAACACATTACACTTTACACTTGGAGAGCTTGAGGAAAGAGGCCTTACTTACTGATCATGTTTCACATCTTGTGACCACTTCATTTTATTGAGGAGGTGCTCCAACTGTGTGTGAAACCCAGGTCACCCAGTCCCCAAGCAGAGATTTTAGTCCTACACTCGTACTCTGGCACTGAAACAGACGGATGAATCTGTCATCCGTTCCCCCCCCCCATCCCACAACATAACAATGTTTGACAATCACAAAGGCCGCTCGTAGTTCAGGGTGACACCTATAGGACTTGTGCTGAAGAGGTGATTGTCACAATGGTGACATCAAACAAGCACTGTGGCAGTCCCAGTATCATGATGAGCTACCAGTAATCCTGTTAGACCTGTATGATTGGAAGTGACCAACACGACCATCAAAGCTGCTAATCCCATCAAACTGTGGCTCAGTAGAAAACCATGAGCAGAGATGCTGCTGTAGTGTTGTGAAAAGTCAGTGGGGCTTAAAACATAAGCCTTATGGCATTGATTATTCTTTTCAAAATATTCCTTCATTTTATTATATTTTTATCAATTTTAATGATTTTAGGACCACATCCACACCATAATTCTAATTACAAAATGCCTGCAATAGAAGACCAAATTCAGTTTTAGCTCTTTTGCCATCAAGTAGGTTTGAACTGAAGATTGTATTGAATGCTTTGATTGTGTTACCTGGACTTGGATCTTCAGGTAATGTTTAAGTGCTTGAAATGACTCAATTCTGTTTGTTTCTAATTTAAATATTCTGTTCGTTATTCTGTATTCTTAGTTCGTTTGTTCTCCGATTTATCACTTTATCACTTTGTGATGTCGATAATGTTGCTAATGGTGTCATCACATTTTATCTGAAAGAGTCACATATAAATGTAAAAGCACATATAATAATGTGTCTGACTGCAAAAATACTCCATTGCTTTGTGACTTGAATGCTCAGGCTTCTACTTTGCACAGCAATTACATTAGTTGCGGATGCTGTGTCATATATTGAGTTTATTTATTACCTTTAGGTTAACAACAAGTACGCTGCAGACATCTGAACCAATAACAATTCAACACCACCACCGATCTAGCACTCTGCACTACACATTCAAAGCAGAGGCTAATAGAGCTGTCATACTCCACCACTCAGAAAGATGCATACATAATTGAGGTATATAAATGTGCTTGTGTGTGGGAGGGTGGGGTTGCGTAACAGCAAGAAGGATTCAGAGCTCTAAGTGGTATGTCATGTTGCCGGATAATTAAAATACATGCTAACTGTAAAGGCAAGGAGCAACGGCGATGCTAAAAGAAACTGTCATGGGAGACTGGAAGAAAAAGGGAGACTAACACCAGATGCTTAGGCCACCCACTTTTCAAGGTGCATCTGAATACAAAAAAAAAAGAGGCTTACAAAACAAATCACTACAAACCAAAAAGAACGCTAATCCTTTAATTGCAAGAGAGGCAATCTATAATCACGTGATTATTTCTTCTGCGTTCCTCTGCTCTCGTACGCTCTCACATTTTCCCGTTTTGTTCAATTCTCTCTTCCCTACAAATGACACTTCAAAAAGCACAGTATCACACCCACATGAACGAGCAGATGATGAGCAGGCTGCATGAACGCACATGCAGCCGCCCCCACACTGCATGGCTGATTTCAGCACATTATTTAAATATTTGTGTGCATCTGCTTGTGAATTTCTTCGTCATTGGGTTGTAAGCCAGCCAATCATCTACAATCAGCCAGTCTTTTCAAGCTAAAAGACTAATTGCCAGTGTGTCTGTTGCTAATAACAAAGTCTTAAGAGTAACAACTGCCACAGCTCAAGTGTATTAAAACAAACAGCAAAACAAGGTGAAGTGAGGCAGGGAGCATGGTGCAGAGCTGGGGAGGTCTACTCGCTGTTTCTGTTGGGACAAACATCAGCATGCTGCACAAAGGATTGATTGGCTGGATGCTATTTTCATCAGGACACAGATGCGTTTCATATGAAGTGGTAAGGTTTGCTATTTGTCAGACGCATGTTGGCATCAAAACATGCAGTGTACCGCATCTGCCATATGAGAGTAAGTGTGCAGGGAAATGTTTGCTTTTAGTTAGTTAAGATAGTTGAGACAGTAGCCTTAAAGTTAGCTTGATCATAAGTTTGAGTGCACAGTCCACACTAGTTGTTACATTATAACAAGTTTGTTACACACTTAAGTCCAGCATTCAGCACTTGTTAGTGACTTATATGATGATTAAACTAAATTGTAAATTGTAATGTAACTGTAACTGATCTATGTTCCAGCTAAGCTAAGTCTGAAATAACACACAGATGGTGCAACAGGCTTCTGATGTCATGTGAATTTTTTACTTCTACAACACTTGTTGCACTCTCCATGTACCCTACAGAGGTAATCTTTTCAGCTATACAGCAGTAAATACTTTTTTCTATCCCGTTTGTACTGTGATGGTGGTCTGCTAACGTACAGCAGACCACTGAGGTCTCCTGTTTTCAGATCACTGAGGTCTGAGGTCTGCTTTTTCATTTCCTCCAAGACATTTCTGAATTCAACAGATCGGCAACGGATCGACCTCCGTCAAGATATAAAGAATATATTTAATTTAAGAGTTCTTTCCATCAGATTTCAGTCATTCAGCGTCGTCTCACCTTCTGAGACTGGAATCAATGTTCTCTATATCCATTCATGAAGAAAATTAAAATCCCTGAGAAAAGTTTTCTTTTCTGCACCTGTTCGCACAAAACTTGGCTGTTTGTGATCTTCAAACTGGAATGTAAGCTGGACTTGCAATAGATCAGTGCAGTAAATATAAACGGGCACATCCTAATTAAGAAAGTGAAGTAAAGAGAGTTAATCCAAGTTGATACTCAGGTTTAGACTGTTTTTCTGGAGAGGAGAGGAGAGGAGGAGAAAAGAAGCAGAGCGTGGGGAGATGAGCGGTCCTTGAGTTATTCATAGCCTCTCCATCAGATTTGTTAAGGGGATTGGAAGCAATTTAAAGGCCTCCGCTGACTGTTTGACTCGAGCGGCATTATGTCTCTCTATTCCATTATGTTGAGCCGCAGTGTGGGGATAAAGACCAGGCTTCCTATTAGCCTCTGTATAAACAGATAGGGTGATGCTAGACGGGTGCTAAGTCTCAGCAGAGAAGGAGAACTCTGACATTGAGGAGAATAGACAGCAGCAGGCGGCCGCCTATACTATCTCTTTGCTTTTGTCTCACTATCACCTTCCCTCTATCACTTTCTCTCTGCACACACATACCCCCTTATCTGCCATACTCTGTGGCCCAGGACAGCAGCACCATTGTTGTGGGTCAAGAGGTGTTATGACTGTAGAACAGTGAACTGAAGTGAGAACAGTCGCTTGCCTGTTACTGCAAATGAATGGATGAGCACACCCAAGGCACAATTTGTGTCCCCAACGTAAACAAAAGGCAGGCAGAGCTACAAAAGTTAAACCACAGAAGTGGAACGTGCCAGATAGACTAATACTAGACATTTACATCAGCGAGGTTTGTCAGCACAAAGGAAAACCAGGCCTTTTTGGAGCAGAAATCCCTCACTGGGTGTTGATTCAGCTTCTCAATACAAATGCAAAAAAAAAAAAACATGAACAGCATGTTTAAAATGTTACATTTTTTTTTCTGTTAACTTTCAATATGTTGAATAGACAATTGGTGCAGTGTGTACCTCACTGAAAAGGCCTCTATCCTCCACAGTGCTCCATTATTCTCCACCATGCAGAAACAGATTATTAAAGAATAATAATGCTGCAAACCCAAATTGGCTAAAAGAGCAGAACAGCAAGGGGCAGAGGAGAAGGAAGAGGGAGAGCTGGTGTAAAAAGTTGTAGCTAATTACTCTGTTCACACCCGTCCCCTGTTACTCTCATGCCTGCCTTTATAGTAGACATGTGCAAGTGTGTACACACACAGACACACACAGACACACACAGACACACACAGACACACACACACACACACACACACACACACACACACACACACACACACACACACACACACACACACACACACACACACACACACACACACACACACACACACACACACACACACACACTCTACACTGTACTAACCCACCCACACTATTCTTTGTATGTGTCCTTTGCCTTCAGCATTGTGGCAACAACGAGCCTCGTCGACATTCACTAAAATGAGCAGTCATTTTATTATGCCCGCCTCTGCTTGCAAGCTTCCAATTAGAAGCTTATTAAAAGCAGTGGTGTGCTTTTATGGGGCTGTCAGGGCTCAGTTGGGCCTTGTTACTGACTCAAAAGAAAAGTCAGGTCAGACTCATCCAAAGCCTATATTCCTGTACGCATATACATCCACACTCTTTAAACAAGATACAGTATACATGCTGGATGGTTCTCGGCTGGCTGCATGGCAGCATACGACTGTGGAGATGAGGGAGGACATGACCGCTAGTGAAGACAGCCATGATTATTGATTTTGCTGTGCTAGATGTGCAGGGACTGTATATTAGAATCGGATGACTGCGTGACTCCTTTCATAACTGAACTCATCTCTCTTCCTTGCTTCTCTGTTGTCCTTCCTCTCACCTGCTTTCTGGCACAGGAGGAAAATCCAGCCCTATTGATAGAGTAAGAGAGCATTTCTGGGGATTCAGTCTCTCCCCCTCAGCAACTGGTATGGTTTTATAACTGTTGACGTAGTTCTGTGCTGTTCTGTGTAATTGTCAAGAACACAACAGTGAACTGAATTTTGAAAAGTCTTCTATATCATACATACTATACAATCAAGCTAACAATGTATCCCCCCCACTGTCTGACACTCATTTCTTAGGTCGAGGATGGGAAAAAAACAAAGAGGGAAAGTCAGTGACTCATTACAATATTAGAGAACAATTCAGGTTTCCCTTTTAAACTTCCTCTCCCAAGTTCTCTTCTTCTTTTCCCTGAAACTTTTTCCTTCCAAGCCTTCACCCCATTCCAGTATCCAGTCCCTTTCCATGTTGTCTTTAGTCTAAGGGGGCTATCTGAGGCCAACAACCACAGTAACAGCAGCAGCAATATTACAACCCCCCCGTCTCCGCGCTTCCCCCTCACACACAAACACACACCTGTAAAAGCCCTTGCAGCAGAAGTAGGGGTGGTTTATCCAGGCTGCAGTGCAGAGTGGATCTGACAGCCAGCACCGCGGCTGCTGCATTAGTGTCTGATATGCTGTGTGCGTTTGTGCATGTGTACGGTCGCCTCACTCATCACCACCACGCTCCCGCACATTAGGGTTATGTGCACCTGTACATGTGTAAGTGGAGAAACACAGAGTGAAATTTTGGTACAAAATCTGAGTGTGCAAGAGAACAGAATGGGGACAGAGCAGGAAGGAGGGGCAGAGGAGCCAACGAGAAGGAGAGAAAAGAAAGAGGTGTAGAGAGATGAAGGGACAGAAAGAAAGTGAGACAGACAGACAGACAGAGCTGATCCACTTTTTACCTCACGTCTCTAATGCCCCTGAGCAGGTCATTTGTTAGCCTGTTACTCAGCAAACAAGCTGTGACTTCTGGGCCCCGCTGGCTGTCAAAAGGACACACATACACACATATACAAACACACAGACACACACACACATGTGCAGACACACAGTTGTGTGCTCTGTCCCCTCAGGGTTGCTGGGGATATGGGCTCAAGGAAGGCCGCCTTGCCGACTGATCTCATTGCTCTGTTTCTGGGGGTTGGGCGACAAACGTCCACTTTGTGTGTTCGAGTTGTTGTTTGTGTGTGATGGAGCAATGAGGCTGACAGTAATGAGGAAAAATGAGAAGGATGAAAGCATAAAGTGTGTGTGTGTGCCTGCACTTGTTTTTGTGTTTGTGTGTCTCATGTATATTTGTCCATAGTCCCAAGCCAAGCCCGCTGTGCTCGTCTGCTTGCATTAATCTGTTCCCTCCGTCTTTAACCCTATGGACTGATCCATGTTCCGCTGGTAAAAGCAGGCCCTTTGGCATTCTGAAGGAAATGTCACAGCCGTCAGTAGTGAAACTGATACTTTGCCTCCGACAGACAGTGGGAGGGTTGCCTCACTCTCAGCAAGACGGGAGCAGAGAGATGCAAGGCGATTGGGTTAGTCTGAAAATATGCAGACCGTCACGTCTAATCTATTGACGTCTTGTGCCCGTTTCCGTGCAAGAACAAGAAAAATGACATATAAATCGATGTGTACGAACTGATTTCGATTGGAAATGCAGTCATAAAATTAGCCCAAAATGTCCTGTTCACCAAAACAAGCAAAGCCAAATCTCTAGGTCATACTAAAAATGCAACTTATATGACATCAGGGATATTTCATCACAAGAACAGGTGGCTATCAAGCCACCATGACCTTGCATTACAGCATGACAGCCAGTGAGCCCCCTGCAGCCTTGGAAAAAACACTGCCAGCACCTGCTGCGGATGTCTTGTACCTGCAGACTAGACTGCCCTGTGCAGACCTCCACATAAAACTATGTTCCAAGAGGAGACTTAAAATATGATACTGATTTTGTGAGGCTGGGATCCTCAGGAAGGTCACCCCAAAGCTGTGGAGCCCTGGCAGCAGAAACCTGCTCACCTTTAGCCTTTCACCATGATACAGAAATAGTTTGGAGGTGTCCGCCTGAGGACCTCAGGCTGCAAAGACCACAGGCTTACAAGGGTTAAAAATAATTACGATTACAATAACTGGAAACGAGCCCATGCAAAGACTAAAATTAATCGGTAAAACTGAGCCATACAATGGATGGATGTAGGTCCAATTTAATATTACTTTACTTCTAGTTGGCTTTGCTGTAGTTGGCTACTATGATCTTAGCTGAAGTAGCATTGTTAAGAGTAACACCCTTTTCCTCTGAGACATCTGAGATGGCTGAAAAGGCCACGACAGCAGTGAGGGAAAAGTCAAATGAACACATTTTGAGTCATCTCTGTATCCCAGAAGTTTAGTATTGATTTAATTTCTGTAATGTTCCTTCACGTGACTTGACAAGCTTTTCAGTGCGATTTTCAAGATTTGATAGTGAAACGCACAATGTCAGAGTGTCCCTTTTGGAGGTGTGAGAGGGGGCTGTGTGGCGAGCCAAATCTTCACAGGCCACCTCCATTGATATGTGGCCCTGTTCCCCCGCTAGCAAGGGACCATCGGACTGTGAAACGAGCTTTTTCAAACTTGCCCAAAGCCCACAAAGACGATTTACTATTGTGTCGAAAGAAGGAGCACAAGAAAGAAACACATTTGTACTGCTACCTTGTCGGCTGAGAGAGAACTGCTAGGGTAAGCTCTGCCATCACATCCACTTCACTTGTTAATGTAGTAAAATATGACAATGTCAATTTTTCCCCTTCAGTTAAAATGTCTGACAGAGCCTGAAAGGGTTGAAAGTTTCTCTTCAGAGATGCTATTCTCTTTCACAGGTTTTCTCCCAGAGGCTACAACATGGCTTCCTTGGTAACTTTGTCACAACATTTTCTATAAAGAATGAATGTTGTCTGTCAACGTCATTGCAACCACACTGTTTTGTGTCTGCACACTTGATACTGCAACCACACACATACAAACGTGCACCACTGCATGCTGCATACGCACTCATCTTAGCTCAGACGTGCACATATGCACAGCTACTACAATACTCCCACTTACAAATACAACAATAAACTGTACCTCACACCCTGATCTAAGTTCTGATGTGTGCATATTCACATCAACACATCCACCACCCTCCCTCACATAATCACCACATGCACACATGCACACACACACAAGAGAAAATACAGAATCCAGGCCAGGAACAAAGTGAAAAGCTCTGCAGAATAAATCCGTCTCTAAGCCAATATGTAGCCCTACTCCACACTGTGTGACTTCCACCCCGATCTATCAAAATGGCTCATTCACAAACATGGCAAAATACACAAGCGCAGAATGGAGCAATGCTATTCCCGGAAGAAATAATCTCCTAAAACCATTACAGGGAACAACGTAGGTGCAGTAGCTATAGGGAGGATTATGGCCAAACCCTCTCATGCATACACTCACACTTTCCATCCTATTTTGCTCACTTTCTTTATACTGCACATGTCTCCGTGTGTGTGTGTGTGTGTGTGTGTGTGTGTAAATAGAAACTGCTCAAAGAACTACTCTAACAAGCATGGGAAAGCTAATTCCACAGAATTGCGTGCGTCAGTGTGTGTGTGTGTGTGGGTGCAGGACATAAATCAGTGGAGTGTGCCAACATCAAGAAAGATGTGCATGCTATTAGCACTGTATACACTGAATGTCTAAGGGTGTCTATTTCTGTGAACTAATTAAATTTACAGAGGGAGCATCACATATGTAGACTGTTGGAAATTAATAAAAAAAACTGACTTTGTATGAGAATATACAGATATGAACCTGTGATACTACAGACTGGGACGACAAGAATAAAAAAAATTGTCCTGGTGTTCTGGAGGTCGAAGATGGATACCAAGAAACCACGTTACAACATCCCAACTTCAAATCCAACATGGGGACTTTCCTAGAACTATGAATGTCTGTAGCAGGGTACAATCCATTCAGAAGACAATGAGATATTTTACTGGATATATTAACATTTTAAGCATGCCAGAGGAAATGTCAGAGTACCATCAAAGTCAGGAGGATTTATCTACTGGGGACCATGAATGTCTATACAAAATGTCATTGCAATCCATCCAATAGTGATTGGAATATTTCAATTTTGACCAAAGTGGTGGAAAGTGGCTAAAAGCTTATTTGGTTGGTTTAGGTGTGCACATGTCTATTATGTGACTGGCAGGTTACTAGTACATTAATAGATCATTTCTTCTTACTAATATGTCAGTGCAGATGACTCACATAAATATTCAGAACTGCCCTTTTAACATGTCCGTGGAGTTTTTCTCTCAACAAGAATTTATTTTGGGAAAGAACATGGAAAGACAGTTTAACCTCAGGCTACGGTCACAGTGCTGAGCGTATCAGAGAGGAAATGCTCTGCCTCATTTATTCCTATTATTCATTTATCTGCAAAAACACCTGTGTTTACCAAAATAAGCACAGTGTCTCTTTTGCCTGTTTGACGCTGCGCCAGCTTTCCTGGAGGCAGAGATGCTAAGAACGACACACCTCAAAGGGCTGGCGCATCGCACCAGGCGCTCCTAACGTGCCTATAAGCTCACTCCAAATCTCTATAAAATGGGGAAATTAGAATGTGAGGGACAGAATTGACTGCAACTGATGTGTTAATGAAGCTGGAGGCTACACGTGGCTGTGGGTGCTGAGGGTTTAGCCTCTGGGGTATGCTCCTCTCTGCAAAGACAATTGTTCAGATACTTTTTTCTAAATTAATTATATTTGTTTTGGCCTTCTATCCACACTTTTCTTTTTTTCTTTTTCCTCCACAGAAAACTGAGCTTTTGAAAAGTGGTTAAATGTGTGTGGACGGGGAAACTTAACTTTTCAAAAACACTGACCCATCACAGGCAGGAGCAAAGTACTTCGATAATTCAGACAGGCCAGCCAATTTCGGGTCAATATAATTAATCACATAACATCTTTGTGGCTTTTGTAAGACAGCTGATTTGACAGTTATTTGATTGAGAGTCTCAGTTCATCAGCCAGTGAATGTTTTGGGTCAGTAAATCAGGCTTCCCATCTGGTGGGGCTTTATTTATGACTCTGTTTACAGTAGTGCTCATTTTGCACTCATTCAATTTAAATCTGAATTAGGATTATATATGAGAGATCCTCTTGGATTATTGGATGACAGGAACAGAAAATAAACTGTAAAGTCAGTGTTTACTGAGAGAGAAAGACAAGAGTAGGGAAGCAATAAACCGTTCATATTATTATTACCATTATTATTATTATTATTATCACTAAAGAAAAGAATGGTCAGTACTTTCTGTGATATCCTTCCTCACCAGGTGAGTTTCTCTCTGTGTGCTCGTGCCCTGATTGGCTATTAAAAATGTCTCACTCTGCCATCCAAATGTAAACTTAATCCCTATATAATCAATTCTTCTTCTTGGCCACCCTTGTTAAGTGGCAAATCTGTCCTCCCCCCCTCCTCCACCACCACCACCACCACCACATTATTAGTCAGACAATCAGCAAGCTACTTCGACACAGAGCTAGTTTAATTGGATGCTGCACAGAGCATTACCATGCTCGTTGCCTAGCAATGGATCCTTATGCCAGCATTGCTGTCTTTGTGCATGTTTTTTTTCTCCAAAAATTGCATCTATAATTACTTTGCAATTTCTACCTTTTCCCTCAAACAAGTTCGTATCACTCCCCATAGCTCCCTGCCTACCAGTGCTTTTCATGAATTAACACGATGCGATATGGCCCCTGCAGGTTATCATGACCCTGCACTGGAAACAGGTCTAATATGGGTGAATACCTTCACTGTATACTATTCAAAAGATAAGAACATCTCCTGTGGTCATTTGGCTCTGGCTATTAACGTACCTGCTCACATCAGTCATCTATTGTATAAATCTGAACCTCCTGGCTGCCCCGCAAAAGATGTGTTCCTGCTAATTAACTGTCACTGTGGAGACAAATAACTACAACAGAGCAACTACATTATAAAGCCAGCTCAGTGTTTAATGATATCTTTGCTTTTATGATGCAAAGATAGCAATACACTGTACACACAACTTTTTTCATCACAATACTGCTTCTAGGTGCCAACGATTGGACCACACTGAGGTAATTTGGGCCAAAACGTTGACGACAATGGTTACATTTTACTGTAGAAAATTCCCATGGATCTGTGTAAAAAGGCTGCAAGCCACTTTCTCCTGATGTTTTCTTACGTGGTATTTTATCCACTCCTTTATCGCTCCTCACACTCTTGATTCCTGACACTGGTTATATCCTGTATTATTGACTGAGGGACAAAAGTCACACAATGAGCTGGAAAAACCACAACCTGACGGCCTTCAGTGTGTGAGGAGGGAGACAAAATGACTGGGAAACAAAAGAGCGAACACAAAGCTGTAATGAATGCGTTGCTGTTAGAGACGGTGGCTGGAGGAGGATGATAGTAACAAAAGAGATTATGAGCCATATGCAGTATGTCGCCGCCAAGTTGGTTGGCTGGAGAGTCCAATAAGCGGGCTAAATGAGGCCTTGACACCGGCCAGGAAACAATTCCAGACTTTTTTTTCTTTTAGCTGGCAGTGCTGATGCAGTGAGGTCAGCCAATACACTACCATGGGACTGTTTACAGCTATGACACTGGACTGAGATTGGAGTCGTGACACGGCCCTGAAACAGCCCTCGTCCTCCTTGGACCACACTAACAAAATACCTCACTGTATTACTGTACCTGTAGGTGAGAGAGGGGACACTTTAATGTGAAAGCCTTGTTCCAAATGATGAGGCAACGTGTCCCACTTAAGACTGCCTGCATTTAATGGTGTTTCCAATATAAAGATTTATTACAAGTCTTGCTTAAGTTTGCTATTGCCTGTTTTTATATGTTACTTCACTTTGACCTGTGATTAACTATCGATTAGTAGATGCACTAGAGGGACTTTCCCAATGTAGTAACTTTAGACACACTTCTCCATAAGCCAAGGGACCAGAAAAGCTTTAGCCTGAATTTTATTATAACATAGAAACTTTGTGTGCAACATGAATCTGCCAGATCCTTTATGTGGCCTCGGTGCAATTCAAATTGTTTTTTTTAAACTTTTTCATTTTCCCGTTTATCCAATTTGCATTTCCAAGCGTTTCACACTTATTCCCCACAGTAATTCAACTCTGTCTTAATTAAGATAAATTAAGATTAATGTGCACTCATAACCTAATTTTAAACTCATTAATAATATACAGTTTTAAGGCATTCTAATCACTATAAACTATAAGATTATTTGGCTAAAGGTGCCTCAAATCATTTTTGGCAAACTTAAGCCGAACACTGGAGGACTCGATACCCAGAGGATAAATGATCAATGCAAATGCACATGAAGGAAAGAAACGTATCCTAGAGGCAGCAGTGCTGCTGCTGGTTGTGAACAGTTACAAAGTGCTATACAGGGCTTTCTTTCTAACCAAAATTATCTGGGTGGCCTTCTTATTAGACATCCAATGCAATGTAACAGCCAGGCAATGTTTAGAAGTTCTGCATCATCAACATGCCTCATTCTACATGGTCATTTGGAAACTTTAGTTTGTAAAATGATTGAGTTGTGTAGTATTACACTGAGGAAAACTTCCATGACTACTGTTCCCACATATATTTACAGTGTGATCAAAACTATTGGAGACCTTATCAACTGTGACAACTGCAACACTTTCTAATATCATGAGACAATTTCAATTTCAATTTCAAAACATCAATTGCAGTTGACAAGCTTCCATCTGTATTTTACCCTAAACTGGTTGACTAGCAGGACCCAGATTGTCTTTTAAACTCACTCTCTCTGCTTAAGCCACACTGTGATGCTCCAGCCGGTACCGCTTAGTGGAGCAGGTGGTCACAGCAGACAGTCAGCTGAGCCACTGAGCTGAAGACTCACCGATCGCCTTGCGCATCCCATCCTCTGCTCTTTATCTTTTCTACCATACATTTCTTTCTAACCATTCATCCTGAGCTTTATTTCTCCATCACGTCCTGCCTCCCTCCCTCCCTCTTCTCTCTCTCCCTCCCTCCATCTGCATGCTCCCACAGAGAGTGGCAGCCAAAAAGTCCGACATCCACCAGATGTACAGCAGATTATTTTTTTTTACTAGTTTTCCTTTTCGCGCTCGATAGTTCCTGCAGCATATTCGCTCCCAGCAAACTGAGTGCAGCTGAACGCACTAAAGAAGCCTCAAGAATTTAATGATCACTGTCCTTCTACGCTTTTGTGAATGTGTGTGTGTGTGTGTGTGTGTGTGTGTGTACACAGGGGAAAGGAAGTAAGAGGTGATTTCCTCCAGCAGGGACGGCTGTATAAAGAGAGTATAAAGAGAAAGAGGCATGCTGACATGCAGGCCATCACTCTGAATGACTGACATGAGTTGCAGTGTACTAGATAAAGCAGTAAAAACCAATGATGCCCCAACACAATCCAATCTGTAAGACCAAACCTCCAAATATTGCTGTGAGGATTTCTTTATTATTTGTGAGTTTTTCGTAATCCCTAAACATATTAAATATGAATTAAAATCTGCTCTGGCTAAACACTGACAGCCCTGGAAATACAACGGCACGGTACAAAGAGATACCTGCAGTGAGTATGACACGACTAAATCCTCTCTGATTACCTTAAACATGCGGATTAGTTTCCAGAGGGGAAAAAAATCCTCCCATAAGTCTAAGTGACAGCGCTACACTTAATGGGCCGAAGGACAGGGGTGAGGTGCTGTAAAACAAGAACAAGATGATTTTTCCATTCACTGGTGAAGAAAATGGCTATTCCCTTCTCTCTTCATCAACTTGGAAATTTGTGACAGTAAATATAGTTTTTGGTCTCTTGTCTCGTTCCTGGAGTTTCCTCCGTCGAACTTTGTTAAATGCACTTCAGGAGGGAATACCTGTGAATCTTAAGCTTATAACCACACCACTTGTGCATCCTGTGAGCTTTTGGACGCAAGAGCAGAGGTCAGCACTGGTCTGGAAAGAGTTTATAAACCAGGACAGTGTAAAGTCATGATCTGTATTATAAACCAAACAGGACACCAATCAGGCCTTTTCCACTACTGGAACTTAACCCATAACTTAACATGAAGCCACCGTCATGGGTTGTGCTTTTGTTTCTACTGTTGCTGTCCTCTACTTCTGATTCTGTATCTCTATATTTTATTTTCTCAGAGAAATAAGAGCTAAGAAATGATTTCGCTGTAGCCCACAGTCTGCTCTCTGCCACATTCTTCAGCAGCAGACAGTGAAACCAGCAAACGACCTATCCTGAGGGATGTGGCCGGCTCTGGAGAGCTGGCCAACAGTGTGGGAGCTGGTCTGGTGCCGTCTCTATTGTCAGTTCTATCCACCACCTACTGTGGGACCACCTGTTCCTGCTCACTTCTATTGATTTAATGAAAATGATCTTGAAAAGTCGCTGCATGTAAACATGAAATAAAATCATTATCAGTGCCACCTTTTCCATTGCTGTCCCACAACTGAACTGGACTTTCCTGCAAAACATACGTGCAGAAAAACGTCTGGCATAAAAAAAAGCAACGTCACCTTTTTCAATGATGTTCAGGTTTGTAAAACACAGCAGAAACACAAGGGGGAATCTAGAAAGCCTGACAGGTTCTTAAAAGATCAGGCTATGAGAAGTTTCAACTTAAAGGTCATTAATTAAAATTCTTAGTGGAAAAGAGCTATGCAGCCGGTATGGGTTAGTTCACCTATAGGATCTCTTATTTGGTGTGCCCACCTTTACTCAACCTGCTTCAAACAAAGGGGAATGCAGTACACGTACATACAGCTAGACACATCAAACTAGTGTGTGAGTACCGAGCCATGTCTGTGATTTCAGAACTGGTGGGACCACTACGAAGCTGAAGTTGTCGTGCTGTAGCTTTGAGTTGTATGTTCAAATGAGACTGCGGACTAAACTTCAGGTTTTCTGGCGTATAGGTGTTGCGAGGAGACACGTATGATCAAAAACAAACACCGACTGTGCATAAGGAATGTCAGTCCTGAGAGGGCCTCATGTAAGAAATGTAAATGTGCAGAATAACGCCCCTCTTCTGGTTTGTTTTGAGGGACATTTGTCATATATCCTTGTGCAGAAATGGCATTTTCGTCGAACAGCAAGAAACAGAACAGAAAGACTACGTTGCTCATAACTCAAACCTCGATCTCCTTGTGCCACATGACCTCCACTTTAAACTTCCCATTTACCTGCCTCCAATTACCTCGTTTTCTTCCTACACAAACCCACTGGTTTACAGGTTACATGACCACTTAGGCTATGAAATCTGCTTCTAAAAATGTAAAAGGTTTTATCAGTTTTGAAATAAGAATAATATAGATACAGTAGCTGACAATGCAGAGATTTGACAACATGTAATGTGTGATGGCTGTTGAGAACAGCTCCCCTGAAGAGTATCCTGAGTGCTCTGAAAAAGGGCCATTGTTTCTCATGGCTTAATAATCAGTGACTCACCAGCGGTGAAGTCCTTGTTGAGGTCAATGAAGGCATGAGAGTGAGGGATGCGCATGCCGACAGGTAAATTAGATGCACTGTGACACACTGGACTCCTACAAGGGAGAAAAACCACAAGACAACAGCTGGATTTTAAAGCTGCATAATTTAGAAAGTAATTCAAGGTATGAAAGCATCAGATATAAACATGAAAAAGTCCAAGTGACTTAGAGAATATTTGCGTTACCTGTTAGTGAGATAGCAGACTTCTGTGGATGATTGCTCGGTGACTCCAAAAATGTCTGGGATCATGTCCCCATTGAAACTGTGGGAAGATTTTTTTTATTTTTCCATTAAGGTTAAATCACTCGATTAAAACGTAACTGAGATGACAGTTTACTAGGTGCATACTGTACAAACTAAAGCTGCAAAAAATACTTCCTTATCATGTTCAGTTCACTGTCAGAGATGTGCAGATCCATCTCTTTGGTCATTTTTAGGCCATGGTTAGTAGAGGTGCTGTATTGGCCTGCTCTATAGTAAAGCCTATCAATTATGTTGTTCACATCAGTCTGCATGTATAACGGGAGCAGAGCTTTGGATATGGAACCGGTTTTCATTTGATTAAACAGGTGCATCTAATAAACTGGTAAGGCAGCGTATAGCACATTATTCTGACATTTTGAATCGTATCTAAGACTGGATATAAAATAATAAAAAACATTTTGACATGGAACAATGCTCTAAAATGTGTTTGACTGGAAAACTAAACATATGGCACATTATTGTTTCATTACCAGCATTGAAAACTAAATATCGGTAAAAGTAAAGTTTATGAAAGAACTACCAGGTTGATACTTACTCCATAATGAGAGGCTGATCTTTAAAGGTCTTATTCAGCTTGAGCCACCCATTCATATCTGCAGGAAATGAACGGTTTTAATAGGCCATAAGTAATGCTTCTTCAGGCAGAGAAACAGCAGAGAAAAATCTGCAAGCTGGTCAAATCAGGCTAAACAAATCTGACTTAGTCCTGATGTCGACATCTAGGAACAAAGCTGAATTAAATATTCAAGTATGCACAAAAAAATCATATCTCATCAGATCACAAATATCCATATATAAAGAGATGGTTTCGATTCTTTAAGTGGGGTGGAGGTACTTATCTACAGCTGGTGTATAACTTACAGTATGTTGCAGTCAGCACAACCCCAGTTTGGAGAAACAGGCAGGAGTCCCGGCACAAACGCTAAGCAATGTACTGCTAATGGAAGAGGTCAGCAGAAAACTGACCTCCATCTACTATAAGTAATACACTATCTCTAGATAAGAACCTCATACAACCCCACTTTGAATAACCAGAACTATCCCTTTAACATGACGCTGGTGCCTATCAAATCATATGTATATTACAGGGAGTGAGCTACGCCCGCCATCAACGTTCTCTGGCCTTCACCCACCCTCAGCACCCATTTACCGTCACCCTAACCCCACCTAATGTCTGGTTGTGTCCCCAGAAGATGAAAACAGTTGCCATGTTGGTGTTGGTCTGCGCTGTAAGGAGGACGTCCATCTGTGAATCTCCATCATAGTCTCCAGGAACCACACTGGTGATGATAGTGTCCCTGAACAGGAAGACCGACCATTAAAATGAGAGCCAGTGACATGGTGCTTAGGCTTTTGCTCTGATTTTACATGACTGATTATTATGATTACATATAAGTGCCCTAACACGTGGGTGCACCTCGTCAGTACTGACTAACAAAAGAAGTTTAGGACAGTAGACATTACATATCATGTGAAAGTAAAGTGAAGTGAAAGGAAGACAGCAGTGAAAGTCACACATACCTTGGCAAATTCTCCTTAGTGATGAACACTTTGGGCTTGAAATAAGGCGTTTTCGAGTCAGCCAAGAATATCACCAGCTCAGACTCTGAAACAGTTAAACACACACATCTAAATTCACTGAAGCTCATTTAACATCCAGCTGTTTCTACACAGCTGAAGGGCAGAACCATGTGTCAGACACAGACACTGTGTGATTGGAGCGGTGGATTTTGGTCATCTCGTACTTATATCCATCATTATCCCCAAACTACAAACAAATCGACTTAGCAGGACATATTTTCAACACACTATACATCATTTTTGAGAGCAGTAAACACGGTAACAGAGCAGAGTGCTGAAGCCACAACATACGTTCTCTGATAATGAAGATGTCTGTCTGTTTGTCCGCGTAAAAATCTCCAAACGCCGCCACGGTCCCATAATTTTCGGCACCGAAAAGATCTGCTGTTACATCCTGAAGAGCGAATGTGTTATACTGCCCCACAAAAAGTGACAAAAACGCCCAAATATTGAATTTGAACATCCACATCCTTCTGAAAGTGCAGCTCCTCACAACAACACCGACTGCAATACGGCATGCGGATTTACGGCAGGATGAGTAGCAGATTAAAGTGACGTATTATATTAAATATCGATTATAGATTTAGACATCTGCGCTTATATTTTCATTGCCCTAAAACAAAATGGAAGTAATGCACTGAATTATGGGTCAACAAGGCGATAATAGAGTTTCCTTGTTTACGACAGTGTCGTACTGCCGGACAGTTTGACAGTTGACAGCTGCATCAAGTTAAAGACAGTTAGCTAAGGCTAAATCGGAAGTAAAAAACGTTTACCTTCAGAATAAATGCACAACATTCATCAGACTGGGAATTAAGTATAATGAACACATTATAATACGTGCTAAACATTAAATTTCATTAGTATAATTCAAAAATGCCTTAAACTTAATAAACTGTGTAATAAAAGTCAGCTTTTGTCAACTTTTCCAAACTTTCTTTATTTTATTTTGAAAGACAAGACCGGATATCCTTAAACTTTCTACAAGATTTACCACACTGTGTGAACATGGCGAGTCTTGCAGATGTCGGCTGGAAACTCCTGGAATTCAAAGCCCGATCAAAAAGATCAGGTCTGACTCATTGCTTTGCATGACATCGTACACCGTGACACGCCTGATTGTTTGTTGCTTGCGGCCGTGCTTGTGTGAGCCCGTCCGCCTGGAAAACCACTGGACGCGGGCTGAAATGTGACTTGATGTGCCCATTTGTTTTTGTCCACTGTAGCCACGGCACAAGCATGAAAGGTCAGAGGTGTACATGTGCAGCGCTCGGGGGGCTATTTTAAGAGCTCCTCACCAGGTCTCCGTTCGCTGTTACATCTCACCCATTGCTGACTGTAGTGTTTGGGTGACTTGACGGGTGGACAGAGGCCCTGCGAGGCCTTGTGGAAGCGGCCACACTGAGCTGTGCAGGGAAAGTGATGCCCTTATCAAACTCTGAAGATTGGCACACAGTGGGACTCACTTTGGGGCACCACACATGTGATAAATCCATACAACCTTTACAGATATTCTACCTTTTTGGCTGTGGTGATAATATGTTAGTGTGTTAAATGTAGATTTCACATCATTGTCCATTAGGAAATGTCACAATAACTGCTGTTGTTTTGTAAATCCTTGCAAAGAGAATGGAAGAAAAACATTTCCCTTTTGCAGAACAAATATAAATAAATTAAAAATGTAATAAGGCACATCATTGCTCCCACTATTAACACATCCCTCTAAGACTACAGTATTTTAAAGTGAATGTTATAGAGCATAAAGGGCAGTCATCAGTCAGGCATTGTCTCCTAATATAGTGATGCAATTATTCTGCTAGTGTCTCTTCTAAATTACATTACCATCATGTAGTAATTCATCATGACTCTGTATCTCTCGAGGGTTCAAATAACTCAATGCATTGTAATTCCTTGCATGTTTGTCCATGATCGTCATCATCTCTCGGGTGTAATTCATTGTTGATTTGTGCATGTCTAAAATCTAACCCTCTGCTACTAACTCCTTCCTGTGAATTGCTGTAGATTTGTGATTTAGCTGAGAGAGACGATTGGCCTTAATATCATCTTTTGAGAATGGCCGGCTCAGTGGCTGCGAATGCCCGGCCTCGGCGGAAAGTTCACAGACTCGGTAAGTAGTGGCAGCAGTTCTGAGAAAGCCAGTGCAGCCAGCCACACACAGAAGGCCAGACAGGACACGGGGGGAAACATCTCTTTATCAGCTGGACATGAGAAGCATATCGTAGGCCTTGAAGTGGGAATCACAAACAGGCTCTGTTTTCTCAGTGTGTTGAAATAAATATTTTGTGATGTTAATGGAAATATTTTGATACCTTTCATATTTATTTGTTTACTTCCTGATTATGAGGCAATCGCAACATAATTATTTTGTGATCATGAGAGAATAAAACATAAGATAATCGAGTTCTCTTGGGCTTTTAAAAAAAATTACATATATAATTACGTGTTACCCTTAAGCTACTGTGAGTTCTGTACTGTTGTACTGTTGCTATATGAATAATCTTGTTAGTGAATTATGGAAGAGGCAGAAGTGATGGAAAATAAATGTACAGTATTAATGAAGCCACAGTGAACTGCATCTACAATAGTGCTCTACTGAAGTTGCTCACGGGATTGTTTAAAACCAGTCAAATGACGACTACGCACATTTGTCTGATCTCATGTTAGAAATTAAAATTGGAATATTGGGCTTCCTCTATGCTCTTTTAAAGTGTTATCTTTAAAAGGAGATGGATTGGCTTTGTCCCCTGCAACTTTTAAGCTGATGGAAATTATGCTAATTTCAGCCAGAATGTGAATTTTTCAGTACCTGTGGTGTTGACCCAAGGTCGAACCTATTAAAATGCAAATCTCAGCAAAGTGAAAAGTGTCTGAAAATAGAGAAAGTCTAACAGATAGGGGTTTCCCTCAAACTCCAGCTCTCTCCCAGCTCAGAGGAACATGTGAGGAAATATCTGGTGGCGCACCACATTACCATTAGAATTTCTAGCTCTGGGCCTGAATATTGTTTTGTGTGCTGAGCACTTTATACTGCTGTGAGTTGCAGTGAAAAAGAGAATTTGCTCGTGGCATGTGTCTATTGTTTTCTTTTTTTGCCATGCTTGGTGTTTTCATCTGTATTAACTGAAAATAAGAAAATTTGATGAAAAAAAGGAAGCTATCTGGAGGCTAGCCTTTGCTACCTACATACCTTTTCCATCCTTATATTGGAATATACTGTATGAAATTAGACTGAGGAAACTGAGGAATCTCTTTGACAAACACCATGTTCCTTTATTGATTTGATCTTAGTCCAGTTTAGTCATTAAGGCATAATGATGACGAGGAGACAGGCACGAGACCCATTTATTTTTTCTGGATTTCTAAAAAGAATTTAAGGATGAGACAACTAAGGAATGAAATATCAAAAATATGTCGTAGGCCTTTATTTGGAACAGCACCTGTAAAGTTTGAGTGATAGACAACAGATTTTGTCCCTCCTCAGGTTCCATCTATGAACCTCTCAAGCTGTCCATTCTCCAGCGTGAAGATGAGCCCCTGTGGGAGAAGCTGGACCGCTACTACAATGCTGGTAAGTGCAAATATTCACACTGATATTCTATCAGTAATATCGGACAGGATTGCCTAAATGAGACACGCAAAGCTATCTGACACTAACGGCACAGAGGTGACCCAACAAACGTGTGGCCCACCCACAGCATAGCCACACTGTCGAGCTAATGCATGCGGCCCTAAATGCTGCAGCTGTTTTGTCATTGCCAATATCCTCAAATAGCCGCCTTGGGTGTAGTGATTACATCTTGCGAACAGACAGTATTGTTTGGAGAGAAATTGTTCTCGGCTGGCGAGATAAAAGCGAGTCATGGGGGTTCCAGGGTGTCACGGATGCAGAAACATTTACCCAGCGTGCACTGACCTGAATTTAATTCCGCGCAAAGGTGCCCCAGCTTGGCTTGGCACTGTTCTGAACTCATCTGGTAGTTTGTGAGTGGGAGTTGCTGCACTAGATAATCTCACTGGTTGGTCAGAGGGGTTTCTCAACAAGGACAGAGAGGATGGAAAGAGAATGAACCTTTGCCTACATAAAGTCCTGGGCAGATATTCATAGAGAAGATCATGCCGCATTTAAGTTTGCAAAACACACAATGCACCTAAAATTACATTAAGTAATAAATGACCAAGTTACAGTACATTGGGTGGGTCAGCATAGTTTTATATTTCCCACTCATTCTAAACCACTAAAAACTGTACAGTAAAGTAAAGTAAAGAAGATAGAGAATAAAATCACACCTAGATTTCCTAAAGGTTTTTGTCGAATCTACCCAGTAGTTCCTACGAGCTAAGGAGGCACACAAACTTAGTGATCGATTTACAGTATAACTGCCACAACCTGATCCAGGTGATGACTGTGGCGTGTGTAATCAGTAAAGGAGTCTCCAGCCTCACTGCGGGAGAGATAAATACACATTAGGACTGATTACCAAATTACCTGCAGCTGTGACTGCAGCGCCGCGCCAGCCATCGCCACCTCCCCTGATTTCAGACTTCATTAAGATCGCCTCTTTGGATGTAAACAAAATGGAGCCAGCTTTAGCGAAGAAGTGAGGGCTCTGTACAAAATTACAGCCATAAATGTGTGTGACTGCTCCATTAGGCTGGCAGAATGTCGAACGCCAACTCTGAAATTGCTGTCAAATTTGGTGCGATGCCAGTATCCCCACTACAAATGGAGATCTGTTTGTTTAATGTCAGACCTTCCTCGTGGCAGAGGTTTTGACTTGTCGTTGCATAAAAAGCACAGGTGTAGCTAATAGCATTAATTATAGCTCCGTTCCACTTAGGTGTGCCAGAGAGCAGGCGTGCACTATAGCAAGGCCCTGGCCCTGCACCATGTAAACTAAATGCAGCTGTTATTAATCTTATTAGCTACCCCCTGTGTTTGACAAGTCAAAATGTCTGATGCCTGTGTCCACACCTGACGGAGCCGCCTTGGAGAGAGGAGGAGCGGCTCGAAGAAAAAGAGGAAGGAGTTAATCAGAGACACGAGGACCAGATCAGCTAACAACTTGACGTTATTTAAAAGTTGAAGGTGTTGGTGTTTAGGGACATAATAGGAAATAAAGTTGATGAAAAGTGCAGCTTGTCAGCTCAGGTAAACTACATGAGCTGTTGGTTTCATGTATGGAGAATAAGTGTATCTCTTGTATCTCTTATGCCGTATCATAACAAGCTACATTCACCCTCCCTTTTTCAACAGCAAAATCAATACAAGTAGAGCCAGAGAGCAACAGAGTGGATAGGCCAAACACGCAACACATCACTGCCTCCACGCAGATAGATTTGGGTTTAGCGTGCAGACGGCAGGATCATGTGTTGCCTCTGGCTGTGTGTGCCTGTTAGATTCTGGTAATACAGCTCAGGATGCTGTCCCCTAGGGTCAGTGCTGATTTTGCCTCTGTGGACATAAGCTTGGCTTTTTTTTTTTCCCAGCTGCTATTGTAGAAGTAACACAAATGTGCACTACAGCACAGCGGATGGAGGGATTTCTGAGCTTTCAGTGCCATAGGATTTTCCACTGTTTCTGTTCTGTTTTCAAGACAAATGGTGCTTTTCATTATATAAAGTTCTTTAAAAACCTAAAGTCCACATTTCCTCCATTTGTTTAATGTGTGTAGTTGTAGAAATCCCCCAAAAAAACATACCTTCGTTTGTAGTTGTTAGTACGCAGCACCGTAAAAAGACACATAACTGCCTCCTTGGAGCTTGCCACTGTTTCTCTACCTATGGCGTTAAAGGGATCACAGAATCATCAGACACCGTGGCCTTGCAGTGACCTTGAGCTAAGAGCTATTTACAGGTGACCTAGAAGTGCACCTAAAACTGCCTTCAAACTAGGCTACAGGCTCCAGCAACGTTTATTGCCATGTAAGTTTTGAAAGTACAAGGAATCTGGTATGTTGGTGCACAATCAAGATCAAGAGTATAAAAAAAGAGATATTTTCAATACAGACTATAAGAAAAAAATGAACAGTATATCTGTTGTTTCAAAGTGGAGGAGCTTGATAAGCATGAGGTGCCCACACATGCAGTCCGATGCATCATCTACTCCATGGGTGAACAGACAGTGCACAGAGTGAGTGAGATATTGAAGCAAACACAAAGGCCATCATAGATCTCCAGCTAATCAAATGAACCATGAGACAAGATTCTTCAGGATCTGCCTGATTCAGCTTAGCGGGTGCCAGCGATTGATCGATCGATCACACTGGACGTTCACTTTGCAGTAATCACTTAAAACAGCGTGTCCCGATGTTAGAGAGAAAAAAAACCATCCGACTTTTTACAAGAGGGAAACGTTGAGGCAGAGGACTCAGTCAGACTCACAGTCAGGCAAAAACCACCAGTCAAACATCAGGCTGAAGTTAGTTTGATAATCACCAGCTGGACACACGTTTACCCAGCAGAAACCTGCATCAAGCTTAATGTTAGATATTGAACAGCTGGGCTTGTATCAATACTGTCGCTCCATGTTGTTTGCTGCAACGATCAGAGAGTTAATTTACAGAGGAGCTCTGCTTCATCATCTGGGTGCAGGTGGCACAGTCACACAGGTTGTGATAATCAACCAGAATCCCTGGTACCAAGTCCTGGTCAGGTCACGTGGTGGTTAAAAAGTTACGATGCTTACTCCAGCTTGCGTTGACTAGACTAGTGGTGACTGATTGCTGGGTATTAATCGTTGTTAACTGAATCCACATGAGGTCAAATCAGTCACAGAGAAGCTCAGCAGCACATAGATCGTCAGTACACAGCCTGTAACCTGGAGTGGCCTCTAAAAAGTGTTACATTTCTTCATTACCTCAGCGTAAGTAGTATTTTCCAAGCACTGGATGGTAATATACCCACTTTTATATTGCCGAAAACCTTTTCTCTTCCGCCTGATATTAAAGTCAGCTGTCCTTTCATGTATAGAGAATAATATCAAACTGATTTCATAAGGGCTCGGAGCAGTGGGAAAGAAAAGTAACATTTATTGAGACAAACAGACAAATCACAGCTTGAGATCAGGTTTCGGCTCAGCCTGTGGATTTACTTAAGACTTCATAAACTACAGCCTCTGCCAGCAGTAAGCTGTTTTATTTGTGTGCGTCTCCTTGTTTCATTCTACCATTTAAACAGAGCAAAGCGGAGGGGAGCTGCCTCTAACCCAGGTGTGGATTGAGGGATTGTTAACGCGTCCTGTGTGAAAGCTTCTGCTCTTGGCTGAATGCACCGTTTTCTCACATGAGCACACTTCTGGCAGATATGACGCAGCCCATTGGTCTGCCCTGATGAAGACGGGGCAGCTTGCGTGTGTGTGAGAGCTCCTCCGCCGGTTTTTGTGTGTGCTCTATGCCATCAGTGTGTGCTTTCTGGGGACTCATCAGGCTGCATGTGTATGTGTGCTGAGAAAATGACTGAAGACAATAAACAGAGCTTAGTGTGCAACAGGTGTAGCTCTCAGTTGGAACTGATTTGCTGCTATCAGCGAGCGCAGCGCAGCCTGCAGCATCAGCTGCGTCGAAACCACAGATTTACGGAGAAAAGCCTTCGCCAGATTGCAGCATGTTGAGAATTCGGCGCTGAACATTGGGCTTGTTTAATTGTTGGGTGGCGGCTGGAAGCGCTTGTCCAATTCTAACGGGGAACAAAGCCAACATTGTTATCACTGGCACCCAGACCTGCCTGCCAATATACCTGCTTTCTTTCAGTCTCAGGGAGGAAACGGGGTGGAGAGGGCCGAGGGTGGGGTGACAATGACAAATCAAACCAGTTACATTTTCCCTCCTTTCTCTTTCTTTGCAGTTTTGTTGCAAAGCCGCCCCCCCCGTGGCCCTAAGCCTACGATGTCGTTGTGATAGGGGACTTGTTTTCCATTATCAAGCAAAGAATACCAGGGGAGTGTTAACCTCCGTCCCTCATAGTTCATCACTCCATCGTCTCTCTCTCCCCTCTTCACTCACTCCCTCACCTCTCTATGGGTTCCTATTCATGTGGCAATGCAGCCACACTCCATTGACTCAGCCTGCTTCCTGATAATACCGAGGCCAGAAGGCACTCTGCCGTCTGGCTCACATCGATTAAGGGAAGGAGAAAACATGTTTTTGGCTTTTTTTTTTATGGTCATTATGAACTTATTACAAAAACCATAAGCTTATCTCAGCTGCATTGTCTCCACTATATTTTTCATTTTTGCTTCTCTTTCTTTCCGTCCTTCTTTTTCAATTGTCAGTTTTCTCTTTTTAACTCACGTATCTCCTCTTTTGTGAAAAATAATTCAGCTTTAATTATATTTCAATTTAATAGAATATACACGTATCCAAAAAAAACCACATTAAGATAATTAGTTGTGAACATTGTGTTAAAGAGCTAATTAGCATAATAATTGAAAATGTGCTGTATTTACAGTTAGTGTAACAGGGTTAACACAAGTGGAAAGCCAATGAATTATTTTTAGCACTTGAAAGTTCTTTGACGATATTAGATATATACTGTGTGCTGTGTGCCACTCTGCACTAAAATGAACAATACTCCATAAAGAAATTATTCAGCATTTTGGGAAATCGGCTTACAAGGAGCTGGAGTGATTAGCTTAGCTTAGCACAAAGACTGGAAGCAGCCAATCTACTATCATGTTTGTTGAATCCTTATGCAAATAAAATTGTATAAATTATAACTTGTGGTTTTAGGAGCAGCTAGGTGGTTAAACAGTTTTTGTTTTTTTTGATAAGCCAGGCTAACATAACCTCTGGGACTGACATTCATCTTCTCATCTCACACTCAGTAAGAAAGCACATCAGCATATTTCCCAAGGTGATAAACCAAATTCTTTTTCACATTTTTATTTCTTTGTTAGGTGTCAGGACACTGTCAGCACTTTTGTGCTTTTTAACAAGCGGTGTTTTGTAGCTGCTGCATTTGTTTATCCATCATTAGTAACTCATGTCACAGAGACAGTGAAACAAGAAATATTATGACAGCATCAGCCGGAGCAGACTGTTATTGTTAAGATTGGCATGAACGATGAATATCACAGTTTGTGTCTGTGTGTTTTCCCTCAGCATCTGCCGTGGAACAGTACAGATATGATGTTGCTCTTTTTCTTTATCTTCCTTCTGTCTTATATTTTTTTCTCTTTTCAATCTATTTCTCTGTATTTTCTTTTTTTTCTTTGTCATCATCTCCTCTCGCTTTCTCCACCCTGTCGGTGCAGTGAAATGGCCCATTGTAAAAGAGCAGACTGTGTGCGTCTGAGACATTAACTGCTGATTTAGTGGGACATTAGCTTGATGGATGGCTAGGCAGAAAACTCCCAACAACAGTTGATTTGCATCCAGAGAAACTTGCAGTCTACGAACAACGTTCAGCACTTTCATCTTTTATGTTCTGCATCTAATGATGACTTCCACAGCACTGTCTGGCAGAAGATGAAATCCTGAGTCCTTGACTGTTCCAAGCTGAGTGGCATCAGAGCACCTCAACTCATTTTAACCTGTTTTCTTTTTTTTTTTTTTTTGTGAAACATTTGACTTAAATACATATTATAAAGATGTATTCATGTATTTATTTATCAGTCTTTAATCTGTGAGGCTCATTTGATATTAATTACTGTACTGAACTAACTTGAGATACAGTACATGAGAAATAGATCCTTTCTGAGAAAATGAAACACTGGACACAATATGTTCATTTTTCTTTAGAGTGCATTATTGTCAATGTCTATGCTGCAGTAGAGTTTTACAGTAAGTCAAAAATAACTGCGGACAAATTGTGAGCCAAAGCATCACTTGGGTGAATTGATTTTTACAATTTTAGCTTGAATATATTTCAGTGATTTAAATCATAGTTAATAATTGTTGGCAGAAAACTTAAAGATCTGTATTTTGAGATATGTTCCAAAAATCATATATAACATACAATCTGAAAATAAGAAGGCCTGGTGTGCTACGCTAACATGACAGATTTGGCTTTCTAGAGGAGATAATTAATTCACTGTGTGTGTGTGTGTGTGTGTGTGTTTGTATGTGTCTATATGTCTACACACGTGTGTTTACAGTGGATTTGCCACACAGTGAGACCAAGTGTGGAGTAGCTGACAGCTTTATTAACGTCCCAGCTAATTCACCCCATGAACCTCTTTAGGTCACTGCAAACATGAACGTCGCCTTCATTTGACCAATACGCCACAAACACAAACATTCCCACCCCCGTCTCTCTCCAGTGCCCAATAACTCTCAACACTCTTTTCACTCTCTGAAACACATGCGTCCTCTTTTTTCCTCTTATGCATGTACATATGTATACACACACACACACACACAGTCTCTGTCTCTGCTTCACTCATCTCTGTCTCCTTCCGCCTGTCCTTTCATCATTCTCCTGCTCTGTCTCTGCTCTGTAACAAACGACAGTGCAGAATGGATGTCCCCTTCATTTGCACTGGTATAATGTTCTGATGAAAAATGAAGTGATCCCTCTAGACAGATTAGTCATCAGTGAGGGGACCTCTGCAGGAGAGGATGTGTGTGTGTGTGTGTGTGCGTGTGTTTATGCATGTGTGTGTGAAACAGATAAATTACTTTCCCGGAGGCCTTCTGTTTGAGTATGTAATATTTCAGCATATATTATTGGATGGCTGCGATCCGCTCATATTAAGAGCTTTCATCCATTGTTCTGTCCTCAGTAACTAATGCCAAGTATGAACTTTGGTGAACTTGAACCATCTTAGTTTATCTCCGCTCGTCCATTTAGTGCAGTCAGACTTTCACAGTCACGCACCCCAGCTGAAAAATGTCTCCTGTATCCTCAAAGAAATGAACTTGGTCATTACCTACTGTAGAGCTACCCAGTCATTTTGGTAAAATAATGAATAGATTTTGTTCTTTCCCCTTTACAGCACAGTAGGGATTTAAGATTAATTCGCTTCATCCCACCTACACCCCAGTAAGTACTGATCTACTTATTTTCAGGTCTCAAGACAATTGGGCTACATTTGGAAGTTGAAAATATGTTTTTTTTTTATCAAGATCGCTAAGCTTTTGACTTGCACCATCACCAATGCTGATTTGAAAACCAACAATAAGGTGTCACACATCTAATCCTGTTTTTGAGATTTGTAAGGACTAGCCCATGCATCATAGAAAAAGGAGAGGAAGAAGTGCAAAAACAGCAAACTTATTAAGAGTCACAGCCATGCTAGCGGCTCTGTGAGGCTTCGCTTTGAGTTAAATGCTAATGTGAGCATGCTATCATGTGTGTCATTAGTTTTGCGGGTATTTGGTCATAAATCAAATGAGTGCAGAAATAAGAACTTTGCCCTGATGGTGGCAACAGAGGAAAAGCCAATTGATCACTAAAGATATCAAAATTCAGTCTTCATGGCATTTTCATTGCAGTTCATGCAATAGTTGTTGATATGTTTCACTAACAAGCAAAGATGTGAAATGCTCAGTAGTGTGATAAGACATTCATGGGTTCCAGCCCACTCTTTTTCAAGTGGTTCCTGTAGAGTTATAAAAATCTTGAAAGGGCCTTCATATCTTAACAAAGGTTTGAGAGTACCCTTTGAGTGTGTTTTTTTTTCTGGCTCTAGGAAATGCACAACATCTTTGACCCGAAGAGAAAAGGATGGACTAGTGCCTTGCTTCCATTTTAAAAGGATCAAACGTCTTGCCAGAAGTGTAGTCAAAGCTGTGACCATATAGGGTGCATTTGGTAAGAGAGCACAGTGTTCCCTCGATGTTCGATCAAGGAGGGCACAGACGGGGTCAGGGTCAAATTGAATTTCAGACATCTCACTAAAAGCTTTAAAAATACTTATCCAGAAGGTGGAGAGATTCGAGCGCAGCCAGAACATATATCCATTAAGTCTGCTGGCCAGCCCCTACATCGAGTGCATAATGGGCTGATGTTCGGATACATCTTTGCCAATCTAGCATTAGTAAAATGAACTCTGTGTACCACTTTCAGTGGTATGAAGCCGTGCTTAGTGGACGAAGACGACGTGTGTGTCAAGTTGAGGACAGAGTCCCATTGGTCTTCTGTTTAAACCGCGACAGTCCCGGGCCATTTTTACAATTTCAGCAGAGTGTGGATTAATGTTGTTAATGAGCTCATAAATCTGGGATATCAATCCTCTACGGTCTGAATTCAAATCGTGGATGTAGTCCACACTGGATTTTATGGGCCTATTTTGAAATGAATAAAATGTCTTTTGTGTAAAACTCCTGATCTGTAAGTAATAGAAGAAATGGTTCTTAGATAAGTCGTAGATTTGGGATAGCAGAGAAGAAAATGCAAATATGTCTTCTATGTATAGATTATGGACTGATCTAATCCCAATATTAAGCCATAAAGTAAATGCGGAGTCTGTACAGCAGGATGTGATGTGATTTGACTTATTAGAGGAGAGAGTATAAGTTGGTTGTAGCCCAAAATGTGTTTTAAGCTGAGCCCATATCCTTATTGAGTGGTTAACTGTTATATTTGAACTCAAAGTATTGCTAAGAAGGAGCAAGGCAGCACAAACCACTGAGCCCAAGTGGTTTTGGCATGAAGAGAACTCTAATTGCACCCAGCCTGCCTTTCCTGCCGTTGGATCATCTTCGGACCAGTGAATTAACTTCTGAATGTTGCATACCTAATAATAAAAAAGGAAACTGGGCAAAGCCAGCCCTCCTAAAAGCTTTGGTCTGTGGAGATGAATCTTGCTGATCTAACTAGGCTCATTCCCCCACATGAGATATACTTTTATTTTGTTTATTTTTACTTAGAATGGGGACACTTTGGAGGAGGTGTAAAACTTTGGTAATGCTGTCATTTTAATTGGGTTATCGTGCTCCAGTAATGTCAATGATAATGAGGCCCTACGGTTCATATCCTGTTTTTGAGTAGCTAGGAAGGAGCGAGTGACCTTTTAAAACAATCTTGTACCTTTTTGAGGGGGAACAGGCCAAAAGGAACCACATCTGCTTCATAACTGTGTACATTACAGTACACTGATTCCTGATGTAAAGGAAAAACCTGGTCTCTCCAGCTGGACTTATCCTGGATGGGACCGATTTGTTGGCCATATCGTAGCGTAAGTCATGTACATGACAAAGACTTCAGAAAGGTAAAGTAGATAGAATTAAATGCAAGGATGTGTTTTCATAATTAAAATAATTGCATCCAAAAATTCATCTTAAATGAACATAACATTAGGAGCTACTCTTAGTTTTACTTTACTTTTAGTTGAAGTATAAATAAGTGGGTTTCCACAGCTAATTTGATGCTAAAATGAATGTAGTTTCATCCCCTCGGGACCATAAATGTCTGTGCAAAATTCCAGGCTAAAAATGTTAACAGGAGTAAATGCACGTACTATTTACTCCGAGTAGTACTAGTTGTAGTAGTACATCATATTGACAGCCGTCAGCTGTCGTGTAGTTTTTCCTCAGGCGACTTTGAGGCACAAACATGCAACGCATGAGGAAGTTTCCTCGGGTAATTTCTTCATTTCCTCTCTGATGCTGCTGCAGAGGTAGAGAACCACTGCAGGTCATGCAGTGTTATCTGTGAGTGTATGTGAGCGCAGTAGAAGTTAGAATCCCTGGTTCTCTAGTTGAAGTATCTGATCTCACTCCATTGAATTGGACTGTTTGACAAATAGTTTACACCCAAATGGAAATGATGCCTTTATCTACTCACCCTCACCTGAGTCAAACTTTAGTGTGTGGCTGACGGTGAAGTATGTGCACATAACAAAGAGCGAGTCAGCCCGCACGACGCCACGTCTGTCTCGTCAGTGCCTTGCAAAACATTGGCATAAACATAAGCCTACTTTTGTCAGCTTGTGCAGCACGATTCTGAAGCAAAACAATGGCACCATGAGTCCCAGTGATATTCCTCCAGGAGTCATTGCTTGTCTCTACTGTCGCTGCCATTCACGCTCTCCATGTCACAGTTAGCACGTTGCTCCACATCCATCTGTTGTCACACTCGTGAAAGAGCTCTGCTCCAAGTGACTTTGTAACATTAACTTTTGCCTATCATAGGAAAAAAAATCTGTCAAAAAATTCCCTCGCCCAACACTTTTCTAAATTGCATTTAGCATAATTTCGTTTCACTAAATTAAATTCATTTGAGGCAGAATATGCATACGAGGAACTCAGAGGAAAGGATGAGGCTGTGGCAACAGCTGCACAGCCTGAGGAGGGTCATGGGTCAAAGCAGTGACCCTGCTCCAGGAGCTTGATAAATATTGTATTTCCACACTTCAAAAATGCAAACCAGCCCGGAAAAAAAGTCCAGCTGTAGAGAGAATACATGCCGGTCGTCCGTCATTACTGTATGACCTCCTGACTCTGGGGCTGCCTCTGTGTCCTGTTAACACAGCAAAACAGAATGAACTGGCTCCACGGTGACACGTGAACATCCGAACACTGGCTCTGCCTGTATGTAAGGGTGAAAACAGACAAGCTAAGGTCACGCAACATTTGTGGGAGCATGAGCAAGTGTGTATGCTCTCAAAAGCAGTATTCTTAGTGAAGACTAGTAATGAGTAATGGTGTTAAATTTAAGTCTGATGGACTTGGATTGTTTGTCTTCATTTTTGTTAAAGGCTAAAGAAGCAGCCAGCTAGTTGTGTGCTACAGGTGCCTTGTTCACCAGTGATTCAACTAATATGGGATTGAATAGATAATAACAAATTCCTTGTTTTGTGAGGGTTTTTGCGTCACCACTTCTGCTCTCTCTTTCTCTGTCTCTCTATATATAGTCAAGACAACCATTCTGAATTACCAGAGTCCCACCACTGGTCTTTTCCCGGTCAAGACATGCTCCACCTGCAAGGAGGCCAAAGTCCGGGACTCCCTGTACTGTGCTGCTGGTGCCTGGGCCCTGGCTATGGCTTACCGGTTAGTATGCAAAACACACACGTGCACTTTCATTGACATCACAACTTTCAAAAGAGTTTTCCTTACTGCAGCCCCATGCACACCTCTGCAGCTGACACCCCTGCCTTGCCTAGTTATGGTTGCTAAGCAATGATCAGACAATCATCCAATCCCAAAGGGGTTTAGTGAATAGTCATTTACAAAGAGATCATGTGGATGTGCCTTGGGTCCAATAAACCAATGACATCTTGTGGAGGTGGAGGTGGTGGATGGATCTATATGATGTGCTTATAGAGCATCATGTGCAGACAGATCCTCAGTTATGTTTATGATAACTGTTCCACAACTCTCTGTCCACAGTATCTCCTTTTCTTGGACTTTTGCTTCTGTTCCACTCTCCTCTGTTTCATGCATCTTGATCTTTAATCTGCATTTGAAGGCTTTGCTCTTCAAACACAGGAGGATTCCTGATTCAATAAGGACACGTAGGAATTTCTGTGAGAACCATCTAAGGACCCCACGCTCCCTGATCAACTGCCCCTGCAGTTGATGCCTGCATTCCTCAGTGATTAGTTTCTAGGGAAAAGAGCACTTCCATGAAATGAGACTGTAATAGGACACAGAGAGAGAGGAGAGGGGACGGGGAGAAAGATTGGGAGGACGGCGACAGAGAGGAAAAGGGAAGATATGGGAGGAGATACTGGAGCAGGAGATATGGAGAGAGAGTGAGAGTGAGAGTGAGGCGGACAAAGGGTGAGATCAGGCAAACAGAGAGATAAGTGACGGGGAGAAGAAATGGGAGATGGAGAGAGACTGAGTGAAGAGATGAGATCGAGGGGGAAGACGGAGGGAAAGAGAGGGGTAAAAATAGAGTGTGCTGCAGTGATGTGACCAGCGGCAGATCCCAGTCATCAGTCATGGCTGCCTCCTATTAGAATTGTCACTGGGATTTAATTAAGATAATTCTCATCTGACAGGCTTGGCTAGTGCCATTACTTACTTCACACCCTGCTGCTGTGTGTGTGTGTGTGTGTGTGTGTGATTCAATCACTACACTGACACATATGAATTTGCCACAAACTCCTACTTTAAGGAGACATGATGTGTTTTATCCACCAGTCACATTTTATTCTTTATTTTGTTAGAATAATTGGGGGGATGGGTTGTCAGCTGTTGATACTAAGAAAAAACCTTCTACTATTTTCTTGTAGTTCTTTAGCCTATTGTATTTTCCTGATTCATTTTAATTCAATTTGAAGAGCTGGCTATGCTACTGTAACCCCTGGTCAGTGTTGAATCACCTCATGCATATCACAGGGTTGAATGCGTGTAGTCCTGTAATGAATGCCCAATGAGGTTCTTTAAAATAGGACGCTGGTAGATGAAAAGCTGCCCGCTGTATCCTCTCCTCCCCTTGCTATCACTTTTGATGCCAAGGGTCACACGTAAAAGGCAGTGTGATTAATGCACTGTGCACCACTGAAAGTTAAACAAGTCTCATCTTTCCTCTGTCAATACCCAAAGTCATTATTAGCATGACCTTTGTAACGTGCATCTGAGATCTGCCATCCCCACCAGGAATGTGCTGACTCCCACCGTGGTCGCTGCTACTAAAATTGATTGACTTCTGAATGGGACCTTTCCCAGACTACGCTTAAAATATACACTGAATACTAGTCAAAGCTCAAATGCTTCTCGACAAACATTTCTATTTTGGTTTTTCTTTATTTTTGGCTACTTCTGAAACGTCACTGAGATCATTTAAAGTGACAAAATTTCATTCACTGGACAGTTTGGGTGCCAGGCTGCGCAATCAGTGGAAAACAGCAAGCAACAGCAATGACAGCAAGTCATTCAGCATTGGTTATTGCCCCTCTATTTATACCCTATGATAGAAACAAATTATGAGCATTATTATTTGAGAGTACAACTGGACCGTATCATCATATACCAGCAATAATGGTTAAGGGCCACACCACAGTTCAACTGAAAGCTTTGGTTAGGCTGTGTAGCATTAAAAGTTATTTTAATGAAATTGCAGCTTTTGGGATTTGAAAATTGCGTTCTATGACATCACAGTGTTGGTTTTATAAAATTACAACGTTGGCTTAAATGCTCAGCCTCCCTGCTTGTGTTTCTTCGCCCCTTTTGACTTGATGATGATGTCATAATGGTCCCAAATCTCAGTGAGAACCTCACTGACTTCGCTGTCATGACGAGTGGTGGAAGTGATGGTCAGGACTACGACAATTACACCTAATATGTGATGCACCAGAATTACCCTTTAAAATCAGTTCATGTGTTCATCATGTATTCATCCACTCCCCCTTCGTCCTTCCCTTATGTGTTCTCTCCGTTCACCCCACTATGCAGACGCATTGATGACGACATGGGGCGGACCCATGAATTGGAGCATTCTGCCATCAAGTGCATGAGAGGGATCCTCTACTGCTACATGAGGCAGGCTGATAAGGTGAGTTTCTTACTCAGCTCCTGCTTTCACATGTTTGCATAAACTCCCCCACCCCTGCAGTTACACATTCTATTACAGATCAAAGATGTATTCCTGAACTGCTATTCATCAGAGCCTCTCAGAGCTGGAACACTGGACGCATCTGGTTCCTCTTTCATTTAAAATGACAATGAGAGCCTGCTGCTTTAATCCTTAGGGCTTAATAACCAGCAATCTGTTAATTGCCAAAGACTTTTGCTCCGATGGGGGAAATTTCACCCCATGTCTGCAGGAGCCTTGATGCGTGCGCACAAGTGGCCTGTGAATGCCGAATGACGCTTTGTCCTCTGCATGCGTTTTTTTTTTTTATTCCTCATGACCAACACCTTTTAATAGAGCAGCCTGTAGTGTCACTGTGTACGTTCATGTGTACAGCGTGTGCCTTTGAAAGCCATTCTCTTTCAACTTGCCTCGACCTTGACGACCTAATTTAGGGGAGAGCTTTCCTGCGTCTTAATTACAAAGCTTCGTTTACACAGTTAATTACACAGAGCAGCGTTCGTTACGGCCCTGTCTCCAACACTTACGGAGAACATGGTACTTTTAATGGAGACGTGACTCAGGGCCACCGCTGGGCAAATATCGCAGAGCAGATACAGCAGCTGGGGCCCACTGTCTGTCTTTCTATGGAGCACAGGGAACCACGCCACTTTCCTTTAGAATACAAATACTTTTACAAATAGAAAAAGTCACTGTGTCGGTGGGGTTAAACCGACAAAGCGTATGGAGCCAGTGGATGTAAAGGTATTATGCTTTCATTTTCTCAGGCAGCCAGAATCACTGGACTTTGACACTGGAGACCACAGGTCCTTGTGCTTAGGTCTAAGCCACTTAAGCACTTGGTTAAAGTGCTCGGAAGTCGGCTTTGGTTGGATACTTGAGGGAAATTTTTTTTTTTTCCAGACATCTTTTGTAGAACATTATATGCCCTGCAAAACATATTTGCTAATGTAAATGAGAAACATTTGACGGGGTAGTTAGACGGGCAGATAGCAACTCACAAACCAATGATGACTGATGATGATGTGGAAATTGTACAGTTGGATCTCCGTGGTGAGAGATTAGTGCAATAAGGAGGTTCAACGATGAATTTGCATTGAATCAGCTAAGAGTTCCCACGTCAGCTCTGCTGCAGGAGGATGTGTCAAGAACAAAGTTTGCACTGAGATATTTATCATTCTCTCAAGGTTGCATTGCAGCGCTAATTAAAAGAACAGAGTGCATATTTATTATAAACTCAGGGTTATAATGTATATTATGTATACTGGTTTCTTCATATTTTTCTTGTTAGTTTATATTTTATTAAATTATTGTATGTTATTATATGTGTCGGTCCCTTTTAAAAACTCTGGCTTCCAATCAAGTATCGCATCAATTACAAAATCCTCCTACTCGCATACAAATGCCTCCGTGCCCTCGCTCCTCAGTACCTCTCTGACCTCCTTCGAACATACACCCCGTCCCGCACCCTCCGGTCCTCACACTCTGGCCTCCTCACCATCCTTCCTACCCGTCTCTGCACCTCTGGGGACAGAGCTTTCAGTGTTGCAGCCCGACCTTCTGGAGCGCTTTCCCTGCTGACATCCACAACGCTCCATCTTTGGACGTATTTAAAAGGCTCCTCAAACATGACCTGTTCACCTGAGCCTATAACCTCTCCTGACTCTTCTTGGCTCTCTATGTAAAGCGTCCACGGGTTTCCTGAAAGGCGCCATATGAATCCAAGTTATTATTATTATTATTAATAAAAATACTCACCTTCTTACTTTACAGCGAATAGCCAGCAAACTATGCAAAGCAAAGCACAGTCACTGACTTCCACCATCCATCCATCCATCCATCCATTGTTGTGACCCACTTATTCTTGAGGGTCCCGTGGGGGCCTGGAGCCAATCCCAGCGGACTTTGGCCGAGAGGCGGGGTACACCCTGGACTGGTCACCAGCCAATCACAGGGCTGACACATAGAGACAGACAACCACTCACGCTCAAACTCACAACTACGTGCAAAGTAGAGTCACCAATTAACCTGCATACAGCGGCGGACATATACAATTCCCCATTACTGTAAGGAGCAGCAGGCCATGAGGTGATTCACTAATTTGAAGCTCATATTGGTGCATTGCAGCACTCAAGACTATATGCAAGATGTGGGGGATCACAGAATATCCCCAGAGTAGAGCCACTTGACTCTGGAGCTTAGCTGGAGCGACAATCCGAGAGACCTTTATACAGAAGTGGGTTTTATGGAAACACGAATAGCAGTGGCTATTGTTAGCTTCTGACGGAGGTAAATCTCTCACACCATCTATCTCTCACACACACACACACACACACACATTCATTAGCCACTATTAGCCACTGTGGGATGGCAGGAAGTGGAGCAGTTTCAGTGAAAGTGGGACACAGGGTCTCCACCATGACCTGACTAGAAGAGAAAAAGGTGGGCAGATGCAGTTTGCCAGGGGAAAGAATAAGGGGAAGAAGGTGGGGGGGGCGGGTGTCTGAGAAAAGAGATAAAGACACAGAGAGCAGCAAAAGGAAAACAAAAAAAATGAGAGTGAATAATAGGAAGTACTGGGAGAAGAGAGGTATAAGTGAGAAGAGAGGTAGGGCAGGAGGTAGAAAGAGCAAAAATTGAGACAGCAAAGGGGGGGCTTGGTGATGGAGGGAGCAGCCAGAGAGGTGGAGAGAAGAGAAACAAACGAGGTAAAAATGGGACAAAGGGCCAATTATTTATAACTCTGCGCGACGGGGCTGGCGGCCCAGCCATAATTTGGCGTGTAGTCAAGTCGATGCAGCAAACACACACACACAAAGCCACTAACAAACCACTGAACACTAAACTCAACCAGCACGCTGTTTAGGGGGTTCTATGAGTTTCTTGTAGATTATTTTATCTGCGAACAAACATTGTCTTAATGTCAGGGTAAGCGCTCATAACTCCGTTGGAGGCACTTGAGCTAAAAATGCTTCTGAACTCTTTTGTATATGGGTGTGATAGGTGCAGTTGAAGAACGTAAAGGTGTTGAAGTTTAGTTGAAGTGTGTAGGCGCTCAAAGTAGTCGCAGTGGCACTTCAAACAGGAGTACTGAAAGAAATTTAAGGGCCATTGAAATTTCAGCCAAGTGAAAATACTGAGAGGAGTGGAAGAGTCTATGGAGGCGTCCGCTGAGGTGTAAAAAGGTGAGATGTAAAATACGTGGGGCAAGGATGCAGCCTCAGTATACAACAGAAACAAAACAGCCATTGGAGCATGACAGACATTACACCAGAGGCTGTGTTCATTACCATGCATTTACTTCACACACAAGGTTACCAAGCGAGTGTTTTGGAATGAGTGCGAAGCTGCCGGCGTGGCGTACTGTACCCTTGGTGAGGAAATGAACGCCCCTCCTCTCTTTCTCCGCTCCCTGCTTACCCTTGACCTCTCTCGTCCGTCCTTTCCTCTCTGTCTCTGTTTCCTCTCTGCCAGGTGGAGCAGTTTAAACAGGATCCCAGCCCCTCCAAGTGCCTGCACTCGGTGTTCAATGTGGACACGGGTGATGAGGTGCACTCCTACAGCGACTACCACCACCTGCAGGTCAGCCGGCATGCAGACAAGTGCAAACCCTCAATTGAAAGAATAGAATGAGTTGACACACAAAAATGAGTTTTTACTTATATGCATAAACACAGTGTGTGTGTGTGTGTGTGTTTTGGGTATGAGCATCACTAGTCTTCCTCCTCAATCAGATGTCCAGATGAAATTATTCACTTCTGCAAAGGTTTGAGGCTTCTTGAAGCTAAAGAGACGTTGAGAGATGTTTTATTGCTGGTTTTAAAGACTGGAGATCAAAATCCCTCCACACTACTCTGATTTTACATCTCTGGTCACATAGCTGATGTAACAAAACTGAAAATGCGTTCGCTGGCTGTGGTCGGGAAAGAAACTCTATGAGAAGCCGCTAAAGATGAATGAACAATGGGATGAACAGATTAGCCAATCAATCTCTTAGCGACAGGCTTTGTTTTTTGAGCATCTTGAAAAACGGCCGTAAAAGTGTTTCTTTTCGTCGTCTCTGTGCTTTTCATGCATATACGACTGGAAAATTGACTTTTCCTCAGAGGTGGATGTGCATTAAACTGGCACTAAAACAACTTATTCTTCCGTCAATGGTATTGACAGAGGTCAATTTGGTGTGTAATGTTTGGAATGGAGACGTGCGTTTCTAGTGAAGGGTTGCCAATACATCAAGGCGGCTGGATAGAAAATCAAAAGAATAATTCATAAAGAAAAAAAAGTCATCAAAGCTGTATGTCCATTTATTTCTTGGCTCTGATAACTTCTCCAACAACTTTACCTTGAAGTAAATCGTGTTATTGATGGGTTAGGGTTAGTGTTAGTCTCTACACTATGTAGAGGAGACAACTGCTTTTTGGAATTATCACACAGTGTATAAATAACAATCTTTTTTTTGTTTGTTTTTAATGGTATCACATCCTGTGTGTCCCTCTTCCCTCTGTCACTGCTGCAGATAGATGCTGTTTCTCTGTTTCTGCTGTACCTGGTGGAGATGATCTGCTCCGGTCTGCAGATCATTTACAACACTGATGAGGTAAACAAGACACTAAAATGGCTGCCAAGGTGATCAATGGTGGACAACAGGGATGTAAGCCCTGTCCTGTTTATTGGGTTGATGTTTTCTGGGTAATCCACTAGCAGTAGCCACGATCCATCTTAAGTCACAGATGGTTTAAAAGAACTTCTTTTCTTTTATGATTATACATCGTACACACATTTCCCCATCGAGAACGTTGTTTTCCTTTTACAGATGCTGCTTCTCCTTTACTATCAATACTCTGTTCACTGGGTGTGTTTTAGACTACATGGTTACAGATTTTTCAAATTAACGAAAACCAGCTCAAATGCACATGAAATAATCACTGATATTATCATTCTGCCTACATTTTGAAGAGGTTTTTACTCATGCTAGTGTGTCTTAAAGAATTCTGATCTCTGTCGGTCGGGCCACTTGACTGAAATATCCCAATGACTGGGTTGCCCATTAGTTGAATCCTGCTGACTTTGGTAATCCTGCTGATTTTGGTAATCCTGTTGATTTTGGTAATCCTGTTGATTTTGGTAATCCCCTGACGTTGCATCTCAAAACCAATTTTGCCACTTCAGTTTCTAAACAAATACCTGCACAGCTAAACTACTCCTGTCAGTCTCGGCTGTACTTTGTAGTGCTAATGGTGAAAACGCTAAACATCAAATCTGCTAAACAGCATTGTCATTACCATGTGAATTCTTGTGATTGCTCCCTGTTATTTGTCTGTATGCACGCACGCACGTACGCGCATGAAAATTCCTATTGTGAAAATGTATCACTTAAAAGCTCTGTTTACTCTAAAACTAATTGTGGGACCTAATGAGATTCATGAATTTTTCATTGTGTGATGCTACCGTCTGAAGATCCAACTGGATGCTATGAAGTAAGACCAAAGGGTTTCTAAAGCCAGTTCTGCGTACCCTAAATCCCCTACAGATATCCCAGAGCCGCCACAAATGCAGGATCAGGGGACGGTACGTCACTTTTATAGCTCGGCTCACATTTATGTTTTTGCTGAGCCGCTCAATTGACTTTCAACAGGGAAACGTTTAGATGATTTCATTACGGAGGCTTAAATGTCCTCCTGGGAATCGAACCGGTAACATCTTATTTGGCAGCCCACCAACCCAGGCTATTACTGAACTATTACTGAAAAGCTGCTTTGAATGGTTTATCCAGAGTTTGATGTATCTGTCCTGTGTCATTTTTTTTGCTTGGCTCTTGTTTGGCTCTTAATAAAACAGTGAAACGACGTACTGTTGCTGTTAAGTTTACACACTGTGCTGTTTATTGTGTGGCCCTGAGGAGCAGTTGGAACTTCATTAATTCTGTTAGTTTTTATAGTCTGCTTATTCGCCGCTTTACTTACCGCCACGGAGAGCTGAAATTTGTGCCGCTGGTAAAGGGATCCGTTTGTTTACTGGATAGGGTTTATCTGAAGGAAGTAAAGACGTGGTAAAACATTTTGCCACTAACCAATTAGCACCGTCAGTCGGCACACACAAAACCCTCCCTAATAACCTCGCATTTTTCTCAATTTCTCAGTCCTGATGGCGAACAAATTGACGGTGTAACTTTTTTTTTATGAGGGCAGTCCTGTTTGTGCAGCAGCCTTAATTTGCATGCTTAAACACAGCTTATTAGGTTGCATAATTCGAGCTGAAGCAGTCTGCACCCCTACTCCATCCCTCTATTAACTACCATCAGATCCAGTGAGCAAAAGCACTTGTGATCTGTGTTCTCACTGAACACTGTTTGAAAAGCGTTCCAGTTGGACTAATCACATTATTACGGTATCATTTATGAGTTTGTTGTTAGCTGTCACTGCTTGTGAAGTCCATCGGCGTTTACTTGACTGAGCTGGAAGCTGCATTGCAGTATTTCTTTTTCTGGAGGTGGAACAGAAAGGCTGCTGCACGTCCTCTGAGAAGATGCACTATCGACCTCCTTCCAGATGCCATTTTCACTTTCATGCAGCATGAAATGGAGCGACTCATTAGCCTGTGTGTAACACAGTTATGTTTTTTTTTTTTCCCACACAAGACACGTTTATGCATTTTTTCACAGCGAGTGCTGCCTGCACTGGCACATGTACGACACTGCTGCAAATGTGCACATGTATGCAATCCACATAGGAAAAAAAAAAAAAGAAGAAAAGAAAAAAAAAAAGGCAAACCTGGCAGCGACGGTTGTCTGGCAGGAGGGAGACAGGGAGGTTTATTTGGCTGGTGGGCAGTAACATTCATTAAGATACCATTAAGATACTAAAAAGTTCCCCTCGTTAATCACTCCACTCATAAAACCCCAAATGAGCCAGCCGGCAAACGCCTTCCTCTCTTTCCCAGTGTCGTCTGCTTTGCCCCCCCCCCCCCCCCCCCTCAGCTCTCTCCCTGCCCTCCTTCACAGACTGGCCTATTTAAGTCCAACACAGGTTGTATCTGCTCCTCTCTATCTTTCACTCTCTCATCTTTCTATTTTCTCTCCCCTGCTTTGTCATTTTAGATTAAATCTCCCATCAGTCAAGCACACACACACACACACACACACACACACACACACACACACACACACACACACACACAGAGCTACTTTCAGATCTTTTTAATGATTCAAGGCCTTTAAGGCATCACACATTTTATGTCTCTCACTCTTAGTTTTTTTTCCCTAGGTGTGCCTATTGATTTTGACATGTCTCTCTTAGACACAGTGTCTTTCTCCCCGGCCGGTGGGGGCCAGGCAACAGATATGAGAAACTCCCTAACTCCGCTAATTACAACTTTAAAATGAGGCCACTGGTTTGTTTGCTGATGAAATCAAGGACATTGGTGATAAATCTTGAGAGTCTGTGATGAAAGGGTGATGCGCTTATGATTCCACCCATAAATGAATATTGTGATATGTGTCCATTCAGTGTCATGTCACGGGCAGTTGACTAGGAAATGAAGCTACAGTTCCACACGCCGCCACATTTAAGTGCTTAATTACACCTTGTCTGTAGCAGCAAGATGAGTTTGACCTTGAGCACTGATGACGAACCAGCTCTCTTGTCCACTTTAATAACCTTTGTAATGAGCAGGAGAGCCACACACCTCACCCCAGATCAATATCAAAGGTCACCCACTACTGTACATGTATGTAAGTGTGTGTAAGGTTGTGTGTGCACTGCAGCTTATGTTACTGTTTGATTGCATCTGTGAATCTTACTATATAAAAATTTACATTCTGCAGCCCTGGATATATATATATGAGTGTGTGTGTGTGTGTATCCTTATGTGTTACATATTGTGTATGTGTATGTAGGTGTCTGTATTTCATCCACTCCCAAAGTTTCATGCCTTCAGTTGTTTGATGTGTGTTGCCTGTGTGCAGGTTTCCTTCATCCAGAATCTGGTGTTCTGTGTGGAAAGAGCCTACAGGGTGCCTGACTACGGCATGTGGGAGAGAGGCAGCAAATACAACAACGGCAGCACTGAGCTGCATTCCAGGTCAGTGAAAAGCTCAGCAACACGCAAGAAATCTGAAAAATAAATGAACACAGTTTTGTTCAAATGTGGACATTTAAGTGAAGTGATGACGTGAAACTACCAAATGCAGATATCCCGTCTCTTTAATGCATCACTTTGCTGATCTTCAGCCTCATTACTATGACTTACTAGGACTGAGATAAGTTATATTTTCTCCTAAGTGGTGCCGGGAAGCATACTGCAGTCAAATTCCCAGCGTGTATACAGTATCCACACCCATCATACATAAAGTATTGATACCCATTACTTCATAGATTACACTGTGTCATGCATGGTAGCATTTCATTGAATCTGCTGCCCATGCTAGTGTGTATGGATGTGGGTTACCAGTTGGGTTGAAACTTTATTCTAAAATAAACTGAGGTAAACAATCAGTAGCAAGAGCAACAAGCCAGCAAAAGACTACTGAATGCATCTGTAAGCCGACATACGCTCAGTGTATGGCCATTGATGTAATCAAATAGTGCATTTAACATGGAATGAATGGAAGGGAGAATGACATAATGGAAAGAAGAGCGGGTATAGCGACAAAGAAAGGAATGGTATAAGATAAAAGTGAGGGAAAGACAAAGATATGAAGGTTATAGGTATGTAGTGATGGGAGGTATGAAAGCACGAGAGACATGTACGCAGTGACCGTGTTCTCGTCCTCTGGCCTGAAAGCTGTTATGATCAATAGGATATTTGTCCCTTCCACTCTTTTTTGCAGACTTTTGGTCTTTTATTTGTTTAAATTATTATCCTGTTAAACTCAAGACAGTTACAAACCATAGCCATGGAAGTAGAGCATAAACCTACCATTAATATTTTATGTTTTTATTTCAGCTATTGACATTATCAGGAGGCACCAAATCTGCTTTCAAGTACAAGTCATTTCAGTTTTGAATGCCTGCTTTCAAACAAGAACTATAGGACTGAAATATTTGTTATATACTAAAGAATTATTCATCAGCTTTTCTTTTATCTTCATTTGAACCGGTGGGTGCTGCTATCTTTTATTTCTTTATTAAAGCTGACTACATTGAATGTAATCTGTAAAATTAATTCTCGAATACGTCATATGTGTCTGCTGTTACACCAGACAAACAACATTTACTTTAGATATTTAAACCTGCGTGACTGGATTGTTTTTTTGACCACAAGGGGGCAGCACAACAAGCCGTAAACACAATCCTGACATTTTTAGAGAGTTGCATGTTAACACATTCACATTTTCATTCAAATTAGCAAAAAACATTACTGTCTACTGCTTCACATTGTAGTAGTGGTGCATAGTATTAGAAATTGTACAAGTCTACAGTCATGCAATATTAATATATCTCATCAAAATAATTGGCAAGTACAAAGTGGACCCATCAGTTCGTTGAGTTTCTAGTTGCAAAAGAGATTCATTTGATTTTCCAATTCAAAGGATGGTGCCAAATCTATAGCGATAGTTCTAAAGCAGACAGTCAAGAGTTCAACACGCACTTTTACGCTTGAAGATGAAATCTGCAACTTACCACCAGCGTCAGTTCAGGTTTTGGCCAATAAAGGACAGTGCAACAGTCTGTAAACATAAAACTGACAGACTATCACCATATGAAGTTGATATAGTGAATGTTTTAGCAAGCAGCGGCTTATTTACACCTCCAGTAAGCACAGACTAACCAGAAAACTAAACAAAGGCACAGAGCCGGGGGGAAACTGCAGAGTCAGCTGGTTCCTCTCTACAGGTCCGTCTCTACAAGCTTCCACTTCCACATTTGATCCATTCTTGATATAAAATTAAAGCTTTAGGTTAACAGTATTTTTATCAGATGTGTTTCTGGGCCCTTCCGAGACGTTATCTTTATTTTTACTGGAGTGCCAGATTTCTTTACTTTTCTTACTTCAAACCAGACACCATATTTCTTTGGACCCCCTGCCTGTGTTTGCACTGAGGATTAGTACAGAGCTCAGCAAGAGTCTTAAACACAAAGTGACAGATAAGAGCTGAAACACACAAGTGTCGCTGTTTTGATTTTAACTTGTTGTTGTTTTTAATCCAACTAGGATGAAAACACAATACACAGTTACTGTCGTTATGAACCAGTGTGTTTTTCAGCACCTTGGGGTTTTAGAAATAAAGCCATTTCAAGGTACGGATGTGGGACTTAGGACTTGTAGGATGGAAATTTTCCAAACCGTTAAAATCCTTGATTCTGTGTCTGTATGTAGTCAGGGTTAGATGTGTAATACCAGGGTTGTCATTGTCAGGAATTATGAACCCATTTGACGCCAAAGCACATCATAAAGTCATTTCCCTAACAAATTAGTGCGACCCTAATTTATCAAGAGACACAAGTGACATGTTTTGTACTTCCTCTGAATATAATCCACCCATTGTCACCCACCGTTTATCCACGCAAGCACAGGGAGAACATGCAGCCTGGAACCTTCTAGCTGTGAGGCAACAGTGCTGCCCTATCCAATATAATCCAATGCATATTATTTCCATGTATGTGCTTTGTATAGACCCTGTGTTGACATTTAAACCCCTTCTTTAGGTGAGTCTTGAGTCCTTAGGTGAGGCTTGGCTGACCAACAGCAGGCCTCATAGGACCATTGTGGTTAAATAGAAGTCAAATAGATAAATGAATAAATATCAACTTACAAACGTTGCATTTCTCATTTTTCACACATTCCTGAAATCACATTTTAAACCAGTGTTATTTTTCCAAACATGTACCTTCTATCTGTACCTCTTTTCTTGACCCTCCAAACAAATAGTCCAACACCAGGTTTGCAACAAGAAAAAAAACAACATTCAAGCCTATTTCATCTGTTAAGGTGTGTTTAGGGTCAGTTTGTGATGTTTAAACCATATTTACAGGTGGAAATGTCAAATCAACACCATCTGGTAGTTACCTAACCTCTATCATTGAACAAATAACCTGTATTTAGGAAAAATGTGATGGATCAACAGTCTGGCCTATTAACAGGTATGAAGACACAGATTTCAGACCACATGTTAAAACACCAGTGCTGTTCTCAGCCAGGGAACTCAGATTGCAGTGTTTTTCTTACATGCTCCAAACTGATTTATCATCCAAGGTCAAACGGGCCTCCCTCTCCTCCCTCAGTGTCTCGATAAAGATCCTCAATTTCATCTATTGCTTATCTCTTGGGAGCATGTTTTTTTCCCCTTTCACCAACAATCCAAGACTATTGGCAGCAGCTTGCCAAGATATCCTGAAGAAAAGATAACAAGTTTGACGTAGTGAAGAAGCACTGTGTCCTGCGCTCCCTGTATTTCCTCCCCCTCGAGGTCCCGCTTCCACAGTTAGCGAGCTAGCTTATACATTTAGTTGCATAACACCAATTAACACGCTGTAGGCAAACAGTGAACTGTGGCAGGAGCAGATTCAAAATGGTCCCATGTAAACAAGATCTGTGTAAATGATCAAATTAAACAGTCATTTCTAGTCCCTCAGTGCCAGTGGGCAAAAAAAGGCTCTGTGGAGTATTCATTTGTCCATGTCAAATCAAATGATTCATTTTATTTGCTTCTGCCTCATGTTTATCATCACGCCCAGTCAAATGGCTAGACTGGAGCTGTTTGATTTAAGTAGCATATCTTGCTAATCTTGTAAGCATCAGGGCCGCTTGAAGTATCTCAAATTATGATGAGTGATTTATTTTTACATAATACACAAAAACAGAACTGCGCTCATAAGTTCATGAATATTTCAACATCATTCACTGTAGAACCAATTACAATCATTAAAGTCTGAATGTGCTATGAGATGCTGTATGTGTAATTATTGTACTATATTATGTAATTATTACTCAGTATGTTACTATGTGCACCATATTGACTGTGTATCATAGCCAGTCAATACTATGTAGGCCACAGACTGAGGCCCCCAAACCTCCAAAAGTCCTAAGTTTACTTGGTTCATGTAGTTTTTGGTATTTTGATTACAAGATGCAAAAGTTGCACAATGTAATTCACTTTATAGTCCTGTTGATAATTCTGCTGTGCACATTCTGCTTCTTCAGCCAGTGCTGTGATCACCTTAGTTCCCCATGGTAAATAATTGCCAATAATAATTTAGTGATAATTATAATTATTAATTAGAATAACATTTTCTTTTCTAATTTTGGGAGACAGAGTGCATAAGCAATGCACCAAGGATGACATGTGGTTTTGGGGTTGTCAGTAGTGGCCCAGCTCTATTAGATATGAAGCTATTCCTCCAATATGACTGCAGCAGGGATATGAACCAGTGTATGTAAACAGATTCACTGTACGAGCAGCAGAATATTGTTGTTTGTGTGTGTGTGTGTGTGTGTATGAGCTCCAGGGCCAACAGTCCACAGCAACAGTTTCATCACGTAAATCTTTGTCTCCAACTGTCAGCTGAAACGGTTGCATCATGATGCTGTTTTGGACCTATGTTTTAGTAGCTTCTTCCTGTTGTCCCACCCAGCATCACCTCATCATCTCCTATCTCTGTGTGGTGCTGAAAGCCTTGCTGACCAGAACTGGCTGTTTCACTGTGTGTGTGTGTGTGTGTGTGTGTGCGTTTTACAGGACTGGCTTCAGCAGAGGCTGAATTAGCCAGCCATTCTCTGTATTTTAAGCATCGATTCAGGCCTCACTAATGGTATTGAATGCATTTTGATATGTCAGCAGATCTGCCGCCAGTCATCGCCAAGTTTCCTGCAATTGTTTCCCCCTCCTTTTCTTTTCTAGGGAAATCTTGGCAGGGTAGAAAGGGAAACAAAATGACAGTGAAATTGATTCACATTTAGTCTGCTTTGCAATCACAGTAGCCAGCCAGTGTGAAATTCACTGTAAGGTTTTTATTAAAGAGATCCATTATCTTCAGTAGACCACAATCTCAGGAGCCTTCAGCTTTATTGAATCCTAACAGATAGCAGTTTAAGATTCAAGTACGATTCAGAAAGTTTATTTATTTATTTTTTTTGGCGGGGGGGGGGGCTCCTGACAATTGACACGTATGGTTCCTACCACCGCCTCCATTACAGAACCACATTTGTCAGAAGTTATTCTTTCACATCTGCCTAAATAATGCATCAGTGTCAGGGAAATCTGCTTATTGTATGTTGTATAATTCTCAGCGTTTCTTATCTTTGCAGCTCTGTGGGCCTGGCTAAAGCTGCTCTGGAGGCCATCAATGGATTTAATCTGTTTGGAAACCAGGTATTTGAATAATTTACCCACTACTTGCACATTTCCTCCTCCTCAAACCCGCCCCAAGACACACGTGTATTTATCTCTTCCCTAATTGTGTCACGTGGCACAATATTGCGTTATACATAGGCGGCCTATTTTCTAATTAAAATCTGCAGAGGCCCATTACAGCTCCATACACATCAGTGAGAGATCAGTGAGGTGCTTGATGTGTGCAGTCCCACCATCCTGCGCAGAGTACGACCTGCCTCACCAGCCGAATTTACTGAAAGCCACGACCGTTTTAACGAGCGGACATCATCAGCATAATTAGTGCTGCTGTCATCGATGCCAGACTTTTGCTCCAAGCGGACGTTCCACCATCAGGAGATTCATGTAGCTTGTTTGGGTTTGGCTCAGCAAATTGTGTGTGCTCCTACAGGCTTTGATTGAAGGCCACACTTGATGTTTGCTCCTGGTTTCCCTCTGAATCTCTCTTACGATGTCCATTAGAGGATGTGTGTGTTTTTTTTTGTTTTTTTTTTCTTGCTTGTGTGGAGAAAAGGGAAAAACAGGGACATTCATTACACCAACACTTAACAAGCCTCCTCCCTTATTATCTTTTCTTCTTTTATCCAGTTGAAGGTTGATGGCTTCTCCGACCAAGTGGTTTTCTCATCGTCATATGGGGCTGTTAGGATGAGTGTATATGAAAGTCGCTGTTTGTTTTTCTCTCCTGATCAGCTGCAAAGTGAGGGGTTTAACCGTGCCTGGAAATGGATTTTCTCATCGAGCTCAGCTTGTTGAAAGAATCAATTTATAGAGGTGGCTGCTTTATGATCCATGCTGTATGGGGCCTCTGTAAGTGCGAGTGTGTGTCTCATCCGGCCTCTTGTCCCTCTGTGGGAATGAAAGTGCTACAAGCCAGCCAGTTGCTTATTAATGATCTCTATCAATCTTGATTTCCCAGCTGACTCTCATCCTTCCAGCGCCAAATGTAACTCCCCCAACCGCTTTAACCGGAACATTCTGAACTCCGCTATCACATTTTGCACAGGCTGCAGACTCTTGTGGGTGTGAGTTCAGGTTAGCCTTTGTACTAGATGAAACTAGCCTTCTGTTTCCTGAAGTTTAGATTTTTTTTTTTTTTTTTTCCCCTTTCTTCATGATCCCTCCAAGTCACACAATGGATGCAAAGATAGCAGCTTCTCGGTTCGACAAATTGAACTCTGTGGATTAGATTGATCTTACCAAGAGGAGGATCTTTTAACTTCAAAGCCTGTCATTAAATCCACAGAGCTGTGTACACATGGCTGGACAATCAAATCCTAACAGGTTCCATTTTCTATCTCAGCGTTGTCACCTAATTCACACCCAGTCAAGAGCAGGGATGAAGTGGAGCAGACACACACCTAACAGCAATCTTTTCTCTGTATGTGTGTGTGTGTGTGTGTAAGTGTGTGTGAAATATAGTACATACTTTTCTCGGCTGACAGAAATCTTTGAGTGTAATTCATGCATATCAATGCACAGAAAGCAATTGCAAGTTGGAGTACATTGTATCATTATGATCTTTGAAAGGGCTATTATATTATCCACATACTGTCAGTGTTTATCGGCAGCCCATAATAACAGCAGTGACAGTGATGGTTTTCTGGCATAGATTAAGGTGGCCTGCCGTTGACTCATATTATACAGTCATCTTTTCACAATAGAGGGACGTGGTACGTTGGGTAGTATGGAGAAAAGAAGGGATGGAAAAGAAAAATGCATGAGGTAGTAAGTGTGTTGTCTATAGAGGATGGTGTTTGGCATGGCCCCCAGTTTGGAGGAGCAGGTAGGAGTTCAGCCACGGACGCCAAGCAGTGTATGTATTAACATATTTTAGCCACCTAAAAAAACTCAACATCAGTTTAAGTGGGCGCTATGTTTAGAATATTTTCACGGCCTCACATTGCTGTCAGACAGCCTTTTCCACAGGGAGGTGAAGCTGATCTCTGCGTCTCCTCCTTCCTCCGCTTTAACACGACCAGACTCCACTGACAATAACAGTAATATTACCTCACAGAACGTCGGAGGCGCTAGTCTCCTGCTGCCTCCATTAGTTAGTTTGCTTGTCTTATTCTGTGGCTTTGGTCTTTTAAATAGTTAGTTCGCATTTGAACTAACGTGTTGGTTCATTGGTCGAGGCAGCGAAAGTACAGAGAACTCTGGTTTTCTTCAGACTAAAATGAGACTAAAATGTTCAGTGGGTCTGGTGGTTATGGACAGAATGAGAGAACGGCTTCATTTGGGACGGCAAACATCACATTTTTGGATTTTTGAATTGCTAGTTATTAGTTGATTGTTTATTATTATGTTTAAATATTTTATTTTTCAGGTTTCTCACATGCTCTTATCTATAAATACAGATGTGAAATGTCTTTTGTGGGAGGACCCAGACATACATAAAAAGACATTTTGACTGTTCACTTTCATCAAAAAGAAAATGTTGACTGAAGGATGAAATCAAAACAGCACACATCTACATCTGAGGCAAAGCCACTCAGCTCACCTGCTCAGTTTTGCTTGCACTCTGCTGCTCTATCACCAGAAAAGGTTTCCTTGAGAGGGCCATTTCACTGACTTGTCACAAAGCTGCCTCCAATGGTGGCCAGCAATCCTCTGCACTATGTAAATTGCTACAGGAAAGCTTGCTGATTTGACTAAAAGCCCTGGCCGGATCTGTTTTTGGAGGAAAAAAAAATAGACTCTGGCAATATTCATACATAATGCATCTGACTTACATTAGAAACTGCTTAGCAGGTTGCAGGAGTGACTCAGTACGTTTTATGTAAGCACTGCTGATGGATGAAGTGGACTGGACCAGATTTTTAGAATCAGAAAAGGTCTGATCACTTCCCCCACCATGCAAAAGCATGCTGTCCAGAGGTGTTTAAGTGCACAGCATGGACAGACAGCCCTTTGTTGTACATAGGGACTTTTGAAGTAATAGGATGATTCTCGACTCACTGTTGTTCAGGCACTCCCGCACTGTACTTCAAAAACATGCTTTTACAGTGAAAGAGTGTGTTTTGATGTACGGAGGTGTGAGGTATGATTGTGGGGGCTTTAAAGTGGGCTTCAAGTTGTTTTCTCCATTTTGCTGTCACATGTTTTTTCCGAAAGGTGATGGAGAGCTTGTTGTGAATTCTTTGAGCATTTTTTTGTGGGTGTTCTGTGTGCAGACCATGACACTGAAAACTGTTGTTGTACCAGCAAAGGCTGAACAGTTCAACTGTGACTGGGATGCTGTCTGTGTATGTGTTTTGCTCTGCAGGGCTGTTCGTGGTCGGTGATATTTGTGGATCTGGACGCCCACAACAGAAACAGGCAAACCATGTGCTCCCTTCTACCCCGAGAGTCTCGCTCACATGTGAGTCCATCTATCTATTTATGCAACTACAAAAATCACTCCACATATTACTAAAACCTACAAATAAAGCAGAACTTAATGTAAAAACAATGTTAAAATGCGAATGTGGGTTCAAAGGCAATTACTTGATCTGTTATAGGTATTTGAAACATGTCCACAGTTGCACATGTTGATGCAACCTGCTCTTTTTTTCCTCCTATTTTTTGTGCATAATCTCTACCAATCAAACACCCAAATAGGTGCCTGCCACACAAATGCCAAAAATTTTAAAGGTTAATTGTACACATCAAATGAACTACCCCCTCACATCAATATGTCAGTGGATATATGTAATTCAACAATGGACTTCCCTCACGGTGCAGTCATTACACTACCCATACCTGTGCTATTGATGGTTCAGCATTGACGTGACATGTGAAAAGTGAGCAGTTGCTGCAGGGCTGGAGGAAGATAAAGCTGAAAAGGGTGGAGTGAAAAAAAGAAGTGGTGCACAGGGGAGAAGTGGGAGCAAAATCATTGCCTTTTCCCTACTCCACTGCTTGCAGACACTTAAATGATCACATCTCTGCCTGTGTGCTGAATGTGTCGGGCAGAATAGCCGCCATCAGCTCGTGAGGAAATTAGTGTAATTGTTCGACCAGAGTGACAGTCTTAGCTGTATGAGATTAACGTTAAGGAGCTGGAGGGATGGAGTGCAGTAGGAATTGAGAGAACAACATACTGGGGAATCTAGATAACCAAAATATCAACATAATATCAGTATGTATACATCGCAAAAGATTGGAATTCAATATTCAGTTGTAGACACGTTCAATACTTGCACCGAATGTGATTTGCAAGTTGATTTCATATTTCAGCTGCAGCTGCCGAGGATGGTAACAAGTTGTAACAAGAAGCCGAAGAATAAGAGGGGATTGGACGAGATGAGCCGCACTTGGCTTTACATGTCTGTAAATTAAAGAAAAAAACTGATTTCAATACAACCCTAACAGCAGCAGCATTAAATAGTCATCCACATCTTTTACTGAAATCTAGTCCGTCTAGCAGCTAGACTAGCTAGCTGGTTGACAGACTGGATCATAGCTGTCCATGTAAGGAAGCATGTCACTGCAGTTATTAGGTGACTTCAATGCATAGACAGCAGCTGAAGAAGCTCTGCTGTCTAAAAATAAACCTTAAATATTCAAAGCTGTTTGCAGTGTGGCTGGGAACTAATAGCTTTCATTTCCATTGCTTAATAGAGTAAACCAAACAAAAATGAAAGGAGAGAATTAGATGCCCAGTCATATTGGTTCGTCAAGCCTAATAGCAATATTCATTCTTAATGATTGTTCAAATTGAAATTTAGTCAGGCAGTCCTTGATTTTAAATAAGGCTGCTGTAGTGTGCTGTTCACAACCGGGAGTTTTTTACTCCTAAGCTGGACGTTTGTCTAGTTATATGACCTCTTAAAACATGCATGTGCAATTTTACACTTTATGGCTTTTAGTGTCTGTAGTTAGGATTTTATTCTAATCCCTCAAATATCTTGAAACATTATGGTGACTATGGTGAATACAACTTAGTAAGTTTAGTTATGGTCATATAGATTTATCATATATCATGTTGTAAAATCTTACACTGTATTTTAATAAATGATTTTAGACTAGTTTTTCAGTGAAAAACAAGACTGTGGATGGGGCTGGTTATTTGTGTAAACTGAACCTTTTCTTGTCGGCAGAACACAGATGCAGCCTTGCTTCCAACCATCAGTTATCCTGCCTTCGCAGTGGATGATGATGCCCTCTACAGTCAGACACTGGACAAGATTGTCCGCAAGCTGCGGGGAAAATACGGCTTCAAACGTTTCCTCCGTGATGGCTACCGCACGGCCAACGAAGACAAGAATCGCCGCTATTACAAACCTGCTGAAATGAAGGTGGGACACCTAAACAATGGCATTTATCTAGGCTGTATTTTACTTCTTCTTCATAGCTCAAGTGAATTGGTCCAACTTTTGATTTTAGACAATAGGTCTCCCAGACAAGACCTGGATCATATCAGACAGGCACAAGAAATACAGAACATTTTTAGCAAGACGTACAGCAAAGTGTCATCAGCATAGCAGTTAGATATTAAGGAAAACAATAGATACAGAAAACAAAACAAAAAACAGAATAGACCTCAGGGGAATCCAAATAAAGATGAAACAAAGCAGTCCCTCCATTCTAATACAGGGAATGAGCTCTTGGAGAGGTATAAGACAATACATTTGGGAACTTCAGTACCACCTTTAGTGTCAATGATTGGCATTGTATAAAACCTGAAAAAGTTCAACTTGAAAGTGAGAGTATGACATTTGAAAAGTTCTTTTTAAAAAAGTGTACAAGCCTGTAAAGGTATTATCCTTTTATGGTAATGGTAAAGAAATCTGTCTTAGCCTTTCCCATTTCAAGTGCTTTAATCCTCCAGGTATTTCACCTTCAATCTTAATGTGTTTGTATGTGAGTAAGTCCCCATCAGTGGGTGTGCTCATGCATATATCTGCATGTGAATGACCATGCACTCATTATCCTTTATTGAATCCTCTGTAATCCTGGCGAAACGACTGGTTAAAGAAATCATTGCATTAGCTGCAGAGCTAACCTCCAGAATTAATGAGCTCATACAGGAGTTTCTGTTTGGTCTAGAAGATGTTTCACCCCCCCCCCATCCATGAGGCCTCATCAGCTCTCCCTTGATTGAAGGTCACCTGATTGTTGTACTACAGATTCATGGAACATCACTGTAAACTCTTTTCATGTCTATTCAGAAAGTTCAGAGTTTTGAAGTTAGACTTGAGGTCGCTAAGTCTGTGATCCTGACTGACACAACTTCATCACTTTACTTCAATCCAACCAGCAAAGACTTGGTTATTTCTTAACTGGGGGTTTCATGAAACCAACACCAATACTCTTCGAATTGCCAGACAATATTTGAGATGTTGGCAGTGATTCTTAGGTCTGGACCCTGCACATGGATTCAGGCAGACGGACAGCACCTTCTGGCCAGCATGGGAAAAACAAATAAATAACTTTCCTTTTCTCTTCCCTCAAATTATGATTTGATTAAAACTCTGTGATAAAATCTTACATCTGTTCATATAAATGAAGACTTAATTTATGTTTTTTTACTTTTGTGTAGGACTGGTGGGGCGTCCTAGGACAGAACTCTTAATTGTTTTTGTCTTCTTGCGCTCATATTTAGCTACATAATGTGACAGTGGGGCTCTGAGAGTCCTTGCCAGCATCCCATCATTGCCAGACTTTCCCATCAGGATTTGGTGGAGACCAAAACAGAGATAAAGCACATTGTATATTCGACTACATTTGGTATATTTGCCAGGTAGCCAGAAACATGACTGCAAAAGAATAGCTTATTGATATGTGTTGTTTTTACAGCTGTATATTTTGATATGTTTTCTTTTTTAATTTACAAACCACAATGCTTGGAATATTATTGTCTAAAAACTAGACACATAAGATATAGTTCAGCTGTGACTTGAAGGCCTTGTGGCTGGCAGTGACCTGTTTTTTAGGACACAACAGATTGGTGCTCATGGCTCTCACAGCTGCTATATGGCTGTGAAAAATGTTTGAGACGATACCATTTTACAAAATTAGATTGCTTTTGGCTGTTATTGTCAGCATTGTTGGAAACTTTAGAAAGATGGAGCCTTGGTGCTGAAAACAGAACAACATTGCTTGACATGTCACAGAGGGCACTCATTGGACGCCAACTCTGAACCACTTGGAATACTTTGAAATTAACTTTCTTTAATCCTGCAGCTAATAAGATACAAAAGCTAAGAATTAGCCAAAAGTATTTAACGCCTTTAGGTTCCTTCAGACAGATTTATTGTGGAAGATACTCATGCCAACTCAGTTTCATAACTTAAAATCGTGATAGCTCCTGCTCCATATACCAACAGTAATATATTTGTTACTACATCAGCAAATACTTCAAGTAATGAGAATTCAGCAATATAGAAGGAAACTGTGCCAGGTGGTCATATGAAACAATGTGCTAAAGCTTACTATTTTCCAGTAATCAATATTGAAACAACCTGCAGATTTTTTTAATGTCAGAATTCGTGCATTTGCCAAATTTAGAGATGTAATATAGTAATAACCTTACAAACATAGTGCATAATAAAAAGTGATGAATAACTTGTTTACTCCTTTGAATGATAAGTGAGCACAGGGGAATGAAATGCTGAGTGAGCTGAGTCTGAGCTCTGGTGAAAAAGAAGTCACTGGTAGACCAGGTCTTCCTGCAGAAGACATTGAGTGAAGTTGTTGTTGGTGTTTAAAAGATAATTCACAGCAGGGCAGACATCTGTGCTCCCTGTCTGTTTACCATTGACAGAGAGCAGCAGCCTGTGTGATAGACAGTTTTACCAATCAGTCGTGCTGCTCAAGCACAAAACACCAGGGATCCCTGGCTGTTTACAGCCTCAACAGGCCAAAAAGCACAGGCCTCACTGGGTGACTACCTCAGCTTTCTATTTCTCTCTTTTCTTCCCTCCCCCTCCCTCTTCAGTACATAAACCCTCCTCTGCTTCTGTATCTCTTTATGCACCTTCTTGTCTTTCATTTTTCTCTCTTTCATCCCTCTCTTACCACCTGATAGCTACTAAATTGCTTTTCACCTCTGCTGAAACACAGTTTGAAGCGATGCAAACCTACGTAATTACAGGTTGCAGACACTGACCATTTAAAGAAGCATGGCAAGCTAAGAGACAGTAGATGTGCTCGCTGATAGTGAATGCAGCTTCCGTGTGTGTGTGTGTGTGTGTGTGTGTGTGTGTGTGTGCCAGCTCTGCCAGCCATTTGCTCTTGCATGAGGATGTAATCTCTGTTATCTACCATCAGTGTGGAGATAATTGAAAAAGATGAGAGACAAAGATAGTCACGACTAATGACATTTATAGTTAGATAGAATAAAATACACACACGCACGAATACATTTTAAAATCTGCAGCCTGTTTGATCTTTCTTCAAGCTGACCTTGATGATTTCTACAGCTGCACTCGTGTTGATCCTCTTTAGACGAGCATAAACAAGATCGGATTGAATTACTGGAATTAATAAGGCTGTGATTCACTTCACTGTCTTCTCTACATGTGACTTGTAACCAAATGACTTAAGAAGGTTTGTGCGGTTGTGTGTGTGCGTGTGACCACACACACACACACACATATACACATTTGATGTGCGATCTATAATAGGATTTCTGGCTGGCTAAGATTTAGAGAATAATCCACCAAGCGATGGTGTTCATGTCAATGTAAGTGTTTCTTCTGGAAAATTCACTCCAGCTGCTGCCACATGCTGGCTTTTATTTCTCTGCGTTCACTTGCCTGAAAACAAGCAGTCGCACAGTCACCCTGACACTCATCAATTACTCATCGGTTACTCATTCATGTCAGTCAGTCAGTCATAGCTTTGAAAGTCTTTATAAGGGAGAGGTTGAGTTAAATTAGAAAAACAGGGGGTCAGTGATCTGTATGAGCTGATCTGTTTGATTTGTATTAAAAAAATGATGCCTCTGCTTCAGCTGCTTTTCACTGTCTGATCTCTGCAAGCTGGTGTGCATAGATGTTGCCATAGTTACCAAATAATTTGCATAATATATACCCCTACTATCCTGCTCCATGTATTCAAACAGTTACCCTTTTATAAAATACAATTTGGACTAGTTAAGCAATTCTTTGTCCTGTTTCTACCTGTTTGTCACTGTTTGTGATAGTAAAGCAGCTATAGTCTTCACCAACAGATTAATAATATCTGCTATTATCAATTCTTTCTCTGTGAGCTTTTGTGATACCAGAGATGATGCAAACACACTTTTTGCTGATAGTGCCGGATAATATCACCAAAGCTCTCTAATGAACGAGTGACCTGTCAGTCTAAATGACTCGTGGTTCATGTGTAATGATGCACCAGAACTAAAAGGTGAAAAAGAATCACTGCTTTCCTTGGTAAGCATAGTTCAGCGTTGCGGTTTTATTACATTTGATTAAATGTGATGGATTTATTCTGCTTTCAAGTTCCATAACATAAAAGCAGATCTTTTTATTGAAGTGGTGGAATGGAGGACCCACAGCTAAACAGTTATCTATAAATGTAAAATGGTGCACTGATCCAATGTTTCTCTCAGTGTGCTTTGTGAATTTGTGACCATGATGTTAAGTTTCTGACATCTCAGACCTTCAAATGTTCCTCCTCAAAACAAACACCTTTGAATACAAGAAAATGACCTTGCAAGCAAGCTTTATTATTCCTCTGTGTTCTGTCAGCTTTCTTTCACAGTGACATGTCTTCTATATCTCTTCCATGTGCCATTCTGTTCCTTATTCAGTGCTGCGCTCTGCTGCTTTAAAGTCCCTGTACCCTGCCCCTCTTTTTGAAATGGAAAAGCAATAATTCCTCTTCTGTCTGTCTCTCCAGCTTTTTGATGGAATCGAGTGCGAGTTTCCCATATTCTTCATCTACATGATGATTGACGGTAAGCCTTGTTCTGCCTATGGCTGCTGTGTTATGATGCCTCAAGTGGGTCATTGGCGCGATAGAGGACGGACTTGTAGCAGGAAACAGTCGTACATATTTTCGTGTTTGACAGATTTTTAGATGACTCAGACACACTTTTTAAAAAGATGTGATGTGTGAACCTGAGGGAAATGGTCATAGATAAAGAAATATAGGTTCTCCAAAAAATGTGAGTTCAAGTATTATTTAATCACCCACACACCAGTTTACACTCCACTGACATCATCACTCTCACTCCTCTCATCAGCAGTGTTTCCAGCCATAGTGGGCGGCTTGTTTTAGCTAAAAAAACTCTGATGAAACAACCGTACAGCACCTGCAAAGCCAGCGACTATCTGGGAAACATGGTGGAGCAGTTAATAGCTAAAACCCCAGGTGTTTCCTTTTAGGAGGTGGTGGACAGCTAAACAGGCCTAAAAAGGGAGAGAACATTGGACTTCATCAGGGAGCAATAAACATGCCTCCAGATGAATGCTTATCTTGCTCTGATGTGTAAATAGGCAACTGTTTCCTAACATTTTGTAACATTAACTTAAATATCGCCCCCGAGTGGCCAATGTATCAGCTAATGCAGGTTTTAAATAATTCATGTTGCACTGAACGCTTACTGTGAATATTTTTAAAAGGCCTCTATTTTTAGATCACACTAAGCTTGTAGAAATCTGTTCACAATGTGCTTAGTATGTTCTAAACATGCACACTAGCACAAAACGCATGCACATAAATACGGATGCACACAACCACACAAAATGTTGTTGTAACATTAGAGCAGCCATGTGTGTTAAAAAAGTGTCATCCAAAAGATTATATCATTAGTGTGTGTGTGTGTGTGTGTGTGTGTGTGTGTGTGTGTGTGTGTGTGTGTGTGTGTGTGTGTGTGTGTGTGTGTGTGTGTGTGTGTGTGTGTGTGTGTGTGTGTGTGTGTGTGTGTGTGTGTGTGTTGCAGGGGTGTTCAGAGGAAATGAAGCTCAGGTCAAAGAATACCAGGAGCTCCTTCAACCCATCATCTTCCAGTCATCCGAGGGTGAGTAAATACACACACACACACACACACACACACATATATATATATATATGTAATGAAATGCAGTGACCGATGAATGAGGGGAAATTATGAATGCATAATCATACAGATGTATAATTTCATCTGATTTGGCATATCAGTATGGATCATTTCTGAGTCGGCCTGTGTTCTCTCTCCCTCCGGCAATGAAAAAGTTACTCTTATTAAATCGCAGCATCCATATTCATACACCACATACTGTGACTGAGACTCACAGGGCGTTACATTCAAGGAGTGAATGCAGCCTGGCTTCTGTATTCACCTGCAAACACCTGAAACAGTGAAATGACAGTGATAATCAATAGAAAAGAACAGAAATGAATAGAGTTCATGAAGAATAATGCTGTGAGACAGAGCTGACTATAGTTGCCCCAGACATCTCCACGGAGCCTTTGTGCTGGTTTTGTATGAATTAACAAAACTCCTGAAGATAATTTGCTGGGTTTTAAACAATAACACAAGTGTATTCTGTTTTTCTCTCTTACCACTGATGCCCATGAAAAGCCTAAACACAAAAATGATTTTGCTGCTTTCAGAGGCGGCTATTGTGTGTTCTACTGCAGGTCTGCCCGGCCTCCCGGGGGCCCGGGCTCCCATTGTTCTAATGATACATAGACGAATGCAGGGTGCAGCTCTGGGAGACATGCTGCTGTGCTGTGGTGAATGGGCAACATTAACTGGGCTACAGTGGTACCATCCTTTGAGTAGGTTAGATTCCTGTTGGACCACATGTGCCATTCCTGCACTGCTATTTAAAGTATTCGTACCTTCACTTATAGAGTGTGACTATGCACTTGAATTGTGCACCTGAAGTGACCTGAAGTGTGGCCTGATAATCAGACTGAATTGCTGTTTAATTTCATTCATTATTCAGTCTTACATCATGCATGTCATCCAATTTATGTGCAGGGGTCGGATAGATTTAGTTTTGACTTCGAGGGGGTATTTAGTTTTGAACTTGATTTTCTCCTTTAGTTTTCAATGAAGTATTACAACAGCTTCATGGATTGGCATGAAAGTATCTATTGATAATAACGTATGTTAATAAACGTTCCTCTCAGGATGAGCTCGTTGTAACTTCGGTGATGCCTTAACTTTTCACCTAGTGCTGCCATCACACCCAACTTCTAATATGTCCACTGCTTTGGTTTATAACCAAATACCTGCAAAACTAATGACATTCCCATCAGCTACAGCTGTAGTTTGTGTTTAGTGCTAATTAGCAAATGTCAGCATGCTAACATGCTACACTACGTTAGTGAGCATGGTAAACATCACACCCACTGAACATTAGCATGTTAGAATTATCACTGTGACACTGGCATTAGGTTGAAAGCACAGCTGTTTTCACGTTCTGATGGGCCACAGCCAGCAGCCCCCTCACTGCAGCGCTTATTGTTGCCAACTCGAGCTTGTGCTCTGAGCAGAGTGTAGAAGAGGGAGACAGTGTGCACGCACCAAACACAAGGGGTAGCTGCAACAAGGGCATGATCCCTCACCAGCTTCCCACCCATTAACACCATCAGAATGTTAAACCTGTGTCTCTGCAGTGGTGGGCGAGCGCTTTTTGTACTGCACTGTCTCAGCGCCCTAATTATTGTGCTGCCTTCACTGACTTTAATGACGTACCCTTAAATTCGGAGTGAATTGGCACACGTCTTGCCTCAAGCAATGAGGCACCACTTTGCTCCAGTATGGTGGTTCAGCACCTTTCACCATTATGTATCTGTTATGGTTGATCTGTGGAAAAACACTTTTAGTACAAAAATGTTCCGTTCTTGTCCGTCTCTACACACATACTCTGTATTACTGTGTGAAACTGTTGCTGCACACTGTGTGCGTCGCCACTGCAGTCTTATTAAAGGATGTATTTTGTAACTACATGAGTGACGTGCAAATTGTTCTTAGTCAAACACACACAACATGCGTCCAGAGAAGATGCAGTCTACATGTACACACACACACACACACACACAGTGCTCACAGTTCTTGTCTCTCATGCCAGGCTATGCTGTGATCCCCAAGTATTACTACGTACCGGCTGACTTTGTGGAGGCGGAGCAAAACAAACATGGAAGCCAGAAGCGTTTTCCGAGCAACTCTGGCCGTGATGGGAATATCTTCCTGTTCGGTCAGGCCCTCTACAACATCGCCAAGCTGCTGGGTATGCCTCTGTGTGTGTGTTTCTGCATGTGTGCGCTCTGGTATGATGCTTTCAATCCACACATTCAGTCTGTTCATTCTAAAATCAGTCCAATTCATTAAAAATGCAAAACTAATATGACCTTAAGCTCATATTTGATTAAATGTAATATACCACTTTATGTGTTATGACAGAAAATACTCAAAGAAATCAATAAGTTTGTCATTATTTATGATTATCTCAATACTGGATGCATGAAGTTTTCGCCGAGATCAATCCAAGAAAGCAGTCTGACTCATCCATTGTGTGTGATGGACAGTTTCTTTTTCTTTTAACTCTCGCCTTGTCTTTGCATGTCAATGTTTTTTATGTCTCCAATTATGTGTGTGTGTGTGTGTGTGTGTGTGTGTGTGTGTGCTCACATTGCAGTGGATGAGCTGATCAGCCCTAAAGATATTGATCCCATCCGCCGCTATGTGCCCCGACAGGACCAGCGCAATGTCAGCATGCGATACTCCAATCAGGTAAGCCGTGACGTGAATGTGACTCACTGTCGTCACGGCTCTCGTCTTAACTCTGTGCACTTATTTCACAACTTATCGTCTTGAATACTCTATATGGCAAAAAAAATCTTTGTAATCTAGTCAGTCTATTCAAGGAGGAAAACCTAGAAGTGTAAATAATATCCAACATCATTAAGACTTTAAGTCTTTGCAGCAGTGAAGTGTATCACACTCTTTCAAAAGTTCTCTTTCCTCACTAATATCTACATTCACTCTAGTCTCAAAAAGATTTTAAGTTAGACAGAGGCATTGCTCTCTTTTTATCCACATTCTCTTAACTTAGGCTCACTACAGATAATCCTGCTAAGTGAATGTAACAACAAACCAACACCTGCATCATTCCACTGTCTGGTCACCAGAAGCGAGTGGACATCTGGCAACCAATTGGAATCAAGCATTCTCAGTGGCCATGGTTCAACAAAAGCATGTTCCAGTAAAACAAATAGTTAGAAACTGGATAGCAGGTATAGCCTCTCGCATAAATTGCAAGAGCCAACATACTATGTTGAAGAAATATATCCAATGAGATGAGCAGGATTTATACTTGAGCAGGGGGTTTAATGTGGTCACAGTATCCCTGACTTGGGGTTACATTTTTGAGGAGGCACACGGCAGCTTGGGTGTAGCCTGTGGCGTAGCTACAGCAGCTACGTGCGCAGGCTTGGAAGTGACGCAGTAACACACATCTATGAATCCACCTTTACTCCTGCACTTCCTATCCACAAACTCCACTTCAAGCAGTTCCCATATCAGATTTAACAAAATTCCCACTACTCAGTCCAGCTGGCCACTTTGTTGTGTTATTCATGTGTGTTTAAGTTTTAATTACAATTCACCCATCAGCACCTAAACAGCAGAGGCCATCTTTCTCACCTTGCCAGGGGCCGGTCTTGCCGACGTGGATTAAACCCGGTTCATTTATTCTACGAGCAACCTCTCTGAATGGCAATCATGTTTGAGGTTTAATCCATATCTCAGACTGCCAGCAGCTCTGAGGATCACACAGATGAAGGGTAGAGATAGGTATACAATGCCCTGATGTTCATTCTCTTTGCTGTACAGCATGGATTGATAAGTCCCATTCTGCTCCCGTATGTTGAATTCTGTTTTTGTAGCTGGGTTGATAAGATGGTACTAGAACAAGGTGCACAAGAGAGGACGGGTCCGGGGAGGTACGATGAACACCAGGCTGAATCAAATAGGTTGCCGGGAGAAAGATCAGCCAAAAGAACAAAGACGGGGAGAAACAAGCAAAAAGCCAGAGATAGAAAAGAGCATTTCAGCGAGTGGAGAGAGAGACTATTAAGAGGTACAAATGTCATCATTTAAATCTCTAGTGTATACTAATATTCTTTAATACAAGGAAGGTCAACTCTATAAGACATCACTACACGACAAGTGTGAGTTTTTTCACTTAAAGCTTTTGACATTTGCCAGCTGTGTGTAGACATCTCTCATCTCTTTTGCTGTGCTGTCTTTTTGTAGAAAGAAGCAGTTTTACATTCTCAAACTCTACTATCATGATTTCACCTTCATATAGTCAAATAACAGCTCTTATGCACCTGATGCAATGTTAACTGACACAGCAACCAACAATAAATGAGTGTACATATTACTTATTTGTAGTCACGGTCTAAATCAGTGGTTTTATAGTCAGATTAACTTAAGTATACCTATATGAACTACTACCTACTATATAAAGGTGGATATAATAGTGGACGTTACAATAATTCTTTTCATATCATTGAACCATCAGTTTAGTTGCTTACATTTGTACCGTTAGGCTCCCACATGGAGGAGCAGAGGTCACACTTTTATACTACCGCTGTTAGAACTGATTTGAGCTGTGCATCCACTATGTTAGCTAAGCAATCTATCTATGATATTTGATATTCATTTCACCTGTGTATTAGGGTTGGATAATGTGCCCGTCCACAGTGAAACATCCCGAGCAACAATGATATCGTTGTGTGGGGGTTACTTTTATCTTACTATTTATCCGTTAATTTTAGTTAATAATATCAATTGGTATATAAATACTTTTAGCTTTATCTATTTTAACCACTTAGGCATTACTTTTCCCAAATTTCTTACTTACTGCTTCTCTCTTTCTAACCAGTGTTCATGCAGTCTAAGTCGTGGTGTTCAGGTGTAGCAGTGGACCTAATATGGAGATTAATTCTTATTTATACAAATCAGTTGAGCTACTCCACCTTCTTTTCACGTACCCTCTGGTAAATGCTGTCGCACCCTGCGTGAGACGAGTACCTGTGGTTTGGAATCAGGGATGAAAGAGCAGATGAAGTATTTACCAAAGTTTGCAAAGGTCTGTGCATTTTTGGATTACAAGCCGTTTAGATGTTTAATTGGGATCACACAGAGGCAATTTGAATTTGCCATTCATAATAGAATATCAACATATTTGCATCAGCTTACCTACGAGTTACCAAATGCAGTGAGATATTCTAATACTAAATACTCGCAGCTCCATTATACTGGCAGTATTGCTTTTATGAATTCAAGCTAAACTAATATGCAATGTGAGCAAAGCCTGGCTCCCCTCAGGTAGGCTGCATATTTTGTTGAGATTACTTTTATCACAATAACACTTTGTTGAAACTGGATTTGTGGGCTCGCTGTGAGCCTGGCCTGTGATGGTAGCAGGCACTGCTCTGCATGAGGCCTTTCAACAAAAGCATATCACATTTATATTGATGTTTTCAGCTGCATGCAATCCAAATAAATGTGAGTGTGAGTAAACGGTCTCAGGCTTCATTTCTGAGAAAACCGAAAGCCGTGTGGTTTGCTGTCATGGCGATGAGGCACTATTTTTTTTCACAGTCATTTGTCTACACAACTAATGATGTTATTGAAGAGCTGAGAACTTGTTACTCAGGTTAATGCAAACTGTGAGGGCTTACTGGGTGCGCTTAGTTTCAGTGGAAGGAGTGTTCGGGTAGGAAAGAGATGATGAGACCAGCCCACCCACTGGGGCATCAAGGTAAATGTTTAAAAATGTAAGTGGTAGCATTATAGTCACATACTGTAGGCAGCTGTCTAAGACGCCAGTGGGTGGTGGGTACACAGACAAGGGAGGAAAGATTGCTTGCTGATAATAAGATCAGGATTCTCTCCAAAGCATGGGGTGAAACCAGGTGTGTAAACCTCTGAGTGAGGCTTCAACTAAATATCCATTGCTACAAGATGGACCTTGTCAGCATTTGCTGCACAGCAGCAGCTAAAGTCATCAAAAGAGTAGGTATTTTTTTACCATTTACTTTTATTTGTTCAACTTTTGGTTATCATGTTATCCAGCTCTAAGTAATCCACGATTGCTTAGTGACGACTATCAAACACTGGTCTTGCTTAAACCTGAAAAAGTGATTTTCTTGGGTCACTTGGAGAGAGTGTGGAATTGATATATCATCACAATTATTTCTGATATGGTGGATAAGCAACATTATGTCTGTGTACCATTTGGTGCTTTGGGATTTTAAAGAATGTTTTGTTTTTGTCTTTTGCTGAAGACAATGGCCCGCTGTTGAGTGATAGAATTGGATTTATGTTTTACAACCAAGCATTGAAGTTAATTGTTAACCACTTAAAAACAAAAAAAAAAGTAGTTGTGCTGTCTCTATCATTTGAATAGTCACGAAAAGGAAATGACTTGATCTGATAGAAATGACTCACTTTGTAGGTATAATGGTGTGAAAGGAAGGCATGTGTTCATCTCTTCTGTCTTGAGAAGTAACACTGAAATCACCTGAAAGCTGATGTGAAGAGTATTTCATTTTCCTGAAAGACATGAATGTAGCAGGTCAACAGACTTTCAATATCAGAGCATACCTGTGTCCTGCTCTTAGCCGGGGGAAATCAGATCCATCCATTGCTTATACTATAGGCAGAAGCAGGGCATCAGTAACACTCACATTCACATCTACGGGTAATTTAGAGTCACCAGTTGGCCTAAACTGCATATCTTTGGGTCTCTGGCATTAGGAGAACATACAAAGTCCTTAAAGCTGGCTCCAGACGGCCAGCAGGTTAAAGTCTGGAACCTTCTTGCTGTGAGGCGACAGTTCTAAATAGCACACCACTGTGCCGCCTGGGAAATTAGATGTGGCTGTTTATTCGTGTGGCTGGTGCTAAGCTGAGCACCTTTCAGGGTCAAACGGCCAAAACAAATTCATTCTTTATTGCCTTTATCCTCCACTGCTTCTCTCATCTCTGTTCTTTTTTCTTCCTCACGGCTTCATACCAATCCTCCTGGTCCTGAGTCTTTAATTCCTTTGTTTTGATCACTGATTTTTTACTTCTGTGTTTCTTTGACTCACAACCTTTCAGTCTCAGCTACATGCTTAGCTCACAGCACACGTCAGCAAAGAGGTTTGAGATGGGCAGAGAAAAAATTAGGGAAAAGAAAAAGGGGAAAAGGGGCAGTAGGAAGAGGCGTGTGTGTGTGTGTGTGTGTGTGTGTGTGTGTGTGTTTTTGTGTGTGTGTGTGTGTGTGTGTAGCAGCTGTCTTGTTGCCTCTGCATCATTGACATCCAGTGTTTGGACTGCAGGCAGGAAAGGCACATGGGCGTGCTGGGCTTTCAGATGCACTTAAGGCATGATTTGTACGCTTCCCTATCTTTCGCTGTGTATGCGTATAATTCATGTGTGTCTGTGTGCATGTGTATTATTCATTCCACAGTGGGAGAAAATGAGACGAACCCATGAATAGTCTGCAATATTGTACCGTTTGGTTACACATATAAGCTTATGTAGGGTTACCTCAGGGTTATTTGACATCAGCTCTCACATTCAGTAGATGAATATGTTTCCCTCCCTCCTCTAACCTATAAATGCCTGTTGAAACATTATTATTATTATTATAAGCCATTATAAGCTCCTGTTCAGAAACTATTCTAAATAGCAGTATGTTATAAACTCTACATTTAGCTTTGAGTATGACTTGCAGAAAGAAATGTTTGTGTCTGAATTCTTAATGTTTATACTCTGAATACAAATTAGTGCCTTTCTTGCTAAAATATGTGATTGCAGTGTTATTTATTTATTTGTTGCAGTTATTTAAGTGTTTTATTGTCACATCATTTTAATCCCATTCCAACATAAACCCTGCCACAACTCCAAAACCCGTCCATGCCCTGTGGAAGTAGTGACTTCAGTGGGTTGGTGCTGACATGGCAACACTAAATATTCTTGCACATGTCTGAGAAGTACGTAATAAGAATATGCACAACACAGCATTAATTTTTACGTGGCCAGTCTAAATTTAAAAATGATTACACAGCACAGGTCCCCATATTGTACATAGGTTATGTCGTGCATAAAATTTGCATCATGTGTGCATCTCAGCGGGAAGGGAATGTGGTTTTGCCTCAAACAACTCGCATTTGAAGGGTCGGAAGTTGTGATTTAGTCGGTGAATATGGTGTTTATGCAACTTTAATGCATTGTGGAGCTTGATGTGCAGCAACCTTTTACTACCATAATGAACTGCAAGCCTGTTAAATAGAGTATGAAGCTATAAAATAAAGCTACACACCTTCGATGTGTATCAGCAAAAGTGCATTACTGGCACCAGTGTGCTCCAATAATAGTCCTAATGGATCAGTCTTTAAGCATGACCCTGTGTATAAGTGCAGCTTTCCTTGATATTTAGCAGCTACCAAAGAACAGGGGCTGACTGTGTTGGGTTTTTCTGCATGAGAGACAATGCGCTCCCAGGGCTGTGAGGGTGAGTCAGATCAAACGCACCCCGGGGAGCGTGGCGTGACATCCCACTGACAAACATGCAATAATATGCGGCAGGCAAAGCAACTGGGGGATCTGAGTAGTCGTGAATGGCTGTAAAAGTCAATTAGTTGGTTAAGTCAAACACTTGCTTCTAATCTTATACCCTTAATCTATTCAGCTAATCAGGCACGCTCGCAGTGCCATATTCTCTCAGTCCGTCTCTTCTTGGTCTATTTTTTGTGAATTCAGCAGCCCACATACACCCACGTTCGCAGCGCTGAAGCACATGCAGGAATAGCACTTATGTGCATTAAAAACAATGCAACGTACCACTCAACTTTGTCATTGGAAAACTCTCTAGGAACCTTTGGCTTTTGTCAGATTCCACTTTTGTTCACGCACACGCACACACATATCTCGCACTACGTTGGAACAAGGTTAATGGAAAAGTTGCGTCATGGCCTCCACTGCGGGAGCCGTCAGTCATCAATCAGAGATAAGCCGTGGGTCAGTAGAGGCCCTCGATTGGATCGTAAAGCGTGGGCAACAAAAATACCTCCCTAGAGGTGGGATGGAAGGAGGGAGAATTAGAACTTAGAAACACGAACAAGAAGAGAAGGTATGGCTGAAATATACAGGGGCAGGGAGATGAAAGAGACGTGAACCCATTTCATCCTGTACTGTATATTCAACATTAATGTTTGTCTGAAACTTTGCATTCTTCAGCTTCTAAAGGAGCTGACCAGCCTGTTTGTGAACTACAGCTCCCTACCAGTGAGAACACAATTTAGGTTTATCTTAACACAGAATCCATTGACTCCCTGTAATGTGAAACTGCAAGCACTTCTGATCCCACTGAGAATCAACACCCCAGTGTACACACCCATTCAGTCCTGATGAAGCAGATTTGTGAGGTGTTGTTTTTAATTTGGATTTGTGCTTATTTACCCATTTATCCATTTAATGTTATAAAGAAATACTTCAAATACATATAGAATATAGAATAAATACTTATTATATATTTGAGGTCAGATTTTCCGGGGCTTTAAGAACTCGATAAAAACTTGATTGTTTTGAAGTCAAATTTGTGGTTACTAGTGGTCAAGAATTGCTTCTTGCAGGGTTAAGTTTAAGTCACTTTGTAGATAATTAGTGGTGGGAAATTCCAGTAGCATTCTTATCTGAAAAGAATCACATCAATTTCAGTTTTAAAATCTGCATTACAAACCAAAAAAATCTAATCTATAATTTTGTGCACAACTTGGTAGCTCAAAATACTTCCATAGATAGTGCCGGACAACCACGTTACATTTGTATATTAAACTTAACCAACCATTTAGGCTTATGCCCAGCCTTAAAAAATCCATTTTAAAAACATGACCTTCAAGTTCCCATAAGTGGAAGCCACTGTTTGCTCACTACCAAGTTCTTCTATCTATTCCGAATGAACCAGAAACATAAAGCACATAATTTCCCTCTCAGCAGAGGATTGTTCCAGGGAAATTAGAAACTGCCCCCCCCTCTGCTTAGAAAATAACAAATGTAGATTTCATAAGCTAGCAATTGGCTAAATAATAACAGAGCTGCTATTTAGTCGCAGAGTTAATGTCAAAAAGTAACACATGTGACACATTTTAACTCACTGAAGCAGCGTCTTATAGCCCATTATATGAATTTGTGATCTGGGTGATTATCCTTTGAGCGCGGCTGGGGGTGGAGAAGGGACCTCCACTTTCCAGTCCGTTTGCTTTAGAGTGCTAATGCCTTTTCTTGAGTGGTATGTACGGGCAGTTGTACGTTTAGAGTGTGAAGAGTGCTCTCGGCCGTAAAACATTTTTTTGTCTGCGTCAGTAAATGGACAGACCATGAGGCATCGTCATCATCATCTCCCTGCATTACTTCGCCAGACAGATGTGTTACTGTAAAAGCCATTTCAGCAGCGCACACACCTGTTAGAGAAATATGGATATTACTCTAGATTCAAAGAGCAGAACACAGATTAAAGGTCAGTGATAGGACACCATTGGATAATCTACGGGCTGTCCCTTTCTGAGGAGCAAAGTGACCCTGAGCAGCATGGAACAGATGGACGTTAGCATCCTTCTGACCCAAGCACACTCACAAAAACACACACACATCCACACATCCACACACCCACACACACACATTCCATTTTTAAACTTAAATCCCTGCAACACACAGATTCACACCACGGTGCACTTATTTTCCTTCTGTAGTCTTTACCACACTCACACACACCCACACACAAACACACATGCACGGACACACAGATTGAGAGTGTGCTAAATCCTGCTGTTTGCCAAATGGCCTGGTGTCGGGCAGGAAATGTCGAGCCCAGCGGTCTGTGACAGTAAAAGCCCTCGAGAGATGGCTAGTGACCTTAACCTGCCGGGAAATGGACATCACTCAGACACACACTTTGCATGCATTAAGTCCTGACACACCATCCGTAGTCAGACGCATCCTCTGATCTGACTCACACCAGCACATTCACATACTGCTTTCATACTCTCAGAAATTACGAGTGTGTGTTTCTGATCTTCTCAGACACACATCTGCTTCTTATTCTGTGTTGCAAGCTGTTCTCCCTGCCAGGGGCCCCATTAGCGGTGTCTGATAGGTTTGGCCCTCCTGTTTCTTTGCCTCACTGTCAGCGTTATTGGCCAGCTCTGGTGTGCAGTGTCTTTCTGTTTGCAGCTGACATATCACACAGAAACAAAAGAGAAACAAGCTGCCAGGATACACAACCTCTGGGAGGATGGCAAAAACAAACGAGTGAAGATCAAATATTTGAACCTGCTGTGCTCAATTCATCCGAACCGTCACTTCTACAAAAGGCTGTCAAATCCCTCGTACATTAAGGTATATCACCCCCCCCCCCACTGCTGCTGGATTCGGGGTGTTAGCTGAGTATGGGATTTGTGTTTGGAGCCAGGTGTGCGGTGCTGAGAGGGAAGCATCTTGGCTTCTATCAGCTGCTTATTGATGGTTACTGCTGACAGTGTACAAGCCCAAGCTTCACAATGGTGGGGGGGCGTTCACAGGACTCACACCTGCACTCGCTAGCTCAAGAATTGTCACAGCAAACAAAGGTTTGAGACACTTTTCTGTGAGATGGGAGGATTATTGTCTTCTCATATCAAGAACAGTGGTTGAAAATACAAATAATGTGACTTGGCAAAGACTTAATGTGGTTGATTTAGATTTGAAACCATCGTTTTGAGTTGCTTCTTATGAACATTTGTTTTGGTCAGACATGCTGAGATATTATATAGAACCTTTTATACAAAATCCTCAGCCTGAATGTAACTGTGACTACCTTCCCAAGCGTCAAACATTATGAAAGTATAATTAAAATCATTGTCACATAATCCTATTGTGATGAAGGAAGGTATTCTGAGACCCAGTAATGACGTGAGCAGTCATGCAGCACAGCCACCGCACAGTCAGGAATGAAAAGATTGAGGCACTATTATCGGTATCAGTTTTGACAAATCAAATCGTCTTCTGTCCTTACCTGAGGGTTCATTCCAGCAAACTTCAAACACTGGAGTCGACATGCAGGAAATGCAGCATTACTTCTTCGATAGGGATCTCAGAGGTTGTGCCAATATCAAAAAATGTTAGGGGACCGACTGAAGGTATAAAATGAGGAGCTTTTTTTTTTTTTTTTTCGTGTGTGCCAATGACATTCTGTATCAGCAGACGGAACAGACAGACAACAGATTACACCTCCTGTAATGGCCTTGGCACTTTAGCCTCACTGTTGACAAACCCTGACATGCCCCTTGTGTAATAACAGCTGTGTGCTCTTTAATTTTTTTTAAAAATCTATTATAAATACATCTGTCTGCACCTCGCCTCGCAATGTGTGTCCTGTGTGTCCAAAGCGGTCTGCAGGGACCGGTTTGTAGCTGCTCCTCTGGCAGTCTGTTTATTTGCTGAGCGCTTTTAAAGCCTTCATGAGTGTGTGTGTGTGTGTGTGTGTGTGTGTGTGTGTGTGGATGAAAGTAAGAGAGAGCACATTAGAAGCATAATGCCCATCTGTTCCCAAAGTTTTGTAATGATGTGTTTATGGGTGTTGTGCATCTTTCTGCGTGTACATTTGAGTGTTCTGGGGGTCATTGTCAGGCTGCATTTGAGTATTAGAACTTATTCACATTAGAGATTTTGCTTGTTTTGTCATTTGCCAGCTTTTAAATGACTACATTTCTACAGGAGCGGAAAGTTTAGGCATTATCCAGAATTACAAAACACCGCCTGCACAACTCTATGAGACGACCTGTCACCGCTTGGCATTAGACTTTCATATGTGGCTACATGTATATTTATTTTTCTCTGCGGTTCTCAGATCATTATGCACACACGCCGCCCCGCCCCACCCCCACAGTAGTGATCAGGCCACTTATCTTCTCCAGCCTTCCCATCTCTCCAGGCATGACATCAAACGGGGCTGCTCTGACAAGCCGTTGCTCCTGTAGCTCACACTGTGGCTCGCCTTTAATATCAATTGATTTTTTTTTTTTCTCCTGCGTCTTTGCACATAAGGATTCTCCGGTGGAGGATAATATTTCTGAGCTGAGTCCGGGGAGCGATGTATCGCTTTCTCAGTCAGTGCGCCTTGACAATTGGACCGGCCAACGGCATGCAATCTAATTCTTTACTTGATTCCCCTCTGCTGAGGTGATTCCACCCTCCTCCTCCTGCCTCCCTCCCTCCCTCCCTCCATCGCTGTCGGCCTTTGTATCTCCAGCTCTGCCACTCTTTTTGCTCCATGTTGTCAGACTGGAAGCATTTGCTTAAATCAAACTCCCGCCTCAACACCTCCCTTCCCTCCAGTTAAAGCTGCGAGTGATCCTTGTCTTGGTCTTGTCGTTATTACCACCAGATGACCTTTTCAAAAGATCCAACTTTAAAAACGTACACAGGAGACATTTTCCTCCCACAGCCCAGATTGAAAATGACTTAGCATTTCTTTCATGTTTTTTTTTTTTTTTTTTCCTCCTGCCAACGTATTTCTGCTAAACCCCTGACACTTTGAAATACCCTCATCAAAATATGAATCTCTGAGCTGCGCGGAGACCAACTTTCCGAAGAAGATACAGAGCCTGGAGTCATTCGTCTGCGCAGGGGCATGAAAAGAAGGGATTATATTTCATTCAAATAGTTTTTTTTTCCCCTTTTTTTTTTGGGTGACGGATAAATTCCCTCGCTTGCTTTTTAACTTTATGAAAGTCTTTGAATGTTTTATTCCTTTGTGATGCGATGCTCGCTCGAGGCTGCCTCCCTCGTGCTGCGCCTTGCCAGCCGACACACGGGGAGGGATCTGACCTTGAAATAACGTCACTTTGAGTCCCGTTGAGTCCCGTTGAGTTTAGCGGAAGTTTTTTGTTTCTTTACTATAACTTTCATTTAAATTGTTAAACACTGAGCTGGAAGAAAAAAATGTGACTCTTGTTATCCATAGAAATGGTGTCAGTTAATCAATCAATTTTATATGAACGAAACTCTGTGTGTGTGTGTGTGTGTGTGTGTGTGTGTGTGTGTGTGTGTGTGTGTGTGTGTGTGTGTGTGTGTGTGTGTGTGTGTGTGTGTGTGTGTACAGTTTCAGTCAGTTTTTGTGTGTCTGTTCCCCCACAAGACATAAACACAGATGCACATACAAGCTTTTCCATTTCTCATCAATCACTTTCATGCTTACAATTAAGTGATTTTTTTTTTTAGCAATGTGTATATTCTACTTTCAAATATGTAGAGCAGGCAATTAAAAGAATGTTCTTCCATACAAATTGTCGCTGTTGTCGAATTCATACATAAACCCTCCATAACAAAATATTTTCTCTAAATAATAAATAGAAACTGAAAGAAAAGAAACACCAGAAATGTGTTAATAGGAAAAAAAAAAACAGATTCATGGAGTCTGCATTCAGTACACATTAATCAGATGTGGCAATGCTTTGTCAGCCACCTGATTTGCAGACTTACAGCCGTGTACATTAATCATTTTCATCTTGTGTTCGAGTTTTGATGGTGTTACTGTCGACGGTGTTGTGACAGAAACATCTGAGATTTGACTGTTTGCAGATGATTTACTTCTGACCCGAGAGACACATGAGTTACTGTAGAGAGCAGGTAGTGATAGAGAGAAGGACAGTAAGGAAAGGATTACTAAAAGAAACAAAGGGCTAAAAGAAGGAGGCAGAGACGTGAGGAAGAGACAGAAAGAGAGAAAGATAGGTAAATGTTCCAATTTACCTTCTTCCCCTCTTTCTTTCTATCTATGTGTATGTAGATGTATGTAAGAAAGCAGGAATTAAAGAAAGAAGAGCAAAAAGGTCAGATAGAAAGGAAGGAAGGAAGGAAGGAAGGAAGGAGGAAAGTAAAAGGAGGAATGAAAGAAGAGACACCAGAAAGAAACAAAGATCTCAGACACGACTCATTTTGTGTCACAACTCAGTGCTTTTAATTTTGGGGGAAAAGTCAAATGAAGCGGAGCTGAAATTCATTTCTGTTCTGGAGAGACTCACTGCAGCGTTTTCTGGCAAATGGCTTTTTCACTTTGTCAAATTTAACGCGGCCGTATCTCTGAGGGGCAGCCAGGCCTGCTGCAAACCCCCGCCACTCCATCCTGCAGCTGGAAATGTACCACAGCACTTGTTAAAAGCATGTCTCAATTTGTCCCATCTCAAGACTTCTTTTACTTCCTTTTTCCACCTTCTTGTCTGTGTGGATTGTGATTTCTTGCTTATTTTTTTTATCCGGGGCAGAGGCCACGTTGTGTATTCTTTCCTGGAGTCCTTTTCCATTTCCAATCTTTTTCATAGACGTTGAAACTGTATAACCTCAGAACATATACAGAACATTTTCTTGGAGTTTACTAGATTACATGAAAGGTAGAAGGGTTTACAGATCTGTTTATACTTTGTCCCGAGTGTGTGTGTGTGTGTGTGTGTGTGTGTGTGTGTGTGTGTGTGTCCCTTCTCTCTCATCGCGCCAAGATGAAGAGTAGAGGAGTTATTTATTCTAATTTGTTTGGTTGTTGTGACAGATGTGTGCCATCTCTATTTATTAATGTGCCTCCTTCTTTCATTAGTCATTCTCTGTTTGTACATGCACGTGGAGGTAAACAGTAGTGTTTGTTCTTCCTGTCACAGCGAAGTGCCTGAGGTTGGCACACACACACACACACACACACACACACACACACACACACAGCAGAAACAGACAGTGTTATTTGTTTTGACTTTGACAAAACAAATAAGAACACAGCTCTGCCTCTTTTTCACTTTTCACTTTTTTCACATCTGTCCCCCATTTTTCCCTTACAAGTACACAGTCCCACCCACTCGCACACAAGGTTCTGCCGTTTTAATCAGTGCCTCTCTGACTGACTTCTCCCCCTTTGAGAACACAAAGGAGACAGCTCACTTGAGATCGATACATCTCTGTTATCTATCTGTGGATGAAACTAGAGCCGGGAGGTGGTTATCTTAGCTTAACGTACAGACCGGAAACAAGGGGAAACGTCTTTCTTGCCTGATTCTGTTCCAAGTTTATAAAAATTCCTCTCCAGCACCTCTAAAGCTATATGTCAACTTTTAAATCCGTTCAAAAGTTGCAGATGGTCACCTTGCCTAGCCAAGAGGAAGGTTTTTTTCACTGTTTGAATGACCCAGGAAAGCGGTTTCCCCGCCTCAGTCTTTTAACTAAGGTAACTGCCTCAGACATGGGGCATATACAGAAAGCAAATGAGCATATTTCTCAAAATGTCTAACTATTCCTTTAATAGCAGAGTGAGTCCATGTAATATTTAATATGTTAGGAGGAGCGTTTTGAAGCCAGCTCTATTATTAATAGGAGGTCAATCTAGGGAAGCTCAGAGTGGAGTTATATGGTCAAAATGGCGACCTCAGGTTAATATATCACATCCATGCAAGAGTGTTTTAAACAGGACAGGGCTTTTCTAAAAAGGTATTATTTCGTCCAGAGTAAATGACGAGAAAGCTGTCAAGTCAACCAAAGCATGTAAAGCCAGGGTGCTTATCCTCTCCAGTGGAAACTGAAGACCATGAGGATGAGGATAGGTAACTTTCCAACAGGACTCACCTGCAGATGGTGCCTATGATGTTACATGTTAGGTTTTCATTGAGCTTTCTATGATAATAATAATAATAAGATAAAATAACAGCAGCTTTATCATCTAAGAATAAACATTTTGAAACTAGCCCAGGCCGGTCCTGCACAGCATTGCTGTGTGACCGGAGGACTGCTGAGTTGTGGTTTTCCAGGTGTAGACAAATGTCCTTTTGCTGCTGCAGCCCTTTGTGATGGCTCCAGAAAGGTTTCCTTAAATGCCTTTTGGCACAGACTTTTAATTTCTATTTGTGAGGTAAATGTCATAGTTTATCATTCAGTGACTGACTGCTGATTAAAGTCCCTTCTGCAGTACATAGAGTCCCTTGACCAGAAGCAGCCAGTGAGTTTCTGTTGTTTTCATTTCCATATTTAAAGTCCTTGGCCAGACTTCGGTGTGTTAGCATGTGTGTTAGCAGCATGGCCGGATTGTCATCTCACCACCTTCCAGTTCCTGCTGTAACCACATACTTCACTGATGGCCTGAACTTCATCTGTTTTTTCAAACACTCCTCCTACAAGGGGTTTCAAGTTAATATTAAATACTTCATTTCATTGTTTTAGCTTCGTTCTGCTCCACTCATGAATAAATTAATCTTTTTTCCATATCAATTCAAACTCGGAAGGGAAACTCAGTGGTACTCATTGATTTAATTAATAATTGGTGTAGCCGTACCAGTTGGTAGCAGGACGCCTGCATTAATCATACGATCTTTCTCTTCGCCCCTAAACCTCAGACTAATAAAGCACAAGCTCTGCTCGGTGGCAGCTCAGAAGTCTCTGCTGCTGCCCTTGCCCTCTTGGGTACAGCGTTTAGGTATTCAGTGTACTGGCCTGGTGAGCTGTCTGAGGTCTTTCCTGCCCCGTTGTCACCTGATGCTGCTCTTGTGGTGATCCTTGAATCCTTAATTTTGAATTCTTGAATTGTTGAGTCTCTCTTAATGAAAGAGTTCTGCTCTTGACCTGCTCTTTTACGGAAAGTGTCTTGAGATAACATTTGTCATGAACTAGTGCAATGTAGATAAAGATGAATTGATTGATTGATCTATGAATTGATTTCCCCCAGGCACGCACAGCTTTGATATTCTGTGTTGTGTATTTGCAAGAATAGTAATGATTACAAATTGGAAGCTGAAGCATACTTTGCTATGACCCAGAGAGTATCTGCAGGTCCTACAGAGTCTTAACAAAGACTTAACAAAGTCATGGAAAACCTCATTGCATTAAAATCATGGATTTATATGCTTACGCCTGCATTAACACATTTTTTGGCCACTTGGGTGAAACAAGCTGTCAACATAAGACTGTCATCACTTCTTAAGTTGATAAAGCAAACTATACATCAAGCAGTTACGGAGCAACTTTAGAATTCATTCATTCATTTAGTGGTTTGTGTCCAGTGTCCAACCCCTGAACTTAAATCCAGTCCTGTGTGTTTGTCTCCACCGACCCCTGAACATCCTGCTCCTTAGATGCTAAACACTCATTATTCATCATTATATTCTCCAGCTGATTGTTAACTTTGACGGTTGTTTGGAACTGGCAGGTAGCGTGCTGTGAGTTTTACATACTGTTTCACTTAAAACAGCAGCTTTCTGCATCTACAAATCACGCAGATGAGAGTGATGAGAATGGACCGAAGCAGTAAAGTTGCTGGCAGGTTATTTAAATTTACCGTGAAGACTGGAAGCTGGGAAAAACGGCTCGCCTGGCACTCCATGGGTTACAAAAGCTGCCCACCAACTCACAAAATAACATGTTGAATCTCGTTTGTTTAAACTGTACAAAAAAAAGAAGTGTAGATAACAGCAATTTGGGCTTTAATGCAGGGTTTGTGTGCCAGGCTGTTTGTTTTGGCTGGAACTCCTTCCATGTCCTCCTGTTTTCAGACTTGAAGCTAAGCTTACCTTGTGTCGGTACAATAAAACAGAAAGATATTAGCGTGGTATCAATCTTCTCCTCTTACTCTTGGCAAGAAAGCAAAAGTGCGTATCCCAAAATGTTGAACTATGGCCTAATTAATATAAAAATACTGATGTAAAGGAGTTTGAACTGTTTCTTTTTCTGTGATGCAGAGACGCCTATATTGAGTTTGATTTAGAAATTAGATGAAGATAATTATGAGGTCATTCTTAAGTTATCCACTTATTCTATTATCTATGAATAAGGAATCTTAGAAGGAAGGACTCCACCTTGGATTCTGTTTTCCAAGTTCCGATGTGAAAGGTGTCTGCAGTGATGTTGGTCTTATTGTCATGAGTTATGTCATGCTGAAATGATGCAATTCATTTTTGTGACTTACTTAACCCGCCTTGTCTTCTTCTACTGCATTTAGCAATTTCCGGTAGAATTCCCTGAGAGAAGCTGATTGAACTTGTCGTGTTCACAGGTTAGCGTGCAGATGGAGGCAGCATAGTGAGAGCAAGAGAGCACGTTTTCCAGTCAAGAAATGTTTTAACCACATGTATGGAGCAGTGGAGGGCAGGGTCTGTTTTCATAGAATCTTTTCCTTCTGCGCTACCTATTAAAATACTTAGTTAAAGTTTCTGAACTTCAATTACCTGTATTCAATCGCAACTCATTTGTTCTACCAGTTTTATTCTCTTTTCATCAACTACTTTGAAAGTCAATTCCAGGGAGTGTTTGCAGGCGTCTTTAAACTGTTAAGCTTGGCCTGAGCTGGGCTGACATCAGAGCAGTGGCTGCACCACCGGGTACATCCAGAGTCCAATATGATTTGTTAACTACCTTTCAGCAGTCTGCAATGGAGCTGCTTTGGTGAAATGACACATTTCTCCTTTTCTGCCTCCCTCTCACACTCATCATTTCGGTCACGCTACATTGATGTTTTAGGCTGCCCCTGAAAAGGTTGTTTGAAGAAACATTTGAAGACTGATCTCATTGTCCTTTCTGCGGCTGCACAGTAACCCGTCGTGCCAAGGTTTGGCTGCAAGTGCCCAGATGAGAGTGTGAGAGGACTTGTATTCCCTCTGTGTCTCCTTTATGCATTTCCATATCTTCTCCTTCACCAAATGAGTCCTTTGTCTGCTTAGAGACCAGCGCTAATGAGAGAGTTGCATTGCAGCATTTTAGAAGCCATTGCTCCCCCATTCATCAGGAGAGATTTGTGTTCAGGCGTCTGTTTTTTTTCTACTCAGCCACCCCCCTCTCTCTGTTCTCTCCCTACTCTCTGATTTATGATAACGAGGTTGTTGTGTAAAACCAGCTTTTATCGACCAAACAAAATGGCTCCCAGCTTTCTGCGTGCATGTATGTGTACATCCACAAGCATGCTTATTTGTGTGAGCTGCTCCCCGGCTCTGTGTTGCACTGACTATGAATCTGAACATCTTTGTATGCTGATATCAGTACTTGTGTGCCATGATGCATCTATCAGTGTGTGTGTGTGTGTGTGTGTGTGTGTGTGTGTGTGTGTGTGTGTGTGTGTGTGTGTGCGTGCATCCCCGCAATGAGAACGAGATGAAAGGCCACTGCTCCTGTGAGTCACAAGCTTCTGCCTGCTTCCTAAATGGCCCAAAATAGACCGTCACTCAGTGCAATGAAGATGATCTTCTCTGCTTACAATTCACTTGCACACACCCATGCGCGCACACACACACAAATTACACATATAAATGGTACTTGTACAAGTAAAGAATGAGAAGATGAAAGCCACTGACGGGAACGTAGAGGGAGACATTTACATGCGCACAATGCAATGCACACAACTCTTGCATAGCAAAATAGTCAACGCGTAAATCTATCATGAATAAAAGTGCGAAAATGACATGTGAATGTGATTTTTAGCAAGAAGTGAAACAGTCATGGTCACTCACACACACTCAAACTGATGGACACGCTCCCTTATAAGTCCCATTTACAGGCATATGAATATAAGATAAGATATAAATATAATAGTAACGTTCAGGACAATAGTAAGACATGTAGACACACAAATAAAAGTATCTTTGTTTGATAAGAGCGATTTGGCCCCTTTCCTGTTATTACCAGCTATTGTAAGGGAAAATATAAAAAGAAATTCACGTTGTCTCTTTCCAACACATTTTCTTCATTTGCGTGTGATTTATTCTGTGTGATGTGTTCAGGTGCTCCAGTACAAGACAAGCAACTGTGATGTTCTGTTCTTGTCTGTGTTTTCCCTGATTGTCCACAAGACCAGAAGGTCTGAGATTACTGCAGAGAAAACCTCTGAATTGACTGAGTGCTCTCTCGTTTTCTACCTTTGTCCTCGGTTTTTCCTCCCTGTCTTTCATGTTGTCTCTCACCCTGCAGCATGAGTAATGTGTTGCCATATTCTGGCCAGCTGTGATTGTCTATATGCCGTAGTGTTAGTGTGAGTCTTGCCTGGACGGTGTGCTTCGAGCGGGAGGCCACAGATGTGACAGCAACGAAACTCTTTTTGCCACTTTAGTTCTGTCACTTTAGTTTTCCCTGATTTTACCTAATTTTGAGGAGACATTCCTACAAAGCATTATTTACTAGTATACAGTACATGAATAATTATACTATTGTAATCATATATTTAATTCCCAAGCCCATTTGTTTCTACTGAAGATGCAAATCTTTACAAACAGTCTGAAAATACCTAGTTTCAGTTTTGAAAAAGCCAAAATATTTCCCTTAAACATGGTGTGTTTGTTGGGGACTATTTTCAGCTGCAGATTAATACAGATTTGGTGCGAGGTGCCAGTGAGCAGTGACTTGTGCAGCAGCAGGGCAGCGTATGTGGGTCTGACCCAAACTACAGAGTCCACGATTCAGGTGATGCAGGAACATGTCAGCTGTGAATAATGTGGCTCACTGATGTGTTTCCGATCATTTTTGGAAAACAATGTGATGATACAACAGTGATAAATCCTGATATATCAGGCTTTGGATACACAGACTGTATTTGTTGGCAGGTTCTGTTTACTGCTGGATTTGGTCGTAAGAAAAATAACAGTTTCTGTGGCCACGGCATACTTACTTTAATTCTAAATTCTTGTAATAGAAAACTGGAAATTCAAATTGCTGCTCGGACAGTGTGAAAATCTGATTGGTTGTTTAAGGCTTAAAGGGCATCGAGCAAGTAATTATTATTTTGTTATTAATTGTTTATTAATTGTAATTAATCATTCAGTCTGTAGCAAGCTGAATGCCAAATGCCCACCACAGTGTGCTATAGTCCAGCGACGTACTCAGATTTCTGACTTTGACCATTAGTCACGTTGCTTCTCCTCAGGGTATAAAGTATTAGGATGACATGAAAATGAGAAAAGCAGCAAATCCTCCCATTAGACAAGCTACTTACTTAATAAAAGGCTTAAAATTATTATCAACATATTCTTCAAATAAATTTGTGGTATTTCATTTGTGGGGAAAAAAAAAAGAATCAGAAATGTTATGCTTCACTATCTCTGTCTGTCAGTATTCTTCTTCTCCATTTAATATGATTTCAACTCATCTCACTGTGTTGGCACCAGAGTGGATAAAACATCGTGTTACAGCCTCCTGCTTCTCTCCGTCTCTTGCTCTGCCTTCCCTTTTACATTTTTCTCTTGTCCCTCTTAATTCGCAGCTCTTTCCCTCCCAGCCCGGCGCTGCGGCGTCTTTCATCAACCGTTGTTGGTTATTCAGAGCTTTACTTTCATTTAAATTGTGTGACAGTGGAGGTAGGAGCAAGGCAGTGTTGTCATTTTATAAGGAAGTGAACTGAATTTTGATTTGAACCTCTAACATCTCTCTCTCTCTATCACTCACACACACACACACAGACACACACACCAACTCCATTCTTTTAAACTCAATTCAGCTCAGTTAAATTATTCTCCAGTTTGCTTTATTGGAATGGATGTTAGATGAATAGCATTATCAAAGCAAAGACATAACAGAAGCCAGAAAGTCATTTGTGCCGACTTGATTGAGAAAACAGAACGAGCACTAATGTGCAACATACGCCACATGTAGTGGAGAAGTGGTTCACATGTTAATCTGTCTGCTCTCCATCTCTTTCACAGGGTCCCATAGAGAATGATGTTGTGATTCACGTCGCCTTGATAGCAGAGAGCCAAAGGTAATGCATGTGTGTGTGTGTGTGTGTGTGTGTGTGTCTTAATGTGCAGGCCATAAAGCGATGTTATTTCCCACTCCTCTCTCCCATTCAGCTCTCTCAGTGGTGTAATTGTGGTGAGCTCATAAAGCTGGAGCTCTGCCTGACCTCTACCGTCATCTGTCACTCTTCTCATTGTGTGTACGCGCTCGTATGTCTGGGTGCACGCTTGGATACCTGTGTGAGACTGTGTGTGTGTGTGTGTGTGTGTGTGTGTGTGTCAACACGGTCAAACGACTCTGTGAAGCTTGTTAACCTGTAGCTTCAATTACTGCTGCTGGCAAGTCCCATCAGGACTCGTGCATCATCTTTCTGCTTCACTTCTGTTCTCCAGTACACGCCGCTGTTCAATAGCAGCGTAAAAGATAAAGATTTACAATGGACCTAGTTAACAGAGTTTTATATATTTACAAGAACACAAGGCTAATAGATTTATTAATGTTGTGATAAATCTGTATAGATACATTTAAAGGTCAACAGCTGCTGTAGAATCACAGCAGTAGATTTAGTAATGCCAGCATTTCCTTTCAAGAAATATAAAGTCACAAACATTTCAATACATATTATTGTGTTTGCACTGACTGCCTAAACAGAACAGTGTAATATTGTAGCTCTGTGTGTGTGTGTGTGCAGGCTGCAGGTGTTTTTGAACACCTATGGCATTCAGACCCAGACGCCACAGCAGGTGGAGCCCATCCAGATCTGGCCTCAGAAGGAGCTGGTCAAGGTAACACAGACACACGAGTGACATGACGACTGTATCCATATGATAACTCCATTTCCAGCTAACGTGTCAATGTTTGTGGCTGTTTCTAAATGAGAAAAACCCCTAAAAGGATCCTACGCGTTCATTGGTCTACGTACACGGCGCTATGGTTGTTACTAGTTAATTGTCCATGCAGGAGGTGTGGGAAATAAAAGAGCAACAACCTAGTCTGTCCTAGTTTTACACTACAATATGAGAAGCAACGTAATGTCAGACTGATGTGGTAGTTAATAGCATGTGGGACCACAAGGAAGCTTAATAATGTCACATAATAATGTCGTTAGCTAATGATATGCTAACTGCAGGCCATGGAAGTGACGCAGTGTTACGTTACAACTTAAGGTAACTTACCAGCCGTGGATGCTGACTTAATAGCTTACCTTCGAGCAGACAAACACACTGTTCAATCCTTTCCTTATATTTTTGCTTTCATGATTTTTGTTTTGGGGAAGAAAAAAAGAAAAGGCACCTTCCTCCAAACTCTTTGTACATGCCGTATTACAGCCACTATTGGAGGGAGGGGTTTTGCCAGTCGATGCCTCACCGATTGCATTACAGGAGTTACTGTGGCCGTCAATACCCCAGCAGAACTCGGCACAGTCAGTCCATCTGCTTGTCAGTCCTGGATTTCCTGCTCTTAAGATTTTCCTCTTGATTGTCACATCAATCACAGCAAGGCTGCGGATTGGTTGACGCGATTGATCAGTGGAACAGTGATTGTTCATGTTGATTGATCGGCTTAATGGTGGAGCCGTCGCCGTGTCACTCTGGCAACTTGGAGATGCATGGGGCCGAGCGGCTTCCAAATTTGTTCTCTGAAGGGTGCGTTCGACAGCTCTGCAAGAGATGAAAGACATCCCAAATGTTGCCTTGTGATATTCTGAATGGTTAATTTGGAATCACTTCCATCGTTACTTTAACTTCTGTTTCGCTCCTGCATTTGAATACTTGGAGGTCAAAACAAGTAGATGAGTTTGTGGATCAAGGAGCTTCAGAGGAGAATATAAAAGCTGTGAGATGCAGTTGGAAGAAATCCCAGAAACTTTAAGACCTGTGAAGGATTAACAAACAGCTTTTTGTAGATCCTTGAAAATACATGATGGTTTTTAAATTAACTAAATATGTCTCTGCATGATGGTATCTACTCAACCTGTAAGCTGTGAGCAAAAAAGATGTTATTCTATATCTATATTTTGTTCAACAAATATTTCCTACTCTATTTGTTGCTTATTAGTCATTTAGTCATAAGCTGTTAATTGATAATCTATTGAAGTAAAATGATTACAACTGGAACATTAGGTGAGCTTTCTTTTTAGCAGCAGTGCTTGTCTGACAGGCCAAAACAAGAACGTTTTGTGGCAGCCCAATTGGAACAGAAAACTGAAATTCCCCATCCAAAATGTATAGAAATCCTTGATGGCATTTCTTGGCTTTCATTTTAAGTCATTGTTTTCAGCATAACGTCTGTAGTTCAATAGAATTTAGCATCTGAATCCACCAGAGAATCTCCTTATCCTCATCAAATGTATGTTTAACTTTAAGTAGCAAAAGTGAATGAATAACTTCAACTTTAAACTGAAATACTCAGTTCAGTCTAATAAGTCTAATAGTCTACTTATTACTCTTTGCTCATAAAAAATGAGAAAATAAGTTGTAGATTTATATAGGAGACTACTTTGACTCTCTGTAGATCCAAAACAAACCCATCAAGGGAGACCTCACTGTCTGATGACAATGAGGTCTCCCTTGATGGGTTCATTAGTTCATTATGGGTTAGATGGGTGTAAACTGACTTTACCTGGATGGATGCACTGCCAATCATATGTGGGTGAAAATATTGTAACTGGATGACAGAATACTGGGCATCACATCTGTTTGGCTGCTTGATTATTAACAGTGGAGATGCTCTGACAGTAACAGAAGGAACTGACAGTAAGGAAGGAACTTGCAGTCTACTGAACCTTTTTTCAGTAACTAGTCCAGCACTCGCTGCTGTTTCCATCTTACTCACTCTGCTTCTTTCATCTGCAGCAGATTACGCCATTTGTACTGTCATATATGTGACACCAGCCACTGCCTCCCTTCCAGCTTCTGTTCCCACCACACCCGTCGCTCAAACCCTGGTTTCTCCCCTGGATGCTGTCCCTCATCTGCATGTGTCTTGTCTGAAGTCTGCTATCTCCCCGTCGTCTGTCTCTCCTCTGTCATATCCATCATTCAAACCCTCTTCTTCATCTGGCGTGTCTTTTATGTGGCGTCAGTTCTCAACGCCACCTTCTATAAACAAACAATTTCTCCTATCATGTCATCTCTCCGGGCTCTGTTGTTTCCTCCAGGCCTTTCTACCTTCTGTCCATTTCCTGCTGTATCCGTCACATGCGCTTTTCCAACCCCATTCTCCCCTCTAGGCCTACGTCCTGCCCCGCCCCCATCATGTCTGTTACACCAAACAACTCTCCCCTCCAGGTTTATCATCTGCCTTTGAACTGTCATACCTGTTACTTTTTACTTCTTTCCCCTCTGCCTCTTTCTGCTGCGTGGTGCTCAACCTCTCAGATGGATATGCAATTGTGAGTCAGAGCGGGCGCTGTGCTGAATATTAAATCCAAAGCCCAGACAGACGTTTCTTCCTCGACAGAATCTGTTTATCTCGGAGTCACCACCATCTCCGGTGCTGCAGGCTGCATTTGCTCACCTCACCTCGCCCCTCGCAGCCATTTGATTGTGTTGACAACAGCTGCCTGATGATGGGAGAGTGGCAATTACATTTTGCAATGTGTTATTCCCACCCCTACAGCTTTGCACTTTGAAAATCACTGCTTTCTCCAAAAATAGCCTTCCTGTTAGCTGTCTCTCTCCTGCTTTCATATCTGATAGTCAGTGTGGAGGCCATTTTGTTTAAGACTCATTTTCATGCAAACGAGGCTCTAAAGCGAGACAAAGGCTGCAGGTCTTGAAAAGCTTTGAAGAGAAATTGCATTATTCTAATATTCTTGTAAAATATGACTATTGGTCATAATAATATTTTACTCACCTCTTCAGAGATTGGGAAAATGGCAGTGCAAGTCTAATGCAGCTAGTGGAAGCAGTCCAACCATTGCAGTTGTAGTGCAAGTTGCTACAACTTCAGTCTCCTGTTATTGTGTGGTAACAGTAAAGCAGTGTAACTTTGCAACTTCTCGCATTTGCTCCTCTTGCAGCATGTTAGGAAGTTGCATATAAAGTGAAGGTGAACAAACTAGCATGTGCACGTAAGTTGATCCATCTTCTATGTTACACAGCTATCAACAAAAGCTTCATGGTTTTCTTGGGAACTACTTCCTGTGTTTTGGTTGGACACAAAGTGTTTGAGATCATTTCTATTAAACTGGAGGTTTGTAAAGTTGGTTGTAAAGAACTTCATTGCTTCTATGCAAGTTCTTGGAAAAGAGCATTTACAGCAACCAACAAATCTTTCAATGTACAGTGCTTAACAAATGTATCAGACCACCTGTCATAAAAACGAGAAAACACAAATATTTTAGAAATCTGTCAACAACTTGTTTCAAATTTAACATTGTATTATTATTTATTAGGCAAATAACAAACTGGAACAACTAAATAGTCCTTATTCACATATTTTAACCAAAAATCGTAATATTTTGTTTGACCTCCTTTGGCCCTGATTGTTTTCATGGACTTTTCGACCGTCTCTTTTGTTATTGAGTTCCAAATAGTTCCTAGCTGTTCCCAGAGACTTGCTTTGGATTACATTTGTGTGTGATCTATTTTTTAATTCAATAAATCCTGTTCGATAGGATTCAAGTCTGGACTTTGACTTGTCCAGTCCATCAGTTCCACTACTCCAGATTCTTTTTACATCATTTCAAATACATCATTTTGATTAAAGAGCTGCACATACTGGTGGATTAACCATTACAGAAATTAAAAAAATAATTTGGTGATCAGCAATACTGTTAATTTAGGGCAGCGGAGGCAAACACCTGACACTGGGTGGTGGTCTAATACATTTGAGGACACCTTCTGGAGCTGGCCAGTGGGTTGACCAAAACTGTTTCGGAATTAGAAAGTTTAATCCCAAATTCAAAAGGCACAGACAGTATAGTATCACTCTGAGCCTTTTTGGCAAGATGCTGAGCCCCCACCTGCATGCTTACCTTAAATCTCTCTGGATGACAGCATCTGCTGTAAAAGTTAATCTGCTGTGCACACTTTGTGAGACCATCGGTTACATTTACACTATTTGGGACAGCAGCTGTAAAAATATGCAGGAACCAACACCTGTCTGAGCTCCTGTTAAACTGAGGAATGTCCTTATAGTGTATTCAAAGTTTTGCAGTGTGTCAGGAACGAGTCGTACATTTTCACACCTTGTAGCCACTGCAGAGGTATAAAATACAGCTTTTAAATACAGCTTGCTATTATTGCTTCCACCTGTCAGGCTTGCTGTTTGTGCTGCGGTCAGTTGAAGTGTGAGGGAATGAAAGGATGCTTTGATAGGCTGCCTGCGTGTTGTCATTCTTCATTGGTATTCTGCACACAGGAAGTGTTGGGTGCAGAGGTTCTTCCAGCCTCCAGTGGCTTTTCTCCTCCAGGTCTCATTCTTGCCTGTTAGGGCACTGATTTGCAATGCCATGTAATTCTCTATTAACATTTCTCTTATTTTACACAAAGTCTGTTCTTTTCTCTCCTTTTATGTAATTACCTTTAATTGCTCCCTCCCGTTGTGTTCAACACAGCCTGTTCAAAACAGCAAGGAAGTGCACTGGGGTAACGGAGCACCACCTTTTGGTTGACATGGTGAATTGCAGTTGGTTTGAGCTTGAAGAATGCGGCATGGAGGTTCTTGACAGGCAGATTTCCTGCAGCGCCACTTGAGTGTGTGGGTGTACTGATGCTGCCTCGTGATGGGACCGGAGGTATTTAAATTTAGAATTTATAGGGTGACACAACGGGAATAAGTACTCCGGTGTTACACTCAGCCAGACACAAGTAGTTCACAGAAGTACACATTAGTGTCAGCTAACACATACACATACACACCCCCGCACACACACAGATAAACGCCGCTCGTAGTGAGTGTGTCACGCCAGCGGGCTCCGAACAAGCAGAGCCAAGAAATCAATGTCCATCTTCTTTCCCTTTGCATCTTTGAGTCAGTTCATTGTGACAGCAGGCGACACAGCAGTAAGAAGCTTTTATCTGAAGCACCAAAGAGATGCTCTGGAAACTGAGCTCCTGTGTTCTCATTGCTCCCATCTCTAAATGCATCTCGGTGATGCCTGAGGGAGAAGGCCGTGACCTTTTCCTCTGCTTTGTTTTGATGAACTGGGGGATGCCTTCGATGTAACGACTGGGTAATTACTACAGCACCTGTGAAAACAGTCAAAGATGTCTATGTTTCCGTCTTGCTCTTTCTACCTGGGTGCACCGGTAATACTGATGCTATAATTGGTGGTAGAACAGTGATGGTTTGAGCTCGTGTTCGGGTTTTAGGAGAATAAGCCCTACAAATCTAAATTGTACCCGTGGGGGGAGACTACTTTTTCTGGCTTGACTGACCACAGAATTCCAGTCCACCAATTAAGCGTGAAGCTTGAACTCAGCTACTCTGAGCGAGGCTTCTTCAGCCAAACCCTGTTGGAGTCATTTATAAGGTCAAGTTTTTTGCTTGCCCCTGTACGTTGGACATCAGCGCTGCTGATGTTAACATTTTTCAGCTCATAATGTTGCTTCATACTTGAGATTTTACTCGACTCAGTGTTTTTCACGTTGAGACTGTGGGACCAGGCAGAGTCTTGAGACGTGACTTTATGACTTCATTCAACTACGATACTTCTCTCATAGAGCTGCACAGGGGATGGAGTTACAGTGTGTGGGCACTGAACAGGTGAAAGCCACCTGCCCCCAGGCTCAAAATAATAAAGGGCCTCTTCCTACCTCCAATCTATACCAATCCTGGTGTTGAAAGTAATATCGGAGTGTTTTATTGAGTGGAAAAGTGTGGTGCAAAACACATCAATCTGAGATTAAGTTTTAATTATCATGGAAATGAGTAATTTCAACATTTTTTATTTCTGTTTCATTTATCTAGAAACCAGGTCATATACTGTAGGTCCTTCAGAAAAAAAGACTTAACCTTTCAAAGGGGTACCTCAGGGATTTTACTGTAGCGTTTCACTTCCATAAAGTTTGGTGATGCATAAGTGATGGTCAAAATCAAAGTGGCAGAGACTGAAATATACTGATTTTTACATATGGACCAAGCTCCATAAACCAGATCCTACACTTCCCACAATACTCTTAGTTTGTAAAAAGGGCTTCTGGTTATAAAAATAATCCACTTTATAATAACCTTGGGGATAATCATCAGGATTATTGTGTCAGGCTTGATAAAATTACCATTACCAGGAAATACCAGGAATCCACTGCTCGCTAAACCACTTCCCCAAAACAGTCGTAAGATGCTGTTTTTATTGAAAGGATTCAAACAGTCCAGCGTTTTCTTTAAGATCCTGCAGTATAATAGTAGAGCTAATTTGCCTCACCTTGCAATACAAGAACAATGTTAAGTCTTTATTCTAAATATTTATCATCAGCTGGTGATGATAAACCAGTATATGGAGAAAATATATGCCAATATGTCCATGTGCCACAGCTATCATTGTAAACTGCATATGTGCATGACATTGTGACATTTACTAAGGAAGGTGGGGGCCTAATGAAGGGCCAATTACCACCTGCCAATTTTTTAAGATGGACATCTTTGGCGGGGTATGATATGCTAAGTGGCTCACATGGAACGTATGAAACAGCATGCTGTCATTTCTTTATTGTAATGAGGGCTCAGCTAGGTCTCAGTGTCTCTTTATATGGGCCTCTGCATCTCAGTACAACAGTGTTATCAGCTCTGGTGCCCATGGGTGTGCTCGGGTACCACTAAGCACACTGCTGATGGCAGCGCAGGGACCTTTCATTATCGCCACGTCTCATAACTTTACACAGAGCTAATATCAGTAGGTGGTTCTGGCATATGGTGGTAATTTCATCTTATAAGTTGCAGCAACAGAAGTCTCAGTGGAAGAAGACAGATGATGGACTTGCACTTTCATTACGATATTGAATGGAACTGTGCGGCGTGACATTTCAAATCAAATATGATATTTTTAATCTCAAAGCAATACTGATACTATCACAGGGGAATGTACATATCAAGATGTAGATATACATTTTCTCTGAAAACAGAAAGGCAAGCAGTGAGACCATGTACAATAAAAACACAGTGTTCACTGACAAGGTTTTTGTTTATGCCTCTGTGTGAATGCCTGTGCGTGTCTGTCTGCAGGCGTACCGCTTCCTTGCTGTCAATAAGAAACTGGGGTTGAGTGGGCGTCCAGAGAGGCCAGTAGGCTGCATCGGGACCTGCAAGGTACTCTTGTTTGCAAACACACCTACACACAACTACATACCGGCAACATACACACACACATGTGCACTCCATGTTGCCCTGGGTGCCCACTAACACAGCTCACACGTATTGGCCTGCATACATTTCCTAGAGCACTGAGAGGGCGACTACAGCTCAGAAACTCAATGGTTTCCTCCTCTTCAGACATACAGTATTTGTTAGTGAATGCTGAATGATTTTGCCTATTCTTATCACTTTCTAGTGTGCTAAGCTGCTGTCAGGCAGTCTGTGTGTGTGTGTGTGTACATGTGTGCGTATTATGTGTCTGTGGAAGTGTGTGTGTGTGTACGGTTCATGTGTGTGCTCGCTAATGTCTCTTGTTGATGTTGTTTGCAGTTTCTCCCAAATGAAGGTCATAGCACGACAGAATAAGTTAAGCTACAGCAGCTTTCTCAAACAAAGTCATTGCCAAACAAATGAATCATGGCTCCCAACGCATTGCTAAGACAATATTATAATGGAACATTTATAGGGAAGATGGCTGACTGCCAGAGGGCATTATCATCATCAGTGTGTCTGTACGGGTGTGTGTGTGTGCGTCCCTGTGACAATCTGTTCAGGTGAAAGGCAGCTTTGAACAACATGTGTGTGTACTGTATGTGTGTGTGTGTGTGTGTGTGTGTGTGTGTGTGTCTGTGCTATCAGGAGTGGTTGTTTAGCTTCTGTGTGTCCCTTCTATCTTAGGATTGATGGCTTGTTTTATACACTGCCCAGAATAATGTATACGTGGCTGCTTGTGAGCCATCCGTCTTCTAATGCAATAGTGTGTGTGTGTGTGTGTGTGTGTGTGTGTGTTTGTTTGTTTGTCTCCTTCTAGATTTATCGTATCCTGGGGAAGACGGTGGTGTGCTACCCAATAGTGTTTGATCTAAGTGACTTTTACTTGTCCCAAGATGTTATGCTGCTGATTGATGACATTAAGGTAAGTCAGGGTCACACTTGCAGCTTACCAACGACATGATTCTGCAGCTTACCACTTTTTATGTACTCGCAGAACTTAAATAGCTGAGATATATTCAGTTTGTCTGCTCTAAAGAGATGCAGTCTGGCATTTGTGAAAAAGACAAGAAATTAGCCAATTTGGTTTGACTGTGTTCGTTTTATGAGGCCACTCAGAAAAGGGCACGTACTGGGAATTCCCTCCAGGGACCTTTTGTAGTTATGTGATGTCTAGTTTTGATAAATACGCCAGTGCCCTATTTTCAGACTATATTGGGTCAGACAAGCTATGTACAGAGAGTATAATTCACTGGAAAAGATGACTAGTGTTATGGATCCATGTTGAGAAGTGACATTGCTGAAGTCATAAATTACAGAGGGGAAATAAAACACACAGAATTTAAGATGCATTTTACACACAATCAAACTCAACCACTGACTTTGAAATTGTTGTGACTTCTCTGATGCCTATGGTGTGCAGATGATGGGAGGAAAAACGTCCGCTGACAACGACTTGTTACATAAAAATAGGTTTATTACAAAAAGATCAGTTGTCTAACAGGCTCCATGGTTGCCTGGGAAGACGTAACCCAATTATTTGTCTCTTACAGACAGAGTATCCCCTTGCCAAATTAACGACTTCCCCGAGCTTCTCTGAATGTCATCTTTTATACCTTTAGGAACACTTACCTCACCATGTGGTTTCCCTCAGTAGCAAGGCCCAAAGAGGTCTTGCCCTAACATGGAGGGATGTATAGAAATTGTCCCTCTTGGGAAGTCACCACATCCTTATATGGTACTATCACTCTTAGGAAATCATCCTGCAGCACCCTGACCGTATATGTTAACACATACCATGCATCCTGTCTGACTCTCTTACCTAAACATTCACAGAGAAGACACACACATACATATAACATAGCAGATACCACATAACATATCAGATACCACAAAATCAAACTGCAGTATTTGCAGCTATTTAATTTCAGTTTAGTATATTTGGAACAAAACATTTATCATCACATTGATCTCCATATTTAAAGACTCGTACTGGTTTGACAGCTGAGGAGGTTGAACTTTAAAAATGTCACTGATTCTGTTTATGCTCACAAAATGTGAACCAGCACCACGTGTGAAGCGGTGAAACGGTGTCTGTGTTTCGTCTTGTGTGCGCAGAACGCCCTGCAGTTCATCAAACAGTGCTGGAAGATGCCGGGACGTCCCCTCTTCCTGGTTCTCATCCGTGAGGATAACATCAAGTAATATACACACTCCATAATAGCAGTTTTATCTTTTTTTTTTTTTGTTTTTTGTCTTCCTGTCACCTGATAGCGCTCTCATAGCGTTCTTACTCCCCCTATCTCTCCATACATCACCCTTTATCTCCCCTCTCCAGCCTGATACTGGCTCAAGCTTGCAACATGTCTTGACAGTCACGATTCAGTTTGTTTCATTTTTGCTATCCACTATTTCTCTCTCTCTCTCTCTCTCTCTCTCTCTCTCTCCCTCTCCCTCTCTCCCTTCTCTTCCCTTCTAGGTGTGCTATCTATCTTTATAGCAGGAAGGTGCAACTGTATTTGCTTGCTGATAGGGTGATAATGTTCCTCATTTGTATCACTATAGCCTGGCTGGTGGGCTGATTACAGGAGTATTGACTGTTATCCAAGAGGGCATATGTTAAATGTGCTTCAAACGCTCAAACAGCTACACTGCAGCATCTGGAATGAGTCAGTGGGTTCTCATAGAGGAATAGGCGTTAGTTAGCTATTGATCGGGATGATGACTCGTATAAAAGTTGACAGCAGACACAATAAAGGGTGAAATGTGCTGATTTATTGTGAAAAATTTCAGCTGTAATGATTTTATACTGACGTTATTACCTGCGTTACAATAATAGTTAAATCAAAATGTTTTCATTGGGCCGATTCACTCACTGAAAACGATCCATCACTTTAACCTGTGTGTCACCAGGGGGAGCCGCTTCAACCCGGTCTTGGACATGTTGGCCTCGTTCAAGAAAGGCAACATCGGAGGGGTCAAAGTTCACGTCGACAGGCTTCAGGTTTGTGGATCCAGTTGAAACAGACTTTGTCGTTCTTGTATTGATTCTCTCATGTGAATCAATCCATATTTTAGGGAGGCAAATGTAATGCCCTTAATTGATTATTGGACTTGTTAACAATCAATTTAGTTAAGCGTTAAAAAATTGAACAACACAAAGTGGGTGTTTTCCAAATATACAGCATTTTTTTTTAAATACTAGTTTGGCCCATACACTTCAGTTTTATTGATTTTATTTATGATAGTAAGCAAACCTCAGCTATGTGATAGGGGTGGTCCAAGTGCTGCTTATTCAGTTTACCAGTCGTCCAGCAGCTGAAAACACCTGCTTAGGAAGGACAGATGTATCAAGGTGGCACAAATATTGTAGAGGCAACTTGATCAGCTCAGGAGGTCCTGTAATATTTCCTTTTCACCATTAAATCAGATTTTAATTGATAGCATTTATAACAGTCATTTAGTGTTAATTAGTTGTCAGTTAGTTGACGTATCTATTTCGTCTACGTGTTTTGAATAGTGATTCCTGCTCATCATCTTAGAGATCCTTCTTCTACGGCATCAACGTTACTGTTCCCGTTATACTTTTGACTGTTTGCATATTGTTTCGTAAAAGTTCCTGTCAGGTGGAAAGTATGCCACCTGCTCGTTTCCAACATATATTACAGCCATATCTGAAAATAAACAACGGCTTAATATTACAAATGTTTCAATACATTTTGTTGCAGGGCTTCATCTCTTTCTTTGGGATAAGCGCAAACGTTTTCCAGCCGTTAATCTGAAGTCCCTCCTTATTTCAACAGTGTTTATCTGTGTTTTGACCTTGGTACTGTCAGATTCAATTTGGGGGACAAACTGTTTTGTTTGCACAGGAAAGGTGACACGGAATTGAGCCTGAATGTTTTTAGAATGGAGAACTATTGGGTTGAAGCTTTTTGTGGCTTGTTAAATATGCATTGGAATGACTTAAGGGAAGCACACAACGGATTAAATGGTGAATTAATAGATTAGAGGTTGATCCCTCCAATGTATCTTTCGGCCTGCTGAAAACACTTGTAGAGAAACCCGAATGGACACTCTGTGCCAGCATACATCAACGAAACCATTTACATTTGTGGCTGTGACTGCATTACTGTATTGTACAGACGCTTTGAAACCAACCTACAGAACCCACAGTCGAGCAGTATTACTATCAGACAGGGCGCCGGGGTCAGTGTGTCCTCAGAAAACATTGCAGTGCCCCCTAAAAGCTTTCTGGAGTGGAAGAAAGAAATGTAAATGAGTGATGAATCACATCTAAAACCAAAGGACCGCAAAAATAAATGAAAGGACATTCCCCATTGCTCTCTCAAGCCAGCGCATACGTCGTGAAAATATGACACCGAATTTTTTTTAAAGCTGCTATAAAAAGCTCGCCTTCATATTCAGTTCATCTTTGGTGTGCTGGTGTGGTTGATCCCACTTGGCTGTCAGTGATTATCATGCGAGTCCCATCCTGCACTGCCAACATTCAACACTCCAAGATATGAATTTCACCTGTATTCATGCATGACTGCGCTGTAACTCATTTGAACAGCGTTCATGAATTCACAATTAACCGTAAGAAGCTTCCTGCAGATAATAACTTTTTGAATTTGATTTTGAACACAATCAGCCTTCATGAAGGCAAAAAGAAGAATAAAGCCAAGGGAAAGCTAGAAATATTTTCACAATGGTAACTTTAACTAAGTGCTTTGTTAAACTTATGACAGGTCTGCCAGGCCTCCCAGTGTGTTTGTGGTGTTTAGCAGAGACTTCCTCATATTTTTCTTTCTCTGCTTTTAAGTTCTTCTTTGCCCCTTCACCTATTTGCTATTCAGTACACAGCTAACTCCTACAGCTTTGAGACACTTCACCTCTTCATCATCTCATTGTTATGGGGAGCAGGGTTGCTCCTCTCCCTATGCCTCTTGTTTTTGTTTTGGAGTTGACTTCAGTTGGAATGGCTAATATCACATTTAGACCACAGGAGCAACCACACTCTTTACTCCTGCACTGCTAAGCTTTTCAAATACTCAAACTTTTACTTTCACCGTGGTAGACACTCACTTGTTACTGCTCCCGTACGCATTTGTAAAAATGTGAAACAGTAAGCTTTCTTCACGCCTTGCTACTCCATGTGTTATTTGTTATGAACTACATTATTCAAACAGTTGTTTTGTACACCGAATCATCCGACAAACCTCCTCTCTGGGATTTAAACAGCTCTATTTTCTCACCTTTTTGTGCTCCTGAATGTGCCTTTAGAATATGAATTCCTCATACATTTCATCTCATATATGTATTTAACGTCTTTTTTTGTCATCAACCTTGTAGACCCTGATATCTGGAGCAGTGGTGGAGCAGCTGGACTTCCTTCGCGTCAACGAGGCCGAGTAAGAGCTTCCTGTAGTCTTTATGCCTGATGCAGATCTGCTGTCTACATACAAATAGCACACATAGTATAACTGTTTGTGTGTGTGTGTGTGTGTGTGTGTGTGTGTGTGCGCGCTCAGGATCCCAGAGTTTAAGAGCTTCGAGGAGCTGGAGATGCCGAAGCACTCCAAGGTGAAAAGACAGATGAGTACGCCCAACGCCTCAGACCTGGAGCAGCAGCCAGAGATCAGTGTGGAGGAGTGGCTGCACAAGTCCACCCATGAGATCATCCAGAAGTTCCATGTGAGTTGATTGTCTTTAGGGGGAGCGGGGAGAGAGGGCCACAGCAAAAGAGCTTTGTGGCCCAGATACCTGGGCTAAAATCTTAGCAGTATTCCCTACACTTGGCCATTTATATTGCAATAAATACATAGTTAGTAGTGTTTGTAAAGGTAAGACAAAGACAAATCATGTCTTTGTCACTGGACTAGTCAGATTGGCAGGTGAAAAGAAGCATCCGACATCTGCAAGATTATTTGCAGCCATCCCCAAGTAAACAGTGCGAGTTAGCAGTGACACGGACTGCAGTCCAGAAAATTCTCATTTTTATTATTGAAAAAGTATCCTTGTTAATCCTAAAATATCTTAGTGATATAATATAAATATATTCAAATGAATCATCAGCCCAAGGCTGCTCACAATCAACAGCTCCTCTCAGTCTTACTTTGCTCAGTGTGTCCAGCCTCTTCACAACGCCCTCAAGTTTCTTTGTCATTTAAATCCGTGTCTAATTTACTTAAGCATGTTAGTGGCCACGGAAGCTACCAAATATAATCACCATTTAACTATATTAACCATATTTTATGGTATATGGGGGGTGCTATCAAACTTATTATTACCACAATTTTAGAACTGCAGTAGACAATTTGGTCCAACAATAATAGTTCCAGTGGGATTTGTTGGTGTTTACTGGGAGTGGAAGATACTGTCACTGTGTATAGAGTGTGCAATAAAGGTATTTGTGTAAGCGTTTGTTGAAACCTGCTGTGTGTGTGTGTGTGTGTGTGTGTGTGTGTGTGTGAGACTAGACTCACCTTCCCATTTGTCTGTGTGTGTATTGTTGCTCAGGACTGCGACTGCTTGGCCAGTCAGGCTCAGCTTGCAGTCGTCCTTCTCAGGAGAGAAGGACCAAACTTCCTTGCCAAAGATGGTAAGCACACTCACAGTTAGAGAGCAACTTAAAGAGCAAGTCTCTAGTTGTACTGAAACACAACAGGAGTGGGTCATAATTAAATACAAAGAATACAAGATCATGTCAGAAGTTTTCCGAACATTATTCTCTGGTCATTTTAAACGTGCTGTGATTCAGTACAGGTCTTTGGGAAGCTGTTTTATCAAAGTTTTAAATGTCTGTCCTGATTTCCTGAGAATAGAGGATACATTTGGATGTGACTGGAGATGTCCTCCTCATGTTTTTTTGATGCCTGAACACAAATACTTGTGTTTCTTGTGATTCCAGAGAACCTGATGGATGAACTGGAGAGAATCTACAGAAGAGCTGGCAGCAGAAAGCTTTGGTCTGATATTCTCACACACACACACACAAACCCACAGTGAATACTCATTAAATTAATACATAAATTATTGCTCTACTGAATAATTAAAATTGATTAAAAGGGCTTGGGAATTTTATGTTTGGAAATTGTGTAAGACATTAAAATTTAGCCTCCTGTGTTTTTGTTGAGGTCCCCTGAAACAAATGTCTTGTCCCCGTAGTTGTTGTGTCTCACAAAATCTTTTTCCTTGTTGACACTTTAAAATAACTGTTATTTAATCTGGCTGAACTGTAGGCTGGCAGTGCGCCACGCTGCTGCCATTATCAAGAAGTTTGCCAGCTCTATAGCTCCTCACATCACCACAATACTGGTGCATGGGAAACAGGTAATGTTCAGGCAGGGGTGAGCTGAAGGCTCTGCATGTTTACTCCCAGTTGGCTGGTTAGCTAGCTGTCTACTTTAGCCATGTGAGGTCCAGTCAGTCCCACTTTGGCCGTCCCGGCTCGTCCAAGTTAGCCGCCGCCTCGGCTCAGTCGCGTACAGGAGCTTGTTGTCAATGTTTGCTTTGTCTCCATTAACCGTCACAGAGGCTGGACCTCTTTTCTGCTGTTGTGTCCCTCTGCAGCATCACCCACTGCAATAAGGCTGGCTGTATACTCCAAATGAAATAGAATTTGGCAATCGGATACGGTGTTGTACGTGTCTTCACACTTACTTTAACTCCAGGTCTGTTTCTTCAAAGGCATCTGGGCCGGATGCAGGAGCTTGATAGTTGCTGTAGAAGCAGACACTACTTGTAAATTCACCATAACAAAGAGTAAATATGAAGTAAGACTAATAGATATGTTAATTCTATAAACATAAGTAAGATATAGTTCTGACCTTTGATCATAAAGCTGCTAAAATCCTATTTTGTTTGTGATATACTGCTGACCTTGCTTTCGAAGAATTGACCAAATACCGTAGATGCTGTTTTATTAATTAATAGGATTTTAACATAGAGAAGTGATTATGCCTTAGAGGCTGCTTTCCAACTTGCTGGGAAATAGCATCAATACTCAGTTCATTTACTTTCTCATTTACCTAACATGGGCCAGGAAGTGAAGCTTGAAATAGGTTCCCCAACAAAGCATCGGTAGATTGACACCACATCATGCCTTCTAAACATGAAGGCTTTGTACTTAAAGTGTGTTTTCGTATTTCCGCAGGTTTAAGCACTGAATAACTCACACACACACACACACACACACAGCAAGAACTGTTCTCAGCATACAATAAGAAGAGCTGATTGTATTCATGACACCATTAATGAAATTATTTTATTTGTTCACTGCTTCTGTGAGGATGGCTTCAACTCCATGTGTGTGTCTATAGCAACCCTGGCACTGGGCTACTATGTGAAGACAACCACGTTTTTTTGTGTGCTGATTTTCCCCTCATAGGATTCCTGCAGGCAAGAGGAGGCAGTTTCAAGGCTGCAGTGACTCTTGTGAATAATGAAATGAGAAATTAGTGAACATTAAAATATTTTCTGGGAAGCCAACCTTTTTTAATTAGGACTGGGACCAACACATTATGCTATTTCTTATATGATTTGAAAATGACACATTTAATTTTAAAGATTAATTATTTGTGGGGTTCACTTTCAGTTTCATTCTGATGTTTTGATGGTTTTACTATGATAAGAAAAGGAAGCAATTAGCAGTGATGACTGAGGATACATTCTTGCCTTTTTATCATGATAGTGGAATCTGTATGCGTTTCTAGTAATGCTGAGTCAAACATATGTGTATTGGTGCCTCATTTGGCCACGGCACACACTATATATTCTCCACCTATTCCCTATCATAAGGCAATTCACTGAATTTGATTTCTAGCTGAATATTAGATCTTAGTCTTGCACTAAAAATGAACAAAAAGATGTAGCTACTTAAAGTCCTAGCTGTTAATTGTTATCTGTCATGATATCAAGACTGTTCTTGTGTCTTTTCGCCCACTAGGTCTGTTGTCCGTCTTGCCGCCAGTCTCTTAACTAAGCTGGTGGACAGCCTTGCCCCCAGTATTACTAGTGTTTTAGTGCACGGCAAGCAGGTAAGTGGACACACAGGCAGCAGGGCCTGAGTAGTCTACCTTAACTATTACCTATGTACAAATAAGTTTGGGGTCTTTCCGGGGACATGTCAGCCATTGGTTTTAATGTTCACTGATTGAAAGAAATGAAATTGGAAATATATGATCATAAGCTCCTCATGCTGTCATCCTATGGGACTAGCTGCATGCTCATACTCCCCATCACAGCTCCCCTCCATTGTGTGTGTATCTAAGCCGTAGTTATAGCCGCCAGTGTAACCAGCACAGAATCCTAATACACACCGTGTCCACATGTCTAGACACACCCCATGTGCCGATTGATATATCGTGACCCGGGGATTTGTGGGTGCCACTCCCTCACGCTGGATGAGTTTTGGTCGGTGCATCATTTCCTGTCAAGTGTTATTTAGAGATTAGCCTCCTCTTGAGAGTGTCAGTTATCTCGCCTCATTTTTACCCTTCTGAGCAGTTTTAGGCGTTTCATTATGCTGAAGTAGCTCAAGGTGTGAATCTGCATATAGATTGCAGACTGGAGGGAAAACACCCCTCTCAACATGATTGGAAAAGCTGATTTAAGATTTGAGTCGGCCGTGTTCCTCTGCTTACAATAACAGCTCAGTTGAGAGAAATAAGAAGCGCCACCCCATTTAAGGCACTTCTGACTCAAGTTTTGATTATATTTCTCGTCGGTGTTAAAATTCAACAATGTATTCCCCTTCAATTCAAAGCTGGTCATCTTCAGACATTTCCAGCTCCAGGCTGCTCTCAGTTAAAATTCGTTTCGATGTAAAGATGAATGATGCATCTTCAAAGTGGCCAGTTTCATCAGCGGGAGGCAAAGGCAAGGATGAAAGTGTCTCCTCATCAGGAAGATTGTTGAGGTGTAATTTTTATGGAATGGCTTTCAGAGGAAACAAAATCCCAAAGAGTAATCTTCAGATCTGCAATTTTTTTATACTCACTTTAATGTGGCTGTGGGAGAGGAGGCCAATTTTAGAGTGATAGAACAAAGATACTTGTGGGAATTGCACCTTTGAGGGAGGACTATGTGCACATGCCAGTCTACACATGTGCACACTTTTCACACACGTGCACCCGCAATTTATATTATACAATACAATCCTTTGGTGTGTGTTCTTTCTCCTGTGTGTGTGTGTGTGTGCATGTGTGCTAATGCTTGTGGTTACCAGGTGACCCTGGGCCTGTTCGGGCAAGAGGAGGAGGTGATCTCCAACCCGCTGTCGCCAGGTGTGATCCAGGGCATCATCTACAGCAAGTGCTCCCCTCAGGGTGGGGAGCGGGAGGCCGTTCTTCAGCAGGAGCTGGTCATCCATATCGGATGGATTATCTCCAACAACCCGGAGCTGTTCAGCGGCATGCTCAAGATCAGAGTCGGGTAGGAGAGAATACAAGTTCAGGATGGCTACAGTGGTGTCCTGAGAGCTCTTGTGCTGTCATTCAAGCGAGATAGCCTCATGTAGTACGGACCCTTTGTGGTTATTCTCCTAAAAGCCACTCAACAAATATGAAGACATCAATAAATATTTCCATCAGTTCATGCTGCACTTGATTTTCTCATGTTAGCCTTAAACATTCTTGCTTTGAAATATCAGTTTCCACACTAATGATACCTTAGAGTTCAAGTTGTTTTTCTGAAGTGGCTTTTTGCTCCACATGGACCGCACTGCTGCTGTCTTGGAAGTTGACGTATTTTATTTTATGGATAAACAACTTTGTCTAGGCGTGAGGTTTGATACCTCAAAATCCTGTTCCATCAGCCCAGTCAGACAAACAAGTTGTTTTTGTTTTCAGTGTTTGCTTCAGTTTCTTTTCGGTCTTTTGACTGTAAATAAACTTGACACCATGAATCAAGCTGTAAAGGGTTCGGCTCTGAGGGTGTTAACAGCGTTTGTGTGCCGTGGAAATCCAGATGGATTGTCCAGGCCATGAAACACGAGCTGAAGATCCGGGCGGGAGACATGCCACCCCAGGACATCTACCAGCTCTCCCCCAGCGACATCAAGCAGCTCCTGCTGGATGTCCTGCAGCCACAACACACGGGCAGGTACCCAAACACACATTAGCACTATCAAGAACATTAATATCCCTTTCAACTCACAAAGCTGCCTTTGAAGACGCCGTGTCTTTATCCTAATACTTTTGCTTGTATTATCTTTTTAGTTTTAATTATTTTACCGTCTGTCTTGTCTGCATCCATATCTTATCATCTCTGTTGCTGCTGCTGCTGCAACCCAATTTCCCCATGGGAATCATTTAAGTTTTATCTAATCTCATCTAATCTAATACACATTGACTCATGGACAATTTCCTCTAGTACAACCGCTATCAGCGTTACATTTCCCCAGTGTTTAAAACTCACTTCAGCAGTCTCACTCTGGGTTCGGTTCAGGTCTTGGCTGAACAGGCGGCAGATCGATGGCTCTCTGAACAGGACACCTCTGGGCTTTTATGATCGTGTGTGGCAGATCCTGGAGAGGACCCCCAACGGGATTGTGGTGGCTGAGACTCACCTCCCACAGGTACCTGCACCCCCTGACACTGCCGCAGGATAGACACTCTGACTGATGATGGTAAAATGTGACAATGTGCGATTTGTCACAGTGTCACAATACACAGTGTGACATTTAACCAGCAGTTAAGCTGTGTAATGTGTACGCACACAGGAATTCAGGTTGCCTCAAAGCACTGTTTGTTATTGGCAAGTGCCATGTGCCAAATACTTCAATTCCAGTAAGAATGAACAAAAAATGAATTGAATTACTGTGAAAATGAACTTGTTTTCTCAGCTTAGTTTGACTTTTTATCCTAATCTGTTTGGAAAGAGAAGGTCGGCACAAAAACAGACGTGTACTGTAGGTACCCACGGACTGTTTATGTTGGTACCATGATAGGGGGGGTGTTAGTCCACAAGCAGGAGGGAGATCGACGCTTAAATCAGGACAAAATAGTTAAAATGATGAATTGTGAATGTTTTTTTTTTTTTCTTACTGTCTCTCTGTAGCAACCTACTCTCTCTGACATGACCATGTATGAGATGAACTTCTCCCTGCTGGTGGAGGACACGCTGAAGAACATTGTCCTGCCTGAGTACAGACAAATCATAGTCGAGGTAAGCATGGTAGAGGAACAGAATGAAAATACATGAAGCTGATTAAAATTAGATATGTATGGATTTTTGATATTCCTTGTGGTTATGTTTAATTCAGGTTTAGACCTTTAAAAAAAAAAGGATATAGCCTTGTGTGTTGCTGTTATTATGTTTTTAGTTTCTGACAGCTTTGCCCTGTCTCCACTGTGTGAGCAGCTGCTGATGGTGGTGTCCATAGTGCTGGAGAGAAACCTGGAGCTGGAGTTCAGCGACAAGGTGGATCTGGACGGTTTGGTGAAGGAAGCCTTTAATGATTTCCAGAGGGATCGCAGCCGCTTTGAAGGCACTGAGAAACAGGTAGAGTGGCTTCCGTCAAGGCCGCCAGGTTAACTGATATTAGAACATTTTAGCATTTGAATGTGACCCGAGTGTCCTCCACTAAATTATCTCATCACCTTTCTAAATTAATATACTCCCTAACTTAGAGATTATGCTCTAGCCATACGCTAATAATTTAACTAAGGTTAGTTTAATTAAATGGTGTTAAAGAGCCTCATAGAAACAGATTGCCATTGTCCAATTCAGTAGAGCTTTATTATGTGTGTATGCGTAAGATATAATCCTGTTAGGAGGTGAAAACGCATCTCATAATCGTATCAAAGATGATTTTTTCATCCGTGCCTCTGCCAGGATAACATGGAGGCATTCTACAACACGCCACCAGTGGGAAAGAGAGGCACCTCCAGCTACCTCACCAAGGCTGTTATGATCCAGCTGCTGCAAGGGGACGTTAAGCCCTGCAAGGACGACCCGTGCTCTGTTAGCTAGATTTACTGCGATTTGACCCGTAGTCCCAGCCTGCTGCAGTCTAGTCATCACATGGTCCGGTAAAAGAATACAGAGTATCCATCACATATATTCAAATGATATGGTTAAAATACTGTTAGCATTCATTTGAAGAACTACTCACAATATCACCAGGGCCTTGTTTCTTTTACCACTACACATGTCTGTTTTGTCAGAATTCCGTATTACATCTTTGCTGTGTATTCAAATTAAGATTTAACAGAGTTTTCTTGAATTGCTCTAGTTATTTATTACCAGTGGTGGTGGCTGGGCATGTCAAATGGCACATAAGTTGCCAACGTTGCCACATAACTGGGTGGCTCTTCTGTTACCCTTTACCAGGACCCCATAGATGAACAGATCTGCACTCTGTTCCAGGTTTGTAGGATACATTCACCGGTTGTGCATAAATCAGGAGCACCTAGAACTTTGCTTCACCTCCACACATCTTTTTGTTGCAACTTCAGTCTCCCAACTGTCCCAATAGTGTCATTAATTATGTCAAAATGCCACCTAGCCAACTATTCATCGTTGTCTTGTCTTTTCTCAGATAAAAAATATTTCCATAAAAATCATCAGAATAAAAACTAATTGAAGGGAAGAATCAAACAATGCTTTTGGGTTAGCTTATCTTAGCTTGACAGAAACATGAAAAGGGAAACTGCTAGCCTGGCTCTGTCCCAAGGTGATAGTATAAGGTATAAGATAATGTAGCATACAGACATGAGAGTGGTAATCTTATCATCGAATTCTGTGTAAGAAAGCAAACCCAAACTGTTTCTAATCCAATGTAAATGTCATGTATACTGGCTATCAGGTGTCAGGTTAAAAATAATGCCGCTTTGAACTCTGCTGAATGAGTCTCCGATGTAACCGTTCTCACCAGCAGTAACCTATAGCTGTTACACAGCAATTAGTCAGTACAAGGTCACGTTGTTTTTTGAAAGATGTGGTTCTCAGATTGGTGCATTTGGCTCCATAGGGTATTAAAAATACATCATATCAGCAGACAAAGCGTTTATGTTCATGAAATTGCATCTTGATGTGGTTCCCGTCATCTGAATTATTATTTAGTCTTTGGCATCAGAAGGTTTGAGAGCCTCTACACAAAATAATATATGAGGATTTTATAGTGAATAAACAATACATAGACCTACACAGCTGGGTGTTTGTTGTACTGTGTTGATATTCTCTTCTTTCGCTCTCTTTGTCCTCTTACCTCTATGCATGTGCAGTCTGCTGCATGAGAATACGTACAGTTTGCCATAACCATTGTAACGGTCTGTCTGAATGTTAGAGGCGGCAAAATGGAGTTTCTGAGAGGCCTGTATTGCACAGTAGGGCTCTGCATGACAATGACTGCTGCTCATCTGAAGTCCAGGGACTGAAGGCCCTTTAGAAAACGCTGTTTTGTTGAAAGTGGGCAACCGAAAAACCTGCTGTCATTCTTGGGTGGAAACGATAAAAGACTCACTTTGACTTCTTTTAAAGCGCGCCTCTCTGAATATGGTCGCTGTGATGAATCCACCCAACCTTGTCACTGTGTGTCGGTGTGTCGGTGTGTCGGTGTGTCGGTGTGCTGTTTACTGTTGTTGTTCAAAGGAAGTATTTTTAACTCAAAACTGTAGTTTCAGAAAATAAAGTTATGGTAGAAACTATAAACATTTCCCTTCGTGTCAGTTTACTGGGGCCCTTATAAACTGTATTTGTGAGTCTGTAAATAATTGCAAACATCTTCCCTTTTATTCTACAGTTACGTGAATATGAAATACAGACATAGAATTACTTCACATGAAGCAAACATCCGCTGGTTCTTGGCTAAAGCTGCAGAAGAAATGGAGCGTGACTGCTACATCCCTGAGGCGTGTGTTTGACATTGTATCGAATCCTACCAGTTACACCCACTTATGTTGCAGGAACCCCTTATCAATCTGCATCTTGCCAATGAGGCTGTGTGTGTCGTCTGCAACAGCGACTAACTGACTGGCACGGAGAGGTGGAGAGGTGGGCGAGAGCCAGAGGAGAAGATAAATGAGCTCTGCCTCACACTCAATGTATTCAAATCAACTTGCATGCTCGTGAGAAGAGATCTTGCCTGTTTGGAAGGAAATTAAGTTTCTCCCAACATTAAGCGAGAGGTCTGGAAAAGGGTTTAAGTTGCTTCTATATAATGTTTTTAGTATATTTCTTCACATTTGTTGCTAATTAGCTATTTGCCCTGGAATGTTTAATAATAGATGATGTTTTCATGTTATTTTGGAGAATAGATATCTCTCTTAAAACACCAGGGACCCCGAGAAGGGAGCTTCATCAATTTTACTCTTAAGGGTAGATTACTACTTCTGAGAAGTACTACTCTGTCAAAACACTGTGCATTGTCCTCTGTGGATCTTGTGGAAATTGCCCTAATGATGTCATCAGAGAGGGGATAACAAAAGGATGTCATTAGTTGCATTATGGGAAATGTGGAATCCAGTGTTTTTGGAGCTTGATCCATAAAGACTAAAAGTTACAATGTTACTGCCTCTGCTGCTGGGATTTTGATGATTATTTTCTGATTCGATCTATGAGTCACCAAACTTTGTGGAAGTGCAATAACAAATCACTCATGCACCTCTTTAATGGGGCTCGGAGGGGGTTGAGTTAAAGATTTTTTAGTACCTATATTTCATTTTGCACTCAAGTGTTCACTCCCAATCTATAAAGGCAAAAAAAAAAACCAACCCAGGGACCAGGGTGTTATTTTCCTTGGTGTAGCATGGTGTTGACGTTTGCATCCTCCACTTTAGGAGTTCATGCCTCACCAGTCCACTAGGATGCAGCAGAGCTCCAGAAATGAAAAGTATAGCACATGAAGTGAGCGGCCAGAGTGGTTCTGTTTTGTCAGGTGGGAGCTGGTACGAGGTCCTGCCGTCTGGCCGAATGAAGAGGAACAAGGGGGCGCTTTAGCAACCAACAGTGCAAAAATCAGGGGCCTTAGTGGCTTTACAACATTTAATGTCAGGACTGTGGAAGATGAAATTGATTAGAACACAAGAGGGAGCTATGCACATGTACTGAAGTGCAAGTGAACAGAGGACAAGATGAGTTCCCTCCTTGAGACCAGAGTGTATGTAGCCAGTGAATCAGCAAAATAAGAGGTTGGTTTGAGGTATTATGGTGATGGATAAATGAACTGCAAATGTGGGAAAGCATTTCTCATACTTGTCGTTATCTCTACGTTATATTTCATTCTCTCTATTTTTGGCTGACACACACATGACTGCGTACTGCAGGCATATTTCTCTGGAGGGGTGTTGACAACATGGAGATAAGCGTTAGGGAGCGTAATCACAGATGACTTACTCATGTGGTGAGCTCTGATTGACTGCTGAACAGGAGGTTTCTCAAATGGCAGTGAACATAGACCTCCCTTGTCTACATCTCTATCACACCTCCTGCTAGAATACAGCAGGACCTCCGCCTCCGCCTCCACCTCCTCCCTTGGTTTTATCTGGGATTGAGATGTGAGTAACTGCCAGGCTGTAGATAAACTGCCATAATAATGTGTTTAGTCTGCAGGCAGTCAACCACTGAGGAATTATACAGCCGATCCACAGGGGGTCACCACATATCATATGTACATCATTCATCGGTTACTTTAAAGAACTTGGTGTGGTTGGTGGTCTTTCTGAAAAAAAACTTTTTTCCGCTCATACAATTTTTAGTCACGGCTCTAATGTTGGCAGTGTTGGTCAGTATGTCCAACACTTTGATCCAGATTGAAATATCTCAACAACTATTGTGTGGTTTTGCTCCTACTTCCAATGAGGATGAATCTCTAGTACCATCATGAGGTTGACATTTTTGGTTTTAAGCAAAATCTCTCACCATTGGATCAATTGTAATGATGTCAGTCATTCATGTTCCCCTCAGGATGAATTGTACCAAGTTTTGGTGACCAGTTCAGTTTCATCCAGGCCCAATTTGCAATTTGTTCAATAGTTACCACCAAATACCTGCAAAGCTGATGATGCTCCCATCAGACTCAGCTGTAATTTGTGTGTAATGCTAATTAGCAAATATTAGCATGCTAACATACAAAAATAAGACGTGATGGTGATCAACATTATACCTGCTAAACATCACAACATTATGAGGATGTTAGCATGAGAAACAGGCTGAGTGCAGCCTCACAGAGCTGCTAGCATGGCTGCAGACTCTAAAGGTTACGTTGGGAAAGACCTCGCTTGTATATCGTGTTTATAGCTGTTCACCTCACTGGAAGGCAGAGTGAAGACCTAGGAAGAGACTAGATGCGATAGTTGTGAACATATGGGGATACATGGGATGCACACTTTCAGACGGTGTCTCCTGCAAGGCGTTCATAGTGTTGCACTACGTTGTACACACTCCTTCAGTTTGGCTGCAGACATTTTTTGTTGCAGTTGCAGCAATCTAAAATGACTCTTAATCCCTGAAAATGCTGATGGAAAAGCAGTTTATCTCAGCAGCCAAAGACCACATTGCGTTAATATGTGCAAATAAAGAGCAGCTCGTCCTCTTAAAGGCAGCGGGACAGCAGTGCATTGTGGTTCTGTGAGACAGTTTGCTTCTGACACATTGGTGCTGCTGTGGCCCCATAACTCAGCATCTGTCACCGAGAGAGCCAAGGTGACACACATCTATCAGCATCTCATATTAGAGATGACAGCAAGCACAGTCACATGCACACAACCACAGACCTTGACCGGTAAGCCATATTGTCTTTAATCATGGCTAAGCTAATGTCCAACATGGGACAATAAAGGTATTTTACATCATAGAGCTACATGAAGCTAAAAGGTTAATGACTGATTTTACCATCAATCCATTAAATTAATTCAAAACATTTGTGGCAGTGCAGAGAGGGCTGATGGTTTTATTGAGTGCTGTCATTTCAATCAATTGACGCATTACCCTGGCATGAAGGAACATTAAGATGTGATGGTGACATGATGGGATAAATAGCAAAGTTTGTGAAGTGATGAGGACCCGTGTGACATATCAGTCAGCCAATCCTAAAACCAGTGGAGTGAGTTAACAGTGTTATGATAACTCTAAAGGCCTTCCATAGTATGAGATTCAAAAATGGAGAAATGTAACTAACTAGAAATACAGTACTGTATGTGGTGCCAGCAGTTGCAATTTGGCCAAGCTGTGGTCTTGCGAGAGTCCAACCTGTGACCAAATGAAAGTGAAATGAAATGGAATTTGCTGTGTGGAGGCACCATCCTCACTACAAACACTCTGTGTGTTTTGGGACTCCTTAACAAACAATCTTGGCAGCGATTTTGGGCACGAATCCATTGCTTAATTAAAATGAAACAAGCTGAGTAGCACTTTGAAACTTATCATCCATTTTTTTTTTTGCAAAGATGCTGACCAAAATAAAGTGTGGGCAATTGTATCAAATGTGCTTTCACAGTTGCCAAGAATTCCCAACATGCAGGTTATGCTGAGAAGTCACTACACAAATAACAGCTCTGCCTCATACATTTAATTCTCTCCCATAAAAAACACAAACACTGATGACAAGTAGCTCATTCACTGTAACACATGCACTCCACCTTATCAGTGGTGGCAATGATGATTATAATGATGATGGACACACATCATCTCTTGCACTGCTAAATACTAAAGAAGTCCTCAAAAAGGCCCACACATGTCCTTCATGACTACTTTTAGATGGCCTTTAAAGCAGAGTTAAAAGTGATGGCATGAATTGATAAATGCATAAATTTTTCGAGACATGAATCTGAGAGGAAGCACGAGGTGATAGATGATGACATGTATTCTTATTGTGCATATACAGAAGTGTGTGTAGAAAAAGGATAACATTCAAGCATAGAAAAGACTCCAGTTTACTTTGAAATATAGATTGATAAATGTACATTTTTGTTCTGTATGCCATGTACTCAGTACCAACAACAAATGTCCAGGAAGATCCACATAGAGCTGAAGATAGATAAGCAAGTGCAAACGTATAGTTATTAATTATTATTATAGGGAACAAGACTAAGATTCTACAGCCAAGCTAAATGTGCTTTGAGCTAAGCTGTCAACATGCTAACATGCTGTAATGTACGGTGTCTACCATCTGTACATTTGCTAAGTAGCACTAAACACAAAGTACATTTGAGGCTGATGGATTCATTTGGATTCAGCAAATGCAGTAGGATTAATCCTCAGGGTATCATGACTGTCAGTGCAACATTTCACTGCAATCCATCCGATAGTAGTGGAGATATTTCAAAGCGGTGCTCTAATTCACCAAACAACATTGCCAACAGCAGACCTGCTGATTCCACAACAAAAATACAATCAAAACAATTTAATTTGTCCAGATTTAAAATTATGACAGCGGATCTTAGATTTTATAACATTTCAGTAAAATGAGGGATCTGGAATCATCTTTGGGATTTGGAACCATGTTCCATTTTAAGAAAATGTATTGACTGAAAGCATCCTTTAGCAAGATTTATGTGTCCAATTTTACTATTTAATCATCTATTAATATTTAATAGATATTCAGGGGAGTGTGTGAGATTAATGATGGGTAGAGTGAACAGAACATTCACACGCTTCCCAGTGTCCCCTGTCTCTAACTGTAGACAGTTGTAGGTGAGATTAATATGAATATCCCAGCACCACCTTTCAGTCTGGACACTTCTCAGACAAGTGTAACTCCTCTTGGGGAAATGTAATCCTCCGCAGCGCTCAGGGCCGGACCCAAGTGAAGGTTAATGCTTTCTGCACATTGACAGAGGAAGACAGGAGGAGGTGAGGATCGAAGGTGGAGAAAGACAGGGAGGAGGACAAGGAAAAAGAGATGTAGAAGGAATAGAAGTAAGTAAGTAAGAATGTAAGAGAAGGTGTCAGATGTGCTGTATGACAAAGAGATGATGCAGAATGATGGGGTATTTCAAATAGTGGGAGTAGGAAATGAGAAAAGAGAGAGGGGGAGGATGTGAAGGACATTCATGTCCAACCCTCTGTGTTATGTGTGCTCAGCAGCAGCAGTGAGTCCAGACTGAAGATGAAGGGAAATCTGCACGGAGACTGGGGGAAGTACCACAGCCCTCTGACCCTGTCAGGCTGAAACCTCTCACAGCAGGAGGTTGACAGAGAGGAAGAGGGAGTGCGGGACAAGACTGAATTCAAGCCAGACAGAAGCCTGGAAAGAAATCTTACTGAGTCAGGGAGGATGTGGTTAACACACGGGAAACCAACGGTACATTTTACAATGAAGAGAAGTCAAAGAAGCCCTAAAACCTTTGGGGAGGAACCTAATTCTATAGGCTCTGCTTAACATTGGGTAACTATCATAGCATAGCAACAAAAACTACTGTCATGCTATGTGCTGCTGTACCGCTGTGACTGAGGATTACATAACTGGGCAATTATCAACTTAATTAATTAGTCTTTTCTCTATTCCTCTATATAGAAGTCAAGTTACATGGATAGTTAATTTCTTCTGGAAGATTTAAAGGAGGTGTAATGCTTCAGAAACAGGTCAGGGGTCAGTGCTGTGCTACAGAGGCTTTTGGCAGCAATAGCAGGAGTCATTATTACAGGCCTACAGGTGCAGATATGAGTCTGTGAGTTACCTCAGCTTTTTCTTTTTTTCTCTAATAAGATTCTTAAATTGTGCAGAATCTATAATTAACAATCAACCCCATTTACAGCCACAGAAAGCAGCTCCGATAAGCCAAGTAAACACTACCTGCCCAGCACCAAATGACTGACAGAGTGTCTAGTTGGTGAACATAGCGGAGCATCTGGTCGCAAACACCAGATATTTCCCTCAGGAGTTAGTGGAGAACAAAATAGAGCTGAATGGAGAGCGAGTATTAGAGCTGCCAGGCGGTCACAAACACAACTAAAATGAAGGCTAGTGTTGCTCTCTGTCTGCTGGAGGTGCCAACAGGAATCTGTACGCGTAGCAGCTTTATAAAATGTTAATCTGTCAGTGTCGTGTGTCAGCTTGTTACACTCTCTCAAAGTGGCCGTAACAATTAATGCAGTTTCAACTAAATCAAACAGTTGTTTAAAAGCAGATGCAGTTTGCCTTCTACTTTTTTAACATGCAAGCTACATATACAATGCAAACTGTAACCACACGTAGCATAATGTAATGAAGCAAACCTTTGCCATCTGTGTGCATGCTGTATGTGCCACTGACTAGCACAAAAACAATAGGGGAAATATTCTACTCGCAGTGGCAAACAGTTGAGAGAGGGCAGCTGAACTTCCACCTTTTCCAGAGGTGAAAACAGCTGAGCTTGTCCTCTGACCTCGTGGGGTCAAACCAACACATACAGTAAGGCTTCAGAGGACTGGTTGGGAGAGAGCAATGTGGCAACATCAGGTCAAAGTCCAAGTCTTGTCCACTGCAAAGAGAACAGCAAATCCTTTACTCAGTTTCTCAAAAGAAGTGAGAAGTTATACCCGAGATGGGCATAATACCGTAATAAATCTCTGCACTAGATTAAGAGTTATACAATTCATTTTTTTCTGCAGCAGAGTGTGGAGTGCCCTGCAGGCAGAGTTCAGTTCAGTGTGCACACAGCATGAGTGGTTTGAAACAAGGGACCCTGGATGCCCCTGCCTGCCCTGGCTGTGCAGTAAGTCTACCCCATAAATCAGTCTCACCCTGGGGCAGGATGGGCTGTCTGCTGAGCTATTTGTCTTCCCCGGCACCCACAATGAGCATGACGTGCTGCTTCAAACGGCGTCACATCTGCTGGTGTCATGTTGGTGCTTGACCAACACTGTCAACTAATCATAGCTCTTTTACTTTCGCTTCCCTTCTTATCCACATCATCTTTACCTCTGCCTGTCAGTTGAACCATCTGTCTGGACCTGGACAGACCGTCTGTCCTTCTGCTTCACTGTCTGGATCCTGCTGTACCCTATATATTTCTATTCAAGATGAGATGTGATAGCATGTCACTGATCCCTGTGGGGAAATTGAGTCAAGCAGTGGCAAAAGTAACTGTGGGAAAACAGGAAAAGGGGAAGCAAGAGCAATGATAGAATACATAAAACATCAAATACATGGGGCTGGATAATAAAAAGCTAGCCAATGCAATAGCTGTGCCAACTTTTTGACATTTTGTATGCATATACGCACATTTGCACATTTATAAATAACCAAGCATGTGAGAACACAGTCTCTCCTGAGAGAAATGTACCTTTTATTATTCTCATATACAAAAGCTTTCCTGGGTCACATGGATCTGAGGCTCTGAACTTTTAATTCCTTATTTCTCTGACCTCTGGTGTTGCTGGATTAGAATAATATTCTCTGGATGACACCATGCCTACGATATAAGGTGTAAACCAACGTCTCACGTGTTGTGTGTGTTGACCTGACCTGAACTCTGACTCCGATGCCGATGAAGGCAGAGAAAACATCAAGTGATCAATAAATGCATACGTTTAACCATCTTTTTCTATTGGGACGACCTCCTAGCAATACCAAAATAAGCCACAAGATGGGGATAGACAGCAACAAATGAAAAAGAAAGCGACAGGTGTACTAGTTCATAGTTTGGTGTATTGTGTGCTGTCTCATACACTGATACAATAATACAAATGTTGAAAAACATGCATTCCTAAGCAAAAACCAACACAGAAACAGAATAAATGAATAATAAAACATATCTCAGGTTCAGTGATCCTACCTGTTTTATTGATCAGCACAAAGAAATCACCAAAATTGCCTTTTTCCGCTTAAAGCTAAAATACTATGTATTTCCTGTCCACAGCTGATGCAGAGATCGGAGTTGATCATTGTAATGATTTGTTGTCACGTCTATAAATCATTCAGAATGCTGCAGATAGAATTTGAACGAAAACCAGAAAATCTGATTATATAATACAGTTTTAGCTTCAATTCACTGGCTCTCTGTTCATGTCAGATCAGACTCTGAGATGCCTCTCATGACTTAAAAGATTGTAAATGCGTTCTTGCCTTTCCACTGGTCTGATCTCATTATATCCTATATAACAGGGCTCCCGTCTGTCCCAAGAAGTCAGCCTTTTCCTATTGTGCCCCTTTTCTCTGGAATAAGCCACCTTGTGGACAATCAGACTCCAATGAGGCCTTTACATCCAAACTACTTCATCTCAACTTTCAGTTAGAGCTCATCGTTCAATTAGTTTAGGCCTCACACTTGTTTCTATCATCATCACTCCTGCATCTCAAGCCCACTGATTTTTTTTTCTGATCCCACAAGTCACCAGACTCCATTGACAAATCAATAACTTTACCTCACAGAACACGGGAGATGCTACGTTCGATCCAAAACAATATTTGTGTGAAACACAATAAGACAAACAAACTAAGTGATCCAGACAGCTGTAGATCAGCAACTCCCATGTTGTATGAGGTGAAAAGTCAATGGAGCCTTGTAACTTAAAGTGATGATTCCTCTTGCCAGAGAAGTAAAATTATCTGTGGTGTGCCCCAGGATTCAGTCCTCGGCCTCTTACTCTTTAGTTTGTGGATGCTTCCAATAAAGCTTGTCATGCTCAGTTATGGAATATTTTAGTTTCCAGTGTCATACAGATGATGCTCAACTTTCAGATTGATATTGTAAATGTAAACTGTAACACTGAGATGCTGAACCAATAACGTCCTCCTTCTAAATCATAACCACCAGATTTACAGCGGTCAAGACAAATCAAAGATAACCTCCTCATTGTGTTTCAGAATGGAAGTACATTTGTTATTTTCGTAGCAGTTTCAGCTTTGAAGAATGTTGGTAAGCTCGTACTTTTTCTGGGTAATACTGCATTAATCACTAGTCACGTGTCTGGCTGCTTGTGGGGAACTACAAATGGACCACAATTAGAGCATCACACTCAGGTTACTAGGACTGAGAGGAGTGCACATGCAGTTTTCGATACGCAACAGTGCCTTTTCTTTTGATTTGAATAAAGAATATAACATTTGAAAATGGTAAATTACACACGACCAGTTCTGTTCATCAGATGAGAGGCTTCAGCAAGCGGAGGGGATCACAGTTTGTCGGATTTGCCTTCAGTTATAGATAACAGATACTGTTCGCTCTCTAATCTGTTGTTTAATTAGTCAGTCCCCCAAGTGTGTGTGTGTGTGTGTGTGTGTGTGTGTTTTTGCCCATGAGTGGCCGCTGTGACCTTTATTGTGGACAGACAAATAGGGAGCAATGGATTATGGGTGATGACTAAGAATTAATTGCTCTGGTCTGTCAATGTTTGCCAGAGGCCCTTCTGCCCCCTCTTCTCTCAGATGCAACACCTCATGGGAGTGTGTTTCTCACACTGCAAGTTAAGCTCCAGCACTCTGACCTATACTTAGGCCAGACCTAGCTAACAATAACAAATATATGTTTTGGAGCTTGAGGCACATCATATTATGGTGTTTTGTTTTGACCAAAAACACAAACCCCACAAATCTAACCTCAGTCTTGTTTGTACAAGTGTGTCAGCCAAACAATGTCAAGTTCCCGTGAAACAAGGGTGTCATCTTACATTTTTTCCTTAACATACTTATGATACCAGGACTTGCTGGCTCTACACTGAGTTCTACACTGCAGTAGTGATACACAGGTTCAGCATCAGTTTTAGCATAATATCATGTATGAAGTGTTTATTTATTTAGTGTTTATTCATTTATGACCATAGTTATCGAAGGGTCTATTTGATTGCATGTCTACGGCACTTTGTCCATATTTCCAAGTTCACATTTGAGTAGAAAAGTGAAAATGTGTCAGAATGATGTATTTTAAAGCTGTGATTTTCAGTACTTAGATACTTAAAAGGTAGTATTTTAACATCTCGAAGTGGATCCAGGTATAATATTGTAAACTCGCTATTTATATATTGTCCAGTGCTCTGGCAGCAGATGCATTGTGTGTGGAACGGAGGAATTAACTAATTAACACTGTGAAACCAAACTGATGTTTTATTCAGCAAAATGCTTGATAAATGACTAATAAACTCTCTCTTCCCTCTGCAGTGAATACGGGGGATGAGAAAATAAGCCACATTTGCATCTCTTGCTCGCTTGAATGTTTTAAGTACTTTAATTTCCTGGTCCTGTGCACCCTGAGAATTGTCTGCTGCTAATTGGTTCTTTAGAGTGTATCAAAAGCATAGCTGCTGTATGCATGCTCTAATAACAGCTTCATTATACACTGGTTCTTTGCGGCGCACTTTTGTTGGTTTACAAAGCACTGTTTGCCAACAAGGGTGGCCTGGAGGCAGCAGGAATGCTATGAATCACTGATTAAAGAGCCATGTTTCCACTCAGGTTGTACAGCTGCTTGTACACTGCCAACTCTGTGCAGCTTTTGATCAAAACAAAACTACAAAAACGACCATACCATGCAGTTTTCTTTTTTTTCACTGTGGCTTTCAATGAGTTGGAATTAATTTGATCTAATGATCTGTGGCTTTTTGAAACAGTTGTTTCATTTGGTCCATACAATAAATTCCTTTGAAATAATGGTTTGTACAGTTTTAGTAACATGACATTGGTGCATGTCGTCGATAAACTGCCATCTTTAAGGAGATGGATTGTTTTAAATGAAGATTCTCCACACATGCAGTGACTGCAATCTGGACAAAGAATAGTTGTTTTTTAAAAGCATAAACGGAGTGATTTTTGTTTGATTTATGTGCATGCTCATTCATGGACTAAATGTTGTCCATGACCCCTATATGTCCACGCTTAGACTTGAGTGATCAGCATGCATTGTAGGAGTATACAACATACGGCACCACATACAGTATATTTGCATCCCTTGTTATCAGTTGTCTGCTGGTTTTACATACTTTCCAAGCTGTAGCCTACCAACAGTCTGTATTAGCTGTAATGATAAGAGGAGCAGAAATAGTACGAAGGGCAATAAAGGTGTAATAGTTGTCATACCTGTACATGAGTGCCTTCCCCAGGCTGAGCCAGTTGCACATGAATGAAGAAAATATGTTCATATTAATCCTATAAGTTTGTAAAGAGAAACTCTTCTTGCTTTTGTCTCTTGTATCTTATTAAGACCACCTCAGACAATAACACTATATTTTGTTGTTTGCTTGGGACATTCACACCTTGTCAGTTGGTGCCTAGAAAGAGTCGCATTGTGTTTTGTTCTGTCGTGTTTCTGGCGCCGTCTCTGATTTGTAATCCAAGATGAGAACTGTCAGAAAGTGGTTGGCTTTAAATGACTGTTCTCCACTTTGACGGCAGGTAATGGTCCCCGTGTCTGGATTTTGAATGTGCCTGACACATGTTTAGGCAGACACTTAGGCAGATATTTTCTTACACATGTTGCCTGGGGAAAAAAATCACAGCCCCCATCATATGTGGCCAAAGATAAATGTATAAATCTGAGAACAGCCTCGTCAGCATGCTTCCTTGTGACTGACTGAATATATGTTTATCCTGCTTTTGCTCCGATGTTTGTTTAAAAAATGAATATCGTACATATGCACGCATATTGTAATGTCTCCTCTTATGTATGTGTGCTAAACATGTGTAGTACACATCAGCCTGTGTGGTATAGCAGGGTAAATGTTTGAGAAGTGCCTGCATGTGTGTGCCTCTGTGTATTAGAAGATGAAACTTGCTTGGTGCTGGTGTGTGGGAGGATGTGAGCGGACACGCTTGCCAGAGCGCCCTCAGTCTATGTAACCTTTCACTGTTGGCCCTCCACCTTCAGCAGAACTTTTACATAGAATATCTGTTCCACGTTTTCAGGCCAACGACTTTGCAAAGGCTCATTACTGTATCCGCTCTACGCTTAAGAAAATTAGTAAAAGTCCCGGGGCAAGGGATATGAGTCTGGGCGTTAACACTCCCACTGAACAGATTGATTGTTAAAAAACCACACTGTAAAACGGAGTGTAAACAGTCATTACCCCAAGCAATGATTGAGTCATAATTTTCACAGGGATTTGAAGAGATATTAGGTGGAAGTCTGGCATATTTAAAGTCAATCCCTGGTTACAGTGAAAACAAATCTGCAGAAATCTTTAGACTCTGTGTTGCACACACACTCACACACACACACACACACACACACACACACACACACACACACACACACACACACACACACACACACACACACAATGTTCACTCAAGACCCAGCACGCCTTGTTGTATACAGTAATTTAATAAGGGTTGCTGCGGGCGGCAGCTTAGTTGAAAGGAAGAGCGCTGATTTGAAAGAAAATTTCTCGACCTGTTAGATGTAATGTGCTGGTGAGCGTCTTGAGATACACGTTAAACCTGAAATGTGAGCTTATATGCTACACAGACACAAGCTGCTTTATGAGCTTCTTCACTTCCTTACATATAAGATTGTGAATTTAGAGATTAAGTGTTTGAGATCACTGCGGCTACACGAATGGCTGAGAAACAAAAAGTGATCAATTATAGGCTCAGGCCCTGAGCTTTTTGTTTACACCTCTGACCTAAAACCTTTCCCTGTCAAGTATAAAAGTAATGTTCCTGAAATATTAGTGACATTTTCTGCACAGAAACCTACAATATTTGTAAAATCTGTCAATTAAATGTTTCGCTCCAACAAAGGTATTTAATATAATGAGCTCATGAAGTCCAAACTAAGCATGAATATTTCAGAAAACAGATCTATTGGGATCACATACAACCATCTCTAAGGTTTACAAAAAAATGGCCTGAAAAAGTCAAATTAAACAATGAAAAAGTGAAAATATCACAGTGACATCACATTAAACAATGACATCACAGTTGATGTTAACATATGTAGTTTGGTAAATTGGCCTCTGAAACAACTGAAATTGTATTTCTTTATTATTATGTTATTATTATTCATTTTATTTGCATCATTTTTAGTGTGTAATGTCAGTGATTACACACAGTGATTATAAGCTTCCATCTCCACTGTTGTAGGTGTTAAATGAAGGAGGAATAATTGTAGCTGCTGTGGAAGAACCAGTTTATGCTACTAAGCTTTGATTTGGAATTAGTCACTTAAAAGAAATACTATGGCCCATGAAATAAGCAGTAAGAAAATGTGAAGACTCCTGTAGGTAAATTTTTTGACAGCATACATTTTGAGGTGTAACTAATAACTGTTAATGTCATTAATCACACCTGTGCCCTGAGAAAGCATAGTGGCCTGTTGCCTACTGGCATCAGAAATCCATTCAAACTGATTAGGCTGAAAAGCAGAAGATAATATGTCCTGAGTCTTTGTAATAACATTTATAAAATATAAAACCTTTTAAAATAAAATGCAAAACGCATCTTTGGCATGTAAACAAGCATCAGGCCTGCAGTGATGTCATGTCTAGAGCTGTAAGTGTGTGTTAGTTTGCCTCCACGCTGTGAACTCAAAGAAAAAAAGATGGAGAGATTCAGCTGAGCAACAGAATGGCCACTCATTCAGTCCAATCAGGGCGGAAAATTGAGAGACAAGAGACCCCCTTCCCTGCTGGACCTCCACCCAACAACACACACACACACACACATAACTGACCACCCCCACCCGCGCACACACACACACACACACATGCACACTGAGGATGGCTGGCTTCCTGTGGCCCTGGCAGCAGTTAAAAGTGGTCGGTGGGATCAGATGAAACGAGTAAGGCCTCTATTGTAACAGATGACCAGAAGAGCCGTGTCACCACTCTGAAGCTCCCCGCCACTCCGCTCTGGGGTGGGCGGGGCTTGTCAAAGGATGAGCTCATGTGCGTGGTGGTTGCTCTTGTTGTCATTATTTACTGTTGCTGGTGTTGCGCTGACGTGCAGCTTCTTTGTGGACAGGAGCACAGATCAGAAACCATGAAAAGTCTGTAAAGCCACCAATGCATTTGTCACAGTCTGAAGTCATTACTGTCAAGCTTGCCTCCATCCTTTAGAAGTCAGAGCTGCCCTTTGTTCTCAGCATGGAGATACATATTACTGCTTCTACAGATATAACACATCATGTGGAGCCACTGCAGTTTTTAGCTCTGACTAATACTGGACAGGTCAGCACGAACTGAACAGACACATACATTTGATCTAGTTTATGTGTAATCCAGATGATATGCTTAATTTAAAAGCTTCTATAATCAATATTTTTGTATTAACAAAAGGTCAAAAGCCTATCTGTAATGTGAGTGTGTCATTTGTAGTGAAGACTTCATGGAGAATTATCACTTGACTGCAGTTCCCCTCAGCTCTACAGAGCATTTTAACATCTTTTAACTTCTTGTCTTGGTTTTATGACCCATGACTTTACTACTTTTGTTACTCTCACCACTCTCATCAGCGTTGTTTCTAGGCACAAGCAGCTAGTGAACCAAGTCTGTACTGCTCAGCACCGAAAGGCAGAAACCCAAAATTAGAGGCTAACTGGTGAACATGGCGGAGCATTTAGCAGAGTTGGTGGAGACCAAAACAGAGCAGAAATAAGAGTCAGGATTGGGCTTAAAAGTTTGGAGAAAGATTGTTGATGTTGTTGAGCCAATCACCTGTTGCTGATTGTCTGGAATGACTCGGTCCGGTCACAGCGCTCTGCAGGGACACTGGATCTTTACCATGACCAGATTTGCTGAATTTGACAAAAAGTGTTTGGGATTAGGTCTGCAGGCTATCCCTTTAAATCAACTATTACAGGTTGTCCGTTTGGCTGAACAGTATTGCTTTTGATGGGAGTAATTGTTGCATTATAAAGTAAAAAAAGCACAATTTGTATCATATTTAAAATGATGCATAGTTTTAACAAAGCAGCAGTTTGTCTCTGTGAGCTCTTTGTGTACTGTGAAGGTGAGGGCAGCTTCTCACCACATCATAGATACATTTGATGCTTCACACGGTGATAAAGAATATAAAATTACACAGATTTGGCTTCTTTAAAGCTGCTTGTAGCTGAATTATGGCGTTCTTCATCCGCCTCTGGTCACAGGGCTCTGAGACATTGTCACATTGATGGTTATATTACCTTCATTAGTCAACCTTATGAAAGATTATAAAGAGAAGATCTCTGCTTTCTGTTGCTGACTTGGCTGCAGTGCGTATGAATGGGCCTCAGTTCTCTGTCTCTTTGATACTGATATTAAATCACTTTCAGCCCAAATCACCGAAGAGACCAAAACCCCCACAATGTAGTAAACCCTTAAATCCTCACTGTTTCTCCTCAACAATAACTCACAGAACATCCTCTGAATTCCCTTAAATCTGCATTAAAATGTGTCAGATTTTATGTCAGCGTACTTTACATCAACAGGGGGGAATGGCAAAGTAATGACTGGATGAAAAGGGGTCGACATCATGCTTTAACACAGTATTTTAATGTTCATGAGTGTTTTGGTGTCTTGTGCAGGTGTTAAACTGGGAGCGAATTGGCAGTGGAATCTTAATTGAGAACTCATCTGTTAAGTGTGCTTTTACAGCTGCCTTGGCTCGGAGCATTATAGTGATTTACAGATGGGAAAAAGACACATTTCTCTCTTGTTCTAAAACTTTAAGATGAACTCTCCAGCGGAGACACTAAGTGCTTAACTCTTACACGACAGAATATCTTGTCCACGCTAGTAATTTCAATTTCTCCCATAAAAACAGTAGGTAAACGTCAAACGCTGCCAACAAAGGTGTGCATTGCAACCAACGTCTGGTAAGGAGAAGGTCGACAGACACATTCCTGTTCCTCTGGTGTGGAATTGTGTCAGTAAAATCAAACAAAATGTCTTAATTATTCAACAAAAATAAGAATTTGAGAGAGAATAGAACACAAAATGTCATCTCAAAAGTAAAATTTGTAAATTTGTACATTTGTGTGTCGACTGCAGTCACGCTGCCTGACGTGTTGTTTGCTGTTCTGACCCAAACCTTCTTATATTGGCAGGTTTTTTTCAGGGGTGCGTCCCCATCGGCTAATGAGTTTTTGAGCAACAGCTCAGTGTCCTGGACGTTGGTCGTTGCAGCAAGTGTAAGTTTCAGTTTTGGTGGAGACGGACAGCCCTGAGCATTCACTATCCACTTAATGGATTTCTACTAGTGCCAGTACTGATCTACTGACTCTATGTAAAAGCTCCGAGAGTTATTTTTGCTACAAACAAAAAGTTAGGCAGCGCAAACAGCATGTCTGATGGGTGAGAAAGAAGCAAAGCAAACTGTAAACTAAAGAAAACATAATAAATGAATAATAATAATTTACACAGTTACACACAAATAAGTTTTACTCTTGAGATGACATTTTGAGAAACTTTTATTCTCTCTCAAATTTCTATTTCTGTTCGATATTTAAGAAGTTTTTGTTTGATAATATTAAGCAAAAGTGGTGAAACTTTTTTGCTGGACAACCATCTGAACATGTCACAGCTTAGAGGTCAATACAGAGAGATTTGTTTTCAAATGTATTGAAATTATTGTGGACATGAACCTATAGAGTAAAGGTAAATGTCCCTAAAACCTTTGTACTGAAAAGTCTTTTTTTTTTTACAAAACAATCACCTGTATTGTCTCCTGGATATGTTCCTTTTGGCTGACACCTGATATTCATTTCAAACATTTTAATGCTGTAATCAGTAATATCCTCTGGAAATGTGCCTTCCTTTGAACTCCAGCATTTAGACAAAGAGTTCATCTTTGGCAATTGGGCAAAGGCTTGTTCTGACAGTAGTTTATTGCAGTGTTTTGTCTGGCTGCGCTCCATTCAGTCTTGCCGACATGCCACGCTGTATCGGCAGGCATGGAAAAATGCTTAATGTTGAATCTCTATCATCTGATGATAAAACACTGGCAGGTAATGTGGGAACACTGCCTATTGAGAATGATTTGAACAAAGGTGTTGGAGAAACAGCTACACAAGAAGTAGGTCACCACATTTAAGATGTTAAGTCACCGTATGACGCTGAAAGGCACCAACACTGAGGGCAAAAGTTAAATTGGTGTCCATATGAGACCCAAATGACAGAGTCAGCACAATAATCTTTCCATTTGGGTTCATCCATGCAGAGCCAAATGGAAAATATACCAGTCTTCATTGTTTACCGTGCTGTTGGTAGGTTAACAGTTGGTGCTTTGTTTTCTTGCTGCACAAGCCTTCAATTCAGGATGGTAATTTGTGAACATCATGTCCAGCCTGTACAAGTCAGCACTGCACGGCTCTCTCTCAGTGTCACCGCTAAGCTTCATCCGCATACTGTCCCACCACAGAAGTGTCAAGCAACTGCCCGCCAACTTTATGACATCATTCACCTGATGCCACGTGTGATGCATCTGTAAAGTCATGTGTTACTTTGCTTGCTTAGAAAACGCACCAGCTAGAGTGAGAGACATTTATGTTTAAATATCAAAAATAACTCTAGTGACAAGGCTGTCGTGTGGCCGTCCCATGATTCATGTTTTGATATTGTTTTATTCACATACATTCGAACACAGCAGCTCTTTGTCTCATTGGCACAAAAACAAATTCCTCAGATTAATGGCCCGCAGGATCAACTCTACCCACAAAACAAAAGCCAGAAGTACAGGGGGGTTTCCATCCACCAGGGAGGTGGAGATGAAGAGCGCTTCTTGCCTGATGCTGCTCTGTCTATTCTGATCTGCTGCTTGATTCACTACTCTGACCCTGGGGCTACATCATGAACATCGGGAAGAATAAATGTGTTTTGCATTATTTCCTCTAGAAATCCGCAAATAACATTCCAACATCATGTGCACCTGTTGACAGTAATTAATTTGGGAGAAGCACAGAAAATAGACTGTATATTCTACTACTATTCTAATCTCTATGCTGCATCACTGACTTAAAGAGAACTTTCTGTGCTTGCCGACCCTAAAAAACCTTGAGCTTTAGCTTTTGTTAACTCAGCAGGCTTGAGACCACGTAGTGAAAAGACTGCATGGTGCAGCAATATCCTGCTCTGTATTGTGTAGGTTGAGTAGGGTCAGGGATAATGAAGCTGGTGTGTGAGTGTGTGTGTGTGTGTGTAATCCCATTTGAAATGATCTCACCTCTCTTCAGGTCACTTCATCATTGAGGCCCTCCATCTTTTGTCCTCTCCTCTCTCGCTGTATTTCCTTCTGTGTTTTTCTTTTCATTGAAAAAGCAAATTGGCTTACCCACACACACATATATGCCAACACACACACACACACACACACACACACACACACACACACACACACCAGCGAGAAGAGAGGAAAAGTCAACATCGCCAGCAATAATCCAGTGCTGTCCCCTTGGAGGATGGGGTGTCAGGGGTTTGTCTTTGCCCATTGTGCGGCCGCGGAGGCCAGAGACAGGGGAGGGTTTCCAGCTTCTGCCCCCAGACAATGGGGCCCTTGGAGGGGGCCAGGACTGACAAAGTACAACAAGGGCCCTGGCTCAGATAGAAGGGGTCGGAGGGGTCATTTGAGTCACACCTCAACGTGTCTGACTTCTGGTTTTGGCTGCCGGAAAGTGATTGCTTTTCATAGACTACAGTCTGAGGTCTTACATGCACAGAGACTTCTATCAAACACTAATACAGGAATATTTTAAGTTATGTCAGCATCCAAGATTTGGGCAATTTTAACTCTTCACAGTACCCTGAGATATCTAAACTATTGCTTCCCAAAGCCTTTTTTTGCCTAATACAGTACTTCACGTTTCAATTCTCAAGCTATGATCATATTGCCAGCAAGACACCATTTACCATAAAATAAATGACCTCCCTGTGGTTCAGAGTTCTCTTGTGCTCTCTGCTTCCCTTCTACTTTGTGGCGCATTTTACAAACAAGCAATACATATTTTTAAATACATCAAAGGGTGGCCCTTCCACCCTTGGGAAGCCACAAATTGAGATCCATGTGCAGAAGTCAGAGGATGAGATTATCCTTAGAAAGACAGGAGCTAAATACAGCAGACCGACGTGCCTTCTCCCCGTCGCGCCCTGGTGAACCTGCTGGTTTTTCTGCTCCTGGCTGCTTGGTGTATTTTTACAAGAGATGTTTATCCTCAAAATGCCGGTTTAGCTGTAATTTTGGGAAGTCCATCCGTCTCTGTGTCTGTCTGTTGCTCTCTGGGGGAGGAAGGAGGTTGTGGCTGCTGACCACTGGCACAAACTGGGGCTGAGCTGCTCAGACGGCTTCTCCTGCGGCTGATACAGTAGCACTCGTACGACGTGCATCACCTCTGGCGTGGTCAGGATACTGCTTCTGTTCACTTCAAAGAGAGGAGGAACTGCTGGCTGGTACTGATACATTTAAGTTGGTGCTTTTAAGGCTGCAACTCTGAAGATATGAATTTCAGTGCAATAACGTACAGTTGTCTGCTTCCCTTTGACACGCAGGACATGAGTCATTATAGTCCAGCAGAATATCTAACTACAGTGATTACAGCCACTCTACGCAAAAGAAATATGAAAAATTCAAGAAATTCTATTCTTAATTTCAGGACGCATAGATATAATTCCCACTGCTATCCAGCAAAAGAAGGACTCAATCTATGCGGTTCACGTTCCCATTGCTGTAAACGTACACAAAAAGATAAAAAAGATGGTGCCATTTCCAGTCTGTGTCCCCAATTAGTCCGGCTTGATTCTCATTTTCCTGTTTTCGTGCCACAACGTTGTTGTTCTTGCATGGAAGTATTTGTTTCCTGATTTAAGAAAGGAAGAAAAAAAACAACATGCTTTTCCCTCAATTGTCTTCCCTCAGAAGGGACAGACAAATGACCTACATAGCTCACATGGGAGTTCATTAGTATCATTAATTCATCAGTCCATCCATCCATTTATTTGCTAAACCACTTATCCTATTCAGGGTTGTGGACATGGCCCTAGAGTTGACACACACCGCAGGTGCATGTAAACACAAACACATGTATTGGCAATTTTATAGAATCCAATTCATCTAAATGCCACAGTCTGGGTGGCCTGTTGCTTAGCACTTGGTCTGGAGATGTGTGGAGTTTGCATGTTTCCCCATGTCTGCATGCATCTCCCTTGGGTAAGCAAGTGTCCTCCAACAGTACTTGTCAGCATTCTGCATGATTAGAAAATACTTTCATACGCACATTCACAATAAATGCATTGTTGAACCCAGTCAGCTATCAATTTGAAAGTCTGTGACAGATTACAGTGCATATTTGCAAAAAGAAAGTTTAAAAATGTTTTCCAGATACTGTGTGTGGAACAAATGTCACATGATTCCTCTGTTTCATATAAAAAATCTAACATAAGCATAAAATGCTTATGAAATCATGCAGACACTCCAAACACTCAGATCAATTAGTTGCCACGGTGTGAAAAAAGGCAACAGCAAGCAGCAATCAGCCCATTTTACCGTACCGACATCACATCAACAGACCTGCGCTCTGTCACGTCCCCCCAGGAAGTGAGAGGGCCTTACTTGGCCGGTGGGAGGAGGGTGAGGTGAGGGGATAAGAGGGTACGGGGAACACTGGGGCTGACTATGGGAAATCCCAATATGCAGGGCCAAGCCAGTGCTCCTGCACGGATGGCGAGCCAACAGACAGTGGACCATGTGTTGACTGAAATGGGTTTGGGATGGAGGGGGAGCGCAGACAGGAGGGACATTGGCAGGCAACACGTCCCTGATGGAGACAGATGAGTGCTGCCACTTGTCACGTTGTGTTTGTAGCACGGTGGAAAACACAGAACCACAAGTCTGAGGCTCCTGACTGGACCTTATTATCCCATCAGCTCTGAAGTCACTTACTGAGGCAGACTGTCACCAGCTGCTCTCTGTTTTAGCTGCTGCACCTCCAACCTCTTTCTTTCTTTCTTTCTTTCTTACTTTCTGTCTTTCTTTCTTTCATATTAGCTCATATTAGCCTGCATGCTAAAAAACGTGTTGTTGTAACAGATTAATAGTCGAGAAGCTTCAAGCTGTCAAGCTTCTCGTAGACACTGTAGATGTGCTGCCTCACTGTGGGAAGGAGGACTCGAGGCGAACCAGGTCTTAGATAATATCATTTTCCCAAAGGTGTTTTATTGTTTTGTATAAGCCTGCTGAAGCTGATGAAAGACTCTGTGTGGTTATAGACTTGTTAAAGTCCCACTGCCTTTTTCTGAGCATTGAATGCTTCACTATGTCTGGACAAAATGAGGAGAAACAAGAGCCGGAGAGAAAGGAGGAGTTACAGATCCAACCTTTGTGTTCAGATTTTATCAGTGAGTCCTGCAGGGCTGGGCTGTCCACTCCAATCACTATTTAAACAGGAAGGAGGTTTACATGCTTGCACCTAAAATACATGATTCACATTTCAATTTATTTCCCCTCATATCAAAACGCAACACTTTTTTCACCTTTTCGTGTTGTGCTTTTTACAGTATGGCACTGAGCAATCAGATGCCCATTTGACTGATGTGTTTCTTGCTGGATTTGACCACATTTGAAAGTGCCCCTTCGGAGCTGTAGAGCACTTTTGTTTACACTCGACGTTTCTCACAAAAATATTACCAGATACGCCGTATGTGTTGTATACATTTCCCACCTCATACAACATTTGCGAACATTTAAACCTACATTGTTTGCATGCTGCATTGGTTTGTGGTCTTCTTCTGTGGTATTGCCTGAGACCATTTTTAGTAAATGTGACTCTCACCTCTATGTTTGTTCAAACTCTCTCCAATGAGGAAGAGCCTCAAGAGTATTTATATATATTCGGTCTCACTCTCTTGCCACATCCTTGAGCTGCTCTGCCACTCTAAACTCCTGTGCAAAACACAGTCAACTAAATACCTCCACACCAAACAATGGAAAATATTCCCCAGCAGCATCTCACAAACAGCACCGTCAGGAGGCAAGTCAAGTCAAGTCGCTATGATAGGATTAAAGATTCTGCATTTTCTTTTACGCTGTAATAATCGCTGAAATTTGTATTTCTAATCAGCAGCTCTAATGGTCAAACATTTCACAAGGCACCTCTGAGTAGCTGGTAGAATCTATTCTTACTGTGTCCAGTCACAGTCTGGATGAATAACAATGTGGATCAGACAAGGGAACAACTGAAAACCTGTCAACACTAAACTGACTGGAATCACTTTTAAAAATTGAACTTGCAGGAGGTTTAAAGTTAGCAGAAGACCATAGATGTGGGTTTTAGGCAGGAAAATGCAACAAATGTGAGGCAGATGGCGACGGCTACAAATGGCTGCCACATCAATAGAGTGAAATACAGGTTATGACAGATTATTATAATAGATATCATCACGTCCCCTGGTGTGAGCTCCAACATCTTGCAGTGTGGCCTCGGCTCTAGAGGAGGACAGATCTGGTGTACAATATGTGGTTCCGCTGGCAACAGTCTCACACATGAATCTGTCTCTGGATACGTCTGCTTTGTTTCTTATCGTCCAAAAAAAAAGTCTCACTTGGGGTGACTGTTATTCAGCACCTTCTGTCTGTAGAGCTTTTAGAGTACACAAGGATGGATGGTGCAGGTGACACACACACACACACATCTGGCTTCCTCTGCTAATGATTCACCACTTCTGTCTTCCTCCAGTCTCGCTTATCTTCCCCTCCTTTCCTTTACTAATCTCACCATTGACTTATCACTTGCTAGTTTAAACAGCCATATCCCACATTTCAGTTTAACATAATAAGCATTAGGGGCCTCAGACATTACTGTACCTCAGAATGATGTACAGTCTCCTTGTCAGATCCAGTGTGTTACATTAATACACATCTTTTACTCTCTGTGCAGTGAACATATTCTCCATACCTCATGCTGTTAACCTTTTAGGCACAATCCTTACATATGATTCATATCATTACATTTCTTCAGATTCTGCATTTAAATCAATTTTCTATTTTTGTTTCTTTACAATACTTTGTTGTTTTTTGTTTTTACTTGTACTTCCTTATTTCTCTGGTATTTGCACCGAACAGACGAAAGCTGATTCCTTGTAATGTAAAAGTTACTCAGTACTAAACCCATTTCTGATCCTCATTCTGATTCCTGGCTCAGTGCGTTGTTGCCTTTTTAACCACAGACTGAACAGACGAAAGACTTCAAAATAAACTGCTAAAAGACTTGATATACAATTTCCTAACTTGAGAGAACAATGATAATAACCTGTAAACTACTTTTCTAGCCATGCTGCTCGCGATCTATAGGATAAGTGAAAGAATAAAAGTTAAAAGATCAAAATTTCGCTTTCCACTCATCAGAGAGTGAAGAGTGATGAGTGGACATTACATCTACACTCATTACATCTACACTCATTACATCTACACTCATTTTTTAAAGAAAATTTGGAACTGTGACTGTTACATGTGTCGTGTCTCTGGTTTATTGTAGTGCTTCATGTATCCATTCTTTCTCTTCAAATCTCCTTTGAGTCTATTTAGCATGGAAGCTTGAATGGTGCTTGTTAAAATTTGGTCGATTCCTCCTTCACACATCACACATCAGTGGAAAATCCTCAAAAATCCTCAGAAACTTTGCAAACCTCCCACTTAGCTGTTCATTTATGCTTACTATGCTCTAAACATTTGGAGAGAATATTAATGCTTTCCTGACTCAAGGCAGAAAACGTTTATTTTATTTCCTTTTCGTGGATGTCAGTATCTGTGTGCTCACTGTTCACTTCCCACAAGCTGAGCTGTTGTAAGTGATGCTCAGACAGGTGCTATGTTGCACCTGAAGGCTTCCACTGTCAGCTGTCCCCGCTGCCTCACCCATTAACGGGAGGCAGATAAAAAAAAAAAAAAGCATGCAGCACCAGAGGTCCTGAAAAGGCCTAGATATGAATGGAATAGTGCTGTAGTGCTGACTGGGAGGTTTTTCCAAACATTAGCTCTTTTTATCACCTGTCACCTGACGCCTGCAACTCTGTGTCTGCGTAGAGCCATTAAGCAGTTATCTAAGGCCGCCAGGGCGCCGTGTGACACAAAACAAACACCCTCTGTTATTCTCTACCTGCAGTTCCTGGGGGAAATGGAATGAGGTAATGCTGCTCCGCTTACATGATGTGTGCACATGCAGGTAAACGCTTTCTCACACACACACACACACACACACACATTTTTGTCTGGTGCATAAACAGAATGAATTGACTGTCCCATGTCAACTTTTTCTTGCTGGTACGAACTAATTGGTCCTGCAGCTGCAGCTTCTTCCACCAAATCTGCTTCCTCTTATCTCCAGCTCAGGCTTGCCCGCTTCTTGAGGAGCATTAAGATATCAAAGGATTACCCCTATAGTCACTCTTGTAAATATTTTGGTCCAATTAGGGGTTTATTAAAGGCTTCCTATTTTCATTGGAGATCAGATGGGGGGGGGGGTTGACAGCTGCTTGCATTTTCTTTCATTAGCATAGTTTATACCTTTCAGCCATACCATCATGCTTCTCATCACTGACACAAAACTTGGCCAAATACACTAATGAGTCATCGCTTGGCCTACTTGTGTGGATATCTGTGTGTCTCTGTGTGATCTGGCACAGGAACCACTAAAAATGAGTTGGTATCTGAAAAGCTTTGTTTGGATCTATTGCAAAACAATGAGTTTCTTAGAATGAATGAATGTTTACAGATGGGAAGTATTTGGCAATGTTCTTCTTATGTCATCCAAAAATGGTTAACTGAAGAATTAACTGCAAAAAAACTTTGTCTGCATAGGTATTGTGAATCAAATACAGCCAAACCTTAAATATCAAATACGATACGCATCAAATGATTTGATAAATACAACTTCTGGGATGCTTTTCTCTCCAAAAGAAAACAGTGAGTCAGTCAGTGGTTTGTGGCTGAGCAGAATCTCACAAACCTTTTAAATTTGATATATACTTTGTGCGCTGTGTGCTGTATAAATGACAGCAGGGTGTAACTGGAGAGTGGATCAAAAACATGGTGCGTACGAAGGTATTTCTAAAACAGCAGATGTGTTTTAATCCTGGGTGGGTGGGCCTGAAAATGTTTAGCAGGAAACTTCAAGATGCCTCTCTAAACCAAGTTTTAATAGAAGCACACATTCCTGCAGCACTGAAACGACGCCATTAACACTTCCACAGTTAATACGTTACACTCTTGTACGCCTGACATCGTTGTCACATGACAATCCTTTCCATTTTAGAGAATATTTTCAATCCAGTATTGTTTTAATCCATGTTTACTGGACTTTGTTGGTACATTTATTGGCACGCTACAGACACCAAATGTCAATCAGTGGCATAGCGTGAGCTAACTGACAGGATGTGAACTGTACCACATGTGCATGTGAGTCCTTGTGTACGTGCACAGTACAAATAAAACAGGTACCTACTCTAGTAATAATCCTCCATACAACTTCTAAAGTCTATTGACTGATAAAGGACTGATAAAATGACATGTCCATGCATTTTAATACTGTGCAGTACCGTCTACTAATTTTCCTTAGAAACTATTTTTTGCACCATGTGTAGAGGACACAGATGTACCTTGCTGTCAACAGGCAAGACAAATGTGACGAAATATACTGATCATTTTATGGAAAAAATGGCACTTTGACTGAACAAGAGTGTAAGCTCTATTTTTATCTGATAGTATCTTCCTGACACACTCAGCAATGCCAAAATATAGGCTATAGATTTTGTCAGCTGTGATCAGTGTTGTGGTTTGTTTGCTGCAGGCTGATTTACTGGGCCACTGCCTCATCACAACAACTCTACAAGAAGAAACGCCTTTGGAGTTTTTTCGCAATAACATAGCATCAGCCTTGTCAAAGGATGCAATGGACAGTGCAGTGTGTGTGTGTGTGTGTGTGTGTGTGTGTGTGTGTGTGTGTGTGTGTGTGTGTGGGAAGCCTGCCACGTACAGTGAAACCCCAGGGCAGCACCAGACCGTATCTAATGGGAATTAAACAGCGTTATTAAAACATCGCCCAGTCATCTTTCTGCCCTGCCTCGTCACAACCGTTGGAAACTTCCTATGCTCGGCTACTGGACAAGATCAAGCTGTACATCTAATCCAGTGATGGAGGAGCAGTGCTATTGTATAAGTATAATAAATAGATGTGAATGTGCAGGAATAGATAAAAGTTGAAATGGTTGGTCTATACATGACCCTATTCTAAACTCACACTATACACAAACTCTATAATGTATTTGTTTAATAGTAATGCAGTGCAGTCCAAGGGTAATTCAATAAAATTTGCTGAAAAAAAGTATTGGTGTAACAGTACATTTAGACACTCAGAAAAACTGAAGATGTGGAAAAGAATCTTGAATTGTTCTAATATTATATTGAGATTTTACCTGCCAGCTTCCAAGATGCAGTGTATAAGGAAAGAAACGCCCCGAGCACACACCAGAGTTAACAGTTAACAGTAATTTCTACCTCCGCATTGATTTACTCTCCTTACTTTTATTACCTTAAATTCTATTTATTGAGCACTTGTCAAAACATTGTTACAAAGTGTTTTATGAGACAAATAAACGGACACAGCCGGATAGGAGCGTCAGGAATATGTGCTCCACCAACATTCCTCATTAGCTGGATAATAGAAACTGGCTGGATCAATAACTTCAACAACACTTTAAAGATAGGTGTATGTACGTGTTGGCGTTAATCTTCTGTGAAATTTAACTCAGCACTAAGGAGCGTTTTTACACTGTCAGTCTCGGAAACCAGCGCTAGTCTCATTTTTCTTTTTTTTTGCATCTATCTACTCTTTTTGAGTTTTACTTTAACAATACACTTATTCCTATGTTTCTCCTAAACACACCACAAAGATAAAATACATCTCTTCCTACGCGCAAGCTCAGAAAAGATTAAAACTAGTCTTGGTAAGGAAAACAGTTAACGTGTATCGGTGTGTGTATCCGAAAACGGATATTCACACACATTTCACAATGAATTCAAACACAGAAGTTAATCTGAAAATAGTCTGGTCTGGTGCCACAGGAGCAGCAGGCTTTTATTCTGCCTGGCAACAAACACAGAGACACATCAAACACACACACCGGGCAGTTAGCACCTCCACTGGCGTGGGCCCATGTGATGTCATCAAAGACAGAAATCCCAGGTGCTGATGGGATAGGAAATGGTCTCTCTGGCTCTCCCCCGAGTCCTGGCACCTGGCTGACAACTGATGACATCTCGCTTTTCATGTAATGATCCCCTTGACTTCAAAGTGAAAGTAGGGGAATCCCACTTCACACATGCACACAAACACACGTGTACACAAAGCATAAGGATATGCATTCATCTCATTTTTCTCTTCCCAGTGGCAAGGTGTGAGATGATTATAGCTGTCATTTCCTTTTGGTGAATATTCTTTAGATGTCAAGCCCTCAAATAAGGGGCTTCAAGGGATGCGGGTTTTATGTCATTATGGTCATATTATGTGAAACCTGAGACATTTCACAACAAGCCAGGGTGCAAATGAATGGATGAATGCACTGATGTAAAACAACTCACCAGTTACACAGGTTAACTAAGCAGATTTAAATACATCCTTGATGGTTACTAAGACTGAGGCTAACGCTGCATGTGTCATGCAAAAAGTCAGCATACTCACCAGCTGATGATCAATGACACTGAAACAAAGGAACTTTGTTCTTGTATAGCGGTGCAGAGCTAGTTAGCCCTAGTAAGCTATTATTAGTATGCAACAGATGTAAGATCAGTCTGTTATTCATTCTAACATAACTCTGTTTTCAAATCATGTGTTTTCATTTTTTAAATTTCACGAGAGACGGGGCTTTTGGGATGAGGACAAACACTATTTTGGATAAAGCCGGCTGCGGTGCTGGAGTGTGCCACATTAGCCTAAACTGTAACAGCATCCTGGACGCAGTGGTGGAAGAAGCATTCAGGCCATTCGCTTGAGTAAAAGTAGAGGTGCAAGTCTTCTTGAGTTTAAGTAGCATTTTACTGCTGTAGTTATAATTGCACTGCATTATAATTCACAAGATCATCCTTTTATTTATATGGAAAAGCTTTAACCAGTGACTACAGCTGTAAAACCCTGCAACCCTGAACCTGTTTTACCTGAAATACAAAAACATATTTTGTAGACAATTGATTTGTCTGTGTTACTACCTCCACCACTGGCTCAGAGGTAGAGCTACAAAGGCTCCTCTATTTTACATAGATGGCGAGGTGCAATAATGGCACAACATTTCTACCTTGAAAAGGCATCATAAAATAATAATGTTAGAAGGTAAAGCTAAGGACAGATAAACACACAGTTAAATCCTTTGCTTACACTTTTGCTGGTGTTTTTGGTTTTGGAAAAGTTGAAAATAGGACACCACCAAGCTTCCTTAAATATGAAGTGTCTCTCCTTCTGTAGCCCCATGTGTGCTGCTTTGGCATGTGGAGAAATCCAAAAAGCTTGTTACAAAGTTACAGTTGCTAAGCAGTGATTGCCAATCTCTCTCTTTTTTTGGTGGAGGGGGGGGGTATCAAACAATCAGCATCATTCACAGCTTACTTCTAAAATATATACTGTAGGAGAATTGTCATCTGCCTCTTGACAAGAGACAGACAAGCCCAAGATTATTTCATAATCCTGTAAACTGAGGTCAGATATTCACTGTAGAGCCATATAACCTAAACTGCACTGTTCTCTCCAACTCTGCAGATGACTGATATCGCAGATGCTGTTTCAGAAATCTTGATGGACCATCTGTGACCTAACCTATAGCATTTCATGTCTTTGATGCCGCTGGGGGGTAGAGGCAGATGCCAGAAGGCCTGACTGCAGAAAAGGATGAGGCTATCAATGACACTGACTAATACTGGAAACACACACTCACAGAGACATACAGTACCTGCAGGTACACATTCATCAGGAACTTGGCTAGACACTTTCCAAATCTGAGTAATTTGACCTATTTGATGGATTTTCATATTATAATACCAAGCTGTCGCGCTCTTACACATACACATACTGTATGTGGTCGGCCCGCAGTCAGTCTATTTCTATCCGCATGCAGGAGGAGATCACACAGGGCCGCAAAGGACAAGATGTGACTGACAGGCAAACAGATGCCTGCCACTGTGGCAGCCGCTGACACGGCCAAAAATAATCCTGGAAGAACAGACAGAAAAAGTTCCACAGATACGAGCATACGGGGAAATTATAAGGTCTGAGATGAGGACCAGATACAGGACGAGAGGAAGAGGAGCACATTCTGGAGCCCACGCTGGAAAAAAGCAGCGCCACATGACAGGGAACACAAACAAACAAAAGCAAGGAAGAAATCAGGGGGAAAGCTGACATGTTACTGAGGTAACAGCTTGCTCGTCTTAAGGCTTCAGTGAAGTGTTTGACTGTTCAGTAAATAGGCCCTACGTCTGATTAGAAACAGAACGCATCCACTTTCTCTGCCAGTGCTACACCCAATCTTGAAGGAAAGCGGTCTCCCATGGGTAACTCTGTGGCACAGTGCATCGAGAAACGTATGAAGTGGTGATGAGTGATGTCGGTTCAGACAAGCCTGTGCCCTAACTCATAGGGTGGGGTCTGGGGGTCAACCTGGGGCATTTGAGATGCCTTCAAGGGGCCCACAGCAAAATAGAAATATTACTGGTGGTGCATTTAGCACTTATCAGATTCTCTTTTGTGAGTGGAGGTATGTTTTTGCAGTTTACTTATTCGATACCATTAATTTGTCAAAGGGTCTTGTTCCTCTCATGTCGTGTCCCCAGGACGGAGGGCTTTTGGGACACATGTCATCCCAGTGTGGTCTCTAAATCTTCTAATCTATTTCCATCTCTGGCCAGAAAAACCCAACTGCTTATATTTCCAGCTGCAACCAGATATGTTGTATTGCTTTTGCGAAACAAACAACAGACTGGTCTGACAGGCCCTGGTAACTCAACAACCCAACTGGGAGAAAGGCATTATGAGAAAGGGAGGGAGAGGGGGAGAGACTGTTAAGGGCTTTAGACAGTTGGTTTAGCATGCCGTAAATAAGCAGATCGTCTGTCAGCACAGTGGCACGGTGCAACGAGCTGTGGTGTGCTGGGGTGTAACACTGTTCGGATTTAAAAACATCTGTAGCCGCCACTAACAATACGAACTACATTTTCAGAGCGAGAGAGAGAGAGAGAGTAGAAATGGCAAAAAACAAAGGACAGGAACCGCATGAGCCACATAAGACAGAAAATACCTCTAAGCCCACAAGTTTTTCCACTTTCCAGTCTTGTGTGTGTTGTATGTCTTAGTGTGGTTCTGCCAATGCAAACACAAAGGTGGGCCGGATCAGAGCAATCAGGTAGTCAGCGAGAGTGTCAAACATGAGCAACTTATACAACAACTCAGGGACCTTCACTGAGAACTTGCGGAAATAGTGTGGTTGTGTTTCTTCACTAATTCTCCATCACACTTGTGGATGACAGTGCAATTACCCTCCAAAGTACAGTGCAGGAACTTTCCTCAACCTCAAATCACTGCTGCTTACACCAACACTGAGACTCAGTACAGGGCCACCAAAATTGCATCTTACATCTTAATGACAAGCAGACGCTGTAATGAGCCGGCGAGGTATAATATCATCACAAGGGGTCTTGTTTTTGTTCCATTATGTGACATCTTCTATTGCGGGATGGAAAAGTATTTTAAAGTCACTGAACGTGCACTATTACAAAACTCATCATAGAAACTAGGGATAGTAAATTCTCTCTCACACCACCATCATTCATTAAAGAGATACGTTACCCACCTCGCCGGGTGATTTATAACGTGCCATCTAGTCACCATTTATTGGCTTTAAGGCTGTTGTTGACTGTGTAGCTGACTGAACAGTAAAATAACAGTAATAACTTTTATTTTATTCTTTATTCAGTCCTTCAATCTAACAATAGCGATAAAGCCAGCAATGCCTGTCAGATTATACGTTTGCGTCACCCGTCAGACCTGAACCATTGTTCATTTGCTACCAGTATTGTAGTGATACCAAGTCTGCTTTACTACTACTGTACATCCTTCACAGTGGACTGAGGGAAGAGTGAATTGTGTGCTCAGCTTTCATCCATTGTTTTAGGATGGAACAACGCACCAATCCCATCTGGTTGTAGCCCTTAAAACCAAACCTGGCCTCATGTTTATCACACTGATGGATAGAACAATGAGACAATTACTTGTAATCAAGGATTGCACCGATGCTCAGCTTGTCCTGGTCACACGTGATGCATTAAGGCTCCCGCACAGCCTGCAACATCCATCTTGGAGCAGAGCGTGCCGAGAGCCAACTTTTAAGAACACTGGGCTGAGGTTTTGCTCCTGGATTTGCTATCAGCGTAGATACAGACGATTTCAAAGATTTCATGTTTGAGTGTGAAAGTTGTGTGAGTTTGGAGTTGTTGGAAGCCTCCTTACACAGAGTAGAGAAAGTAACACATCATATCACAAACTGGTTTACCAGTCAGCAATAACTAATGAATAATTGACGTATTTTCCGAGCAGCTTGCCCTACATCACCAAAAATGCTCATCTGATTATGTCTGTTGCATACTTTGGCATGCTGCAGCAAAACTGTTTGTCTTGTTACTACAATGAGATGGACAGCAGGTCCACCTTCAGCGTGGGAGGACCAACTCAGAGTGGCCCACCTCGATTGGGGAAAGATTGCAGAGGCGGTAATAAAAACCTCTAATCTTACATGGATCCAAACTAACAGGAGCACAACTTTTGACTAGAATAAATGTATTTGCACTTGTACAGAATATAACTGTTTTTAGTGCCTCTCAGCTCCACTCAGCTGCCATGTGACTAGTGTTAGTGCTGAATTGGTTTGAATTTGGAGACGGCCAAGTACTAACACACTTGCCTGTCTGCTCAGCCCGAAACAAGACTCATTGCTGTTAGCCCACAGTACCGAGACAACATATGTTCTTCCTGGTCTCTGATTCAAACCTCAAAGACGTATGTACATTTCCTGATCATCTCATCAAAGTTATGATAGAAGTGCATTACAAAAAAATCCTCATCCGTTTTGGCAAGATACTACAAAACTGTAAAAAGTCACTGAACCTGTAGGACTGCCGTGAATGATAACATAAATGCCACAAAGGGTGATTTGGTCAGTATACACCATTATGTAGCGCTGTTCATAAGCCCCATGAGAATACTGAGGGGTTATTAAGGTGATGTTTTATTTCTGCCAGATAAACTGCCAAGAGCTATGAGAAGCCTTATTATGCTCTGCGGAGTGTGAATATCTGTACAGCGAGCCGACTGCGCCTTTCAGCTGTGTGTCTGTCACTGCATTCCAGCAAACTTTCCAGGTGTTCGCGAGCCACCAGAATGGAAAAGGCTACATCAGGACCGTCTGTTCACAACAATTAGGATTACGCACGTGCTTTAACAATGCGAGCCAGTGAAGTGTGTGCAGCGTGTCACTTCAAGGGGACACGTTTAATTATATGATTCTTTGACACTTCAACAATGTGCCTCCATTTTGGCTAGTTTAATTGACTAGTTGTTAACAATACAAAGGGGAAGAATCGAGTGAAGCTTGATGCTGCGTTCAGATGCTGTCAGAAATATTAGAATTTTGTAGAATTTAATGTGGATGAACCAGGAAAGTCCATGCATACAATGATACTGTATGTCAGACTTGGTTATAAGCACCACAGAAGACTTTCTAACGGGTATTTACACTTTAAAAAACACTTCAGGCAACACAGGCTGACCATATTTAAAGGAGGCCCTGCATAAAACATTCTTAATCCTTGTTTTTATTAAGCTATGGTCTGTATTTGTTTTACATCCTGTGCATTTGTCCTCATTTGTCCTTGTTTTGTTCTTTGTTTTTAGGTTTTGATGTGCATTCTTATATTGTCACAGCTGCTATATTGATACAATGTGATGAAAGCATAATGTTATTTGTAACCCTAAGATAAAACATTTTGCTGACAGTTTCACATTTGCAGATGAAATTGGGCCTAATATGGTCTGACGTACTTGAGGGGATCCTGCAGATGATCATGTTACGGTGGAGTGGGTAAGTATTGAGCCTTCAGCGACATTTTGGAAATCTGCATCCTTTCTTATTTGTGCATGTTAGCAGCCAGTTGTTTATATGCAGCCCGACCACAACAAATGAGAATTCTGCAATACAAATAAGACATAGGAAATGAATATCCTAAGCACAGTTACAGGATAATAAAAGGATAAGTCGTCATTGCACATAGCACAAATGTGAGGGAGTGGAGCCCTGATGAAAACCGGTTTCGAAGTGGAATCATGCTAATTTCAAACCAGGATTTAGTAAAAACATGTCTACTTATTTATGGCTTTTAAGTGCCTCAGATTCTTTTGACTTTGTCAGTTCTGACCAGTTATTATCTTGAAGAGATTTTACACTTTTGCAGCCCGGTGCAGAGTCTCCATGTCTGCTGATACTAATGCAGATACAATTATTCAATTATAATGGCGGGAGCAATTTCTATAGTTTCCGTTCTTATGGTTTTGTCTTTATTTTCTCAATGCGATGCATGAATCCTCAATGTAACACTAAACATGTCGAAAAATAACATTTCCAAAGAGTACATTTAAAAACTATGCCATAGATGTGACTTCAGTTGATTCATCCTTAGCCACAGTGTGTTCATTAACAAAAAGCAGTGTGGCATTTTATGTTTGCTCGAACTTTGTGACTGCAATAAAACATTTAGTAATAGATCCCTTTTTATGTTGTGCAGAATGAGTGGCAATCCACCGGTCACTGTGGTATCAACCTGCCATCTCTAATACCAGTAATAAAAGCCACAAGCTGTGTGTCTTTGGCCAGAATTGGAAAACCAGACCAGCCATCGCTATGTGGATGACATTTATGTTGAGCTGAGTCGTGAAAGCACAGCTAGTTCAGTCTCAAGAGCTCCTGTTTCTGGACACATTTCCTTATCATAGCACCACCATCTGGCTGATCTGTGCGTTTTTGTTTTTTTTTTTTTATTGCTGGAGAACCGAGAGAGTGGACACAGCAGAGGAGACTAGAGACCAAAGTGGAGCCTTCAGTCCTGCACGTAGATCTTTAGCAGTGTGTTGTATTTTATAAGATTATCCCTTCTTTTCATGTAAAATCTGAATTTAAACAATTAATGTAGTAGGGCACACATTTATTAGTACTGTTAGTAAGTATGGGGTAAAACATTCCCTCAGTGATATAGTAAAGTATGGAGGAACAAAAACACTCATGTTAAAGAGTTAAAGGAGCCCAGAATAGTACTGGTTACTTGCACTGAGTTACTTTCCACCACTTTTGGTTTTGGAAGCAAAGGAAATTAATTAAATTAATTGTGTAGTATTGACTGTATTTTCTTTCTATTGTTCAGGTTTTTAAATAGAAAAAAAAACCCTAAAAGAGTCACCTGCCTGCTCTGTAATTTTACCACTTCGCTTTGCCACTGCAAAAAAAAAAAAAAAAAAAAAAGTGATTCTTACACCAGCACTTTGAAGACCACTAAGTTATATGTCCGCTCAAGAAACTTTCAAGAACAGATTTACGAGCGGCACCTGAAGGCAGCAGCAGCCCCGCTGCTGCCAGGAGGAGAATCTCTTTTTCTCCTCTTTTATCTCAGCGTGCTAAATGATGCTGCGCGCTGATTGGCTGCCGGCCGCTGACTTGTGCTCCATCCAGCAGGCCGACTCTGACAGAGCCGGGCTGGGTGCTCAGTCAGCGCTCCTCCGGGTGATCCCCGACTCCGCTACCTGCCGCTCCTCCTCTCTCTTCCACACACACACACACACTCACACACTCACACACACACACACACTCATGAGTCATGCGTCTGCGCGCACCACCGGCTGCTGCAACTTGCCGACTTCACCTGAACGAGCAAATCGGGGGACAGAACCACTAAACAATGCGCGCACATTGCATTATGCGATACCGCAGGTTATTACAACTTTTGCGCTCTTTTAGGAGGTAACGGGGGAGGTGTCAGCTTGCATGCCATCACCATGGATTGCCTTTTTCTTCTGATATGGACTTTACCCATCCCGCTGGTCGGTTGCACCTCAGTCAAGCTCCTGTCCACCCTCCTATCCTGGAATATCATCAAGGCATGTGGCACTTTATTAGAGATGCATCCACTCTTCAATCCAACACCTCTAGTTTGGGACCAAAACAAACAATCATTTGTCTCTTTTCAGCATGGTTTATGTAAACTGGTGTCTGCACTGCTGTGGTCAGTGGCTGTGATGAAAAGTAAGACAAGTGATTGTCATCCCAAATTAAACTCCAGTGCAACACGCTTCAACAGACGAACTCCGTGTATTATTTTTGGCTTCCACTTCTTCCAGCGCCTGCAACCTGTTGCTACCTGTTCACTTATGAGTTTTTCTCCTTCTTTTTTTTTTCTGCAGACGCTGCACATTTACTGCTCACACGCCCCCCACGCCGTCTCGGCCAGCTATTCTTCAAGCCACAGCCACGGATTAAATCACGGTGAGTGTGAGTCTTCTGACATCTAAGGATATTTCTTCCAGCTGGCCTGACTCCATGTATGTGGAGAGAATGTGATTAAAATGAGATATGTGGCAGTGATGGGCTCTGTGATTGAAACAGATGGACTTTAATGATGCAGTCAAGAATATTAGAATGTCGTTGTCAAGCAGGGTGTCATGTTTACAGCTTATTTGGTCAAAGACTGAGGATCTCTAATGTGCTGACATGGCTGCAGTGGCTGTAGAGGCAGGACCACCGGTGGCAGCGTGCACACTCAGGGATCCCCTCTCGGTCGCTTTGATCTGCAGAAGGAAACAAGCTGAGATGACTTACATGGTTTGATTTACTGAGGGAAGGAGGGAGCTACAAGTTTTCTCTGGATGTGAAGAAAGCATCCGGATTCTCCCAGCAGTCACACCTTTTAAGTGTGGAAGGTCGTTGAACTCGCTGAGTGTGAGATCTTTTGTCAAACTAAAAATGAAAAAGAGAGGAAACAAAGGGGGAAAAAAAACTTTATTGGCTGGTTTCTTTTTAAATTTGGAGTGTCTCACTGCTCTACTGTGTTGTAATGGTTAGTAAAAATTAGTTTAGCATTTTATTTGACTGGAACACGGTGACAGCTGCACAAAATCAGAACATCATCTATCTACAACCTCTTGCTCTGAAGTATGAACCCATATCTGACATGCTTCAAACTATGATGTTTCATGTTGAGAGCCATCTGTAGTCCATATGAAACGCTGTGCTCTGAGCAACAGCTGGCTGCTCCAGCACAAGTCACAGAGGTTTTGTTTCTTCTTGGCTGTTTAAATGTTGGTGAAGCAGCGTGTAGAGAATAATTTATGCCAATTAATACAAATCAGCCACAACACAACTCGTGTCTGAGTGTTTGATGTTGTGATTCTCATGTGACTTCCTCTCCTCCTCAGACTATGTGTTTGTCACCCCCGTGGAGGTGGACTCTGAAGGAGGGTACCTGACCCACGATGTGACCAGGCGAAGCCGCCGCAGCAGGAGATCCCTCTCATCTTCTCTGCACTACCGGCTCATGGCTTTCGGGCGGGACATGCACTTAGACCTGCACCCGTCCTCTGTGGTCGGCCCAGGATTCACCGTGCAGACGCTCGGCTCGGACGGCGTCACCACGGCGATGGGCGACACGAGGTTTCACAACTGCCTGTATCAGGGATTTATCCGTAACCTGTCGGCCTCCTCTGCAGCCATATCCACATGCTCTGGACTCGTAAGTGTCTGCCAGTAACTTAAGTAGATTACATGGTTTCTAAACAGTTAGAGAAAAAACATCCTTTGGATAGATGAAACATTTCCAAACCAGTTTAAATGATCTCAAACATATTAATAGAGATGTTTGTCATTTTATGAAAACTTTTGAGGATGTTTTGGAAAGGCTCTCACCCAACAGATTTTGTGCTCCACCCCTACTTCAAGCTCCATGCCCTTATGCCCTCAAAACTCCTCTCATGACCCGATTGTTTTGATGCATGACTGTCCGCGCGATTCAGACCTCGGTAATATTATGGATGAGCTTTAACATGACATCATTGCCCATGAGTGCAAGCATCAGTTTGTAGAGCTTTTGTCAGACACTTCTTTGAACATTGGGAGGAGTGGGAAAAAAGAGAATGAAAGAGTAAGAGGAGATCAGGAGAGGAGAAAAATGTTGCAGTGCTGAGAGGACAGTGCATGAAGACAGGCAATAACTCAGTTTAGCTGTTTATTGCAGTGCCAGCACACATGACAAACACGCCCGGCAAACTGATCATAGAGGAAGATCTTCAGACTAGATTGACTTTCTGTGTGTATTTGCTTTGTATACTGACCTTAGAATCAACGCGTGGTTTCCCGTCGGCTTTGGAGGTGACATGGTGAACATAGCCCACAAGTCCAGCTGTTCACACCCCTGCTAATTGCATGATTGTCCATGAATGGATGACCGGTTGTGTTGCCTTGTGGAAAAGCGTCTTCATCACATTTTCCATGTCATTAGCCGTGTTTATGTATCGAAGCAAAGTTTTGGTCAGTGCTATTTCCACTTTTCCTCAACCACCACACCCACTGGTGTACCGTGTAAATGAATATTACAAGGAATAGCTCAACATCTTGGGAAAATGTCTTTTTTTAGAGAGTCAGAGGAGACAATCAATGTCAACTTTGGGTCTGTGTGCTTATATTATGGAGCTGGAATCATTCCGAGTTTAGCCTAAGTGCTCTGTACGCTACTCCGTGATTCAGGCATATTCTGTTCCCTACGTAAGCCTCAAGGAGGAAAGTTGGAACATCATTTTTTACCTGTTATCCAGAAGCAGGCTACGCTGTTCTTCTTTGTCTTTGCTGGAGCAAGAATTAAGTTCACAGCCTGTGGCAGTGACCATTGCACTCTGAGGAGATATAGTATTTAAATATCGCTTTAGCTTTGAGCAGAATTGATGATATCGGTGATGTTTGGGCTTAAGGTGAACTCGTCACATTCAAGGTACGTGAGAGTAAGTGGTGTTCTACTAAATATCAGCACAGCTGTGACTCACGTGTAGAGACGAGGCCCAACGCCACCTCAGTTTTGTCCATGTTTGTGGTGCAAAGTTGATTATAGTTTAAGAAAGTTGATGAAAGCTAATGTTAATTAAAGCGAACCACTGTATGTAAAGTTCCAGTGCCATTTCACTATATATTAGCACTCTTGGAATGCCTCTCGGCCAATCAAATTACTTGGTCAGAGCTAACTGATGTAGAATTTTCCTTAAACCACAAGGACTCTCTAATTACAAGATCATCTGCTTTCATTTGTGGTTTATGAGGTACCTGGACCCTCTGGCACACCAGCAAACGCAAATTCCTTGTCACATCCCACGCCAGCCTGGGCTAGGACACACTACACCTCCATAAAAGCCATACCTCCATTTATCATCCAGCCTTCATACAGCCTCTTACCTCCTGCTTCTGGGCTTGCCCTGCTCTTTTGTCCCCTGTTTGCCCTGCCTCTACATCTCCTCTTGTTTGCAGCAATTAAAGCCAGGGTGAAGTTTGAGCCGCCTGGCTGGCACTGCTAATCTTCACATTGTCCCTTTCATTAGGCTAGCTCCCACTCACAATAAAGCACCACTGACCCGTTCTCTTAAAAGCGCAGCGAGAACACAATGTGATTGGGTCGTGATTGCATTTGAATGGGCTGGAACGAACACTTTGATCTATTTTTTACTCCTCCCAAGCTTTCGCCTATTTTTTTTCTCCTTCTTCCTCTCCCAAGTGCGACCTCAGGGCCAACGATGGTTGGATGTTCAGTCCAATCCTGTTACTGGACTCATGTTGTTATATATCTGGCAGATAAGCGACATTGTTAGAAAAATGAAAGGTGAATGAATTAAGTGGAACAAAATGACAAGTACATCAGTCACTGTCTCTTTCTCCTAGTGTGTGTGTGTGTGTGTGTGTGTGTGTCTTGCTGGACTGCTGTGAAGCTTAGAACAACAGTTGACCCTTGCTTTCCATCTAGGCCTCTACCCAGAATATTTGGATTAAATACAAATGAGGGATAGAGCCATTCAAGCCCGTCTGATGTACTGACGAGCTCAAGAAAGATTAAGGTGGGATTAAAAAACAATGCTAAAGAGGAAGAAGTCAGAAAAAAAGAGACGACAGGGAAAACCAGGAAAACACAAGAAAGAGAAAACGAATGGGAAGTTAACTGGGCTGGGCTGGGCTGGGAACACTGCACCACAGAGAGACTGTGTTGTGCAAGAATAATGTGAATTCATTGTCCAGGATGGAAGCTCCCAGGGAGGCTGGACGGTCTCTTTATGGAGAAGTGGAGAGATGGACTCTGTTCGTGTCAAAGGGCTTTGGGGAAGAGATGTGGTGAGCATGAGAGGAGGAGAGAGAAAGAAAGAGAGCTTCCTCGTACTTCATGTCATTGTCTCCTTTCAACAGCGATGCGTGAAGAGGACAAAAGGGAAAAGAAAGTGTCTGAAATAAAGTTTTTGGACTTGACCCTGCTTGTTAATAGCAGCAGAGGTGTCGGCGCCAAAACCAAGGCATGGTCTGCTTTTTAGCATTCACCCGGGCCCAGGCAAAGCAGATGGAAGTGGGATTCAGCTGTTCAAACGAAGACCAGGGCGAGATGGTATTAAGAGCAGGGCCGGATGGATAGATGGATGGGTGAATGGCAAAGAGGGATTTTCTACTGTAAATCCCCATTAATTGAACATGGTGTTATCTGTTTCTTTTTAATTACTCTCTCTGTGTCCTCATGAAGCACCGTGCTCGCGGCTCATGGAGTGAAATGAAGTTGTCTCTCTCTCTCTTTTGCATGAGAGATGAAAGGATGCCATTTCAGATGTAATGCTCTCAGATTTGTAAGAGGAGCGGGGGGGGGGGGGGGGGGGGGTCCTTTCTCTTTCTTCTTTTGAGGGTTTCTCTGAGTTCGCTCTACTGGTTGACCTCAATCCTCTCTGCTCGTGTGTATGGGGGTGGGTGAGTGGTCGGGTGGGTGGGTGTCATCCCGGACTCTCACAGGTTCTTACGATGTAGTGCAAGTTCAGAGCTGCTCACCACTCGTGTGAATGCAGAGAGGAGAAGTGATTTACTGCTGCCCTCTGTCCTTCCAACCCCTTCCCAGGATAGGATTCTTCTCTCTGGGGTGACGAGGGCAGGTCTGAGAGCAGCACTGCCAGGCCTGTGCCGGTGCCTGTGAGAAGAATAGTCAAACTATAAAGTCCCAGAATGTAATCAGAAATGTGTGAATGAAAGAATGACAAAGTACAGTAGACAATTAAGATAGTGAAAATGCACCAGAGGGTTTGCAGTGACCTAAGGCTATGCATTTCTCAGAATATTGACTTTTTTTAAAATTCAATCAATCTGTCAATGTGCTTAAGATTGATTGAATAATTGTCTGGACTATGAAATAAACCCCACATAATAATTTTGCAATTGCAATTTTGTACGCTCAGTGATCAGATTATAATTTGGCTCTAAGTGTCGTACAGAACTCATTGGGTTTAAAGAAGTACACCGGCTGTCGCATTTGCCTTGAATGACTTCTTTAAATAACAACTTAGGTCATGACTTATGACTTGGGGGACTTCATCGCTGAAACATTTGAGTGTTGGATACATCCCACGCCAGGCTGGCTATTGCAGGTTGTGGACTGCTGCTGACCATGACCTTTACCGTGACCTTTCCCAAGCCCCTGCAGGCCAAGTCAGTGACAGGTTAGGCTCCATGCAAACTGAGCTCTTAGGTGCAATTTAATGGATTTTCCCTTTTCCTAAGCCCTCGAATTGTTCCACAAAGCGCAGTGTCTTTTAATGACTTTTCAGCACATGGTGTACAGTTGTGAGGAAAAGCAGAAGAGATAAAGAGCAGATGAAAAGTGAGCTGTAAGAAAAGACGGTGTTTGTTGTCTGTTCCTGGTGGAAGCAGGAGGTTCACTGCAGGGTTTCCCGCAGTGCAGCACAGTGGAGTCACACAGCCTCACCTGAAATAATGAGCGCCTCCATAAAGTCAAAAGAAATTGTCACACTTTTATGAAATACATAAACCTTAAATAAGCAGAGGCCATGTTTGTAACGAGTCTGTTGAGACCATCATCTAGAAACTAATCACGAGGTGAGGAGAAGTACGCTTTGTCTTTGGCCTCTGCAGATTTCATTGTGAAATTCTGCACACAGCAGCCACCAGTGCCGCCTGGTGTGCCTGGTGTCTCAGTTGCTCCTGTTTACATCTCTATAGCAACTCTGTCTTTAATCCTTCCGGGCTTCTGATAGTGCAGAGTTTTAGTAAACATTATAAACTAAACTTACTTGTAAGTGGGGCCAGTTTTTGTTTTCATCGTGATGTGGTTTCAGATGCGTGTTGGGAGTTGGCCTAATGACCCAGTAACCCCCAGCGATCAAAGTTAATAGCTTTAATGTGTGTTTGCACACCCGTGTGTGACAGAAAAAACACTGGAGAAAGTGTCAATACACACCTCCTATTTTCTTTCCGTCAGCCCCCTTCTTCTTTTCAGACAGCTCAGGTCAAACCTTGTGTGATGGCCGTCGTTGACACGGTGCTGCGTGTTGTGGCAACCACCGGTGAGTGTTGTAATAGAGGCGCTCATCTCACGACCCCTGTCTGTCTCTTCCAGGCATGAGGCTCCCTGTGGTGTGAAAAAGAGGTTTGCTCTTTTCCCGGGCCATGTTATTGATGCTGGATACGTTGTAGACTCTGGAGGGCTTTGTGGTTGTAGAACACATCACAGTGTGAATATATGAGAGGTTGAGCTCCATTACTTGTTGGGAAAATGTGACATCCTCTCATGCAAAACCGTTGCTGGCATCAAAGCCTCTTAAGTTCTCTGGATGTTTTCTAAAATTGAATATGTATTTCAGGAATAATTGATGATTTGAAAGTCAGTTCCACTCCAAAACTGCTGTGTGGGATTTTGAAATGACATTCAAATATCTGAAGAAGTGTCTGTAAACTACATCTGGAAAATAAAAATATTTGGCCAAAAGGCATACATTTACTGACTCACTTGCTCTGTTTGAATATTTAACACGTGTAGATGTTGTAATCCCATTAGACTCCTCATGGAGCTGAGACAATATATGATTACTCATATGTAGGGCTGGGAACTGAGACAACATATGATGTGTGTGTGGTTGCCAGTGTCCTCCAAGTCCCTTAGGCTTTTGCAGAGTTGAAATGACACTTGAATGACCGATTTCCAGCCAGCACTTAGGCCATTTGTACCTGTCTGTTTTCTGTAAAGGCCAACAAATTGGAACGTCTCCCAACTACAATATGCCTCTCTGGCTTGGCCATAATTCAGCGACTGGGCTGGGCCAGAGAGGAGCTCAAAGCTTGGCGCTACAAGAGCAGAGTGGCCCGGAGCCGTTCCCTGGTGGTCTGGACGATGACAGTGATGTAGTGCCCACTGTTAGATGCCAGCAGGAGAGGGGGGTCAGGCTCTCAGCATGGGTGTGGGATGTTGTGTGTGTGAAAGACAGAGAAAAAACAGAAGGTCTGGGTGCATATGTGTGTGTGTGTGTGTGCGCGCTTGTACGTCCTTTTTAGTCCGTGCAAGGTCTTTCTCACACAAGACTAATGGCTGGTGTTGAAGTCTTCAAGTGGATGCTGCAACTTCTACAAACAGAACCCATACATCAAGTGTGACCTACTATTGTCACCACTCAGTACATTTACTACAAACAGTCCAGGCTTACAGTGAACCTACGGAGTAACAAGCAGCTTTTTTCTGATTGGTCAGATGGGTCTGGCTAACTTTTCACTCACTACTTCGGTTGTAGAGGTTAGACAAAGTTAACAAAATAATCTGATATTGTCTAATATCTGGGGAAGCATCCTGAAGCTTTCCAAATCAACTGCCATTTCAAATGTTTAAATCTGACTGAAATAATACAAAAAAAATTTAATAAAATTAAGGAAAAAAACTTCCCTTTAACCCTCTGCTGCCTTCATCACATGACCCTCCTGTCTCTTATGCAGGGGTTGACGTTCATGTGAGTCTGAACAGCTGTATTATGTTGAAGGCTGACCCGAAGAATGGGCTTCAGCGGGCGTCATTTCACTATAGTATAAACATTTTTTCTTGTAAGGGATTCTTCTTTTTTTTTTTGAAATTTTTGTGTTACTATTCTTTATTAATTTTGTGAAAAGTGAGAAATAAAATCAGATCATTGACTGAATGCATTCATGCCTTTGGATACGCTATTTTATCATCGCTGGATTTGATGACATTCATTTTTGCTTCCTTTCCAACCTCCACTTCATTCAGCTCCTCTGGGTGTTCGGGTGTGACAGACAGATATGTAGAGATAATAGACTTCCCATCTCTGTAATCTCCACCTTTCCAGCCCCAGGTGTTATTGCTGGAAAATGGAAAAGTTACTGTCACACAAATTACAACACATTTATGTGCATTTCAGCAGAATCAAGAACGTTTAAGTCGCTTTAAATTACACTTTGACATAAATTTGCATCACAGCAGCACTTCATTTCTAAGTCAGTAAAAGTGTTAGGGATGCACTGTAACCTAGTTAGAGTGCAATTAAAAGCACTTTGAAGGAGGACATTTCCATTTGTATGGGCCGTTGTGGGAGTTGTGCTCCTGTTCCCTGCTGTGTCTACACGGGATAACGAGTGGGACCGTGCCCAAAGGCTCTAAATGACAAAAGGCTCATCCAACACCAATGGTTTTTCTCTGTGTGTATGGCCACCTCTGCTGTGTTCCCCAGACATGCTCAGAGGGTGTCAGTAGGTTGTTCAAAGACAATTAGCGAGGCTAAACAAGGACTGTAAGACCCAGGGCTATTGACACATAGTGATCCTAATCAGTCGTACATGAAGAGGGACATCTAGACATACTATTACTAATGGGGTGGTTGCAAACGGCACGGCTGCAGCTCACCACTCCTGTCGTATTTCTATGAATGCTTCTGTGGTCTGTGAAATACAGTCATTTGAAGTTAAAGGAGGAGGAATTCAACCCATGTTGTGCCCTGTCATTGCCGCTTGGCTCTTGTCTACTGTGCCATCTTCGTCTGATCCAAGATCCAAAATTACCATTTACTCTCTACTCATTTCTTACTCCATTTTAAAGACACATAATTCACTTGAGCAAACTATAATTACTCAGATTGTGATTCTATTGAATATGTTCGATGCCTGGGGGTCCTCTCTGCTCCTGTATGATTTTCCCCCTCGCCACACACTGTGTTCATGTGATTCTCCGCTGAGCTGGAGTGCAGATGTGCTTTAGAGCTCAGTAATCACCAGCTTGGGGCTTCTCGCCGCTCGGCACTAGTCTTTAACGGCATGTAAGCACTTACTCATTTGCCTTATAATATCATGGTAGGAAACCTTAAAAGAGGCTACAGTTTATACAGAGAAATGCTAAAGATGCCGTCTCCCCTGACATATGCCGTTATGTTGCCAAAGAAACAGAGCTGGTATTGGCTTTACCCGAGGAAAGAGAAGAGCCCTGAGAGAAATTTTCAGCCCTAGTTTGTTGTTATGCAGAAAATAATGGCATTGCTTGATTGGGGGTGACCTTGTTCAACCTGTAATCTGACTGTGTGAATCTGTGTGTGAGAGTCAGTGAAATCTGTGAGTCTGCATGTTAACGTGGGAGGGAAGCAAAGTGGTGTTTAGCAGAGAGTGTGCATCCCTTTAATCTAGCCAAGTCTTACAAGTGTTAATATATGGAGATAACTAGAGGTCTGCTGGATCAATGCTACAGCTGGCCTTTCTTTGGTGTCTGTAAACCCTGTGAAACTCTATACATCATTAAACATGTAGTTCTAAACAGAGTTTGACACAATGATGTGTCAGACATTTATCATTTGCAAGATGCTTAATAATCTTAAACATCCATGCAACAAAATGTGGGAAAAAAAAATCTCAATCTTGTTTTAGTCATCTGACACCTTTTACTACTTTTCATTCATTAGTGTTAGGGTCATTTTGCAGGTATTAACTCATAGACAGGGGTACCACAGCAACACTAGATGCATGTATAGTATGTGATTAATCCCCATAATGGTCAGAAGGTCTGCTGTGTCTCATTACTGAATAGGAACCGACCTCTGTGCAGTAGATGCAGTTCTTCCATTCACTGTGATAATGAGTGATAACGATTGCAGCAAACAGAAGGTTTGCAGTGGAGATGTCTTGGAAACTTGTTGGTATACACTAAAACACACAATACATGCTGACAAAAGAAAATTTAATCTGTAGACACACACACAGGCACACGCACACACACACACACACACACACACACACACACAGACACACACACACACACACACAGGCACTTAGAGCACCATTATTACCGCAGATGGAATAAATTTCCTGTCATTATCATCACAGATACTTCCATCTGTTAACAGCTGGAAAAGAAAGCTGGAAGAGCAGGAAGATGTGGTGATACAGCGCGAGAGAGAGAGAGAGAGAGAGAGAGAGAGAGAGATGTAATGGGTGGATGGGGGTTGTAAGTTAATGAAGTAACTTTCATAGTGTTATTGTTGGAATGCAGTGTTTCCAGGCAGGTCGGGGAACAGTCACTAATTACACCACCTTTGTCTGGTGCAAACGAGATGATATGTATTGTATTGTTATGTATGGTCTTTTTGCAGTCTGTATCTGCTAACACCTTCAGAACACTGCACTGACCTCATTAAGATAACATCTTAACAAGGTCAGTTTAATGTTCTAAAGGTGTTTGCTGTGGGGAGAAAAAATAATGAAATTATCTCCCAGTGTTGCTTGATGATTACACTGATACTGTTTGACGGAAGGAGCTGTCAAAAATAAAAGAATTGAAAGTGTTTCATCTTTAAAAGAGGAATATTTAATGAGGTATATGTTTTTACACGTCTGTTGTGAATGCCAGACAGAAAGACAGATGAAAAGATGGGCAAATGAGAGGCGACAGCAGTGTGTGGTGATGGGAGACACCTCCTTTGACCTCCTTGAGCTCTGTTTTGAATTCCAATCTATTTTTGGAAGTTGCAGTCATTTTGCCAAGGACCTCCTCTCTCTCTCTCTCTCTTAATTCAAGTCTTTGATTTGTTATTTTTTATTCATGGCCCAGAGGGAACTTTTCTTTCCACCCGGTTCTTGGAGGTTGAGCTTTTCCATGCGGCGCTGTGGGAGCAGGTAGCTGTGAAGTATGGTTGTTTTGGCAGGTATTGATGTGCCGGGGTTCAAACCATTGACACTGCAGAACAAAACTCTCAACCACTGGACCATGTGGACCTTAAATGTAGTCAAAATAACGAAGTTTGACAGTTAACTTCCTGTAAAACTTCCCATTGCACTGTGGAAGATTGATGGAAAGAGAAGATGATTTATGGACAGGTGAAAGATGTGCTGGCAACTGGATGGGTAGAGAGATGGATGGATGGGTGGATGGATGGATGGATGGATGGATGGATGGATGGATGGGTGGATGGATGGATGGATTGAAGGATGGTTTGAGGGGTGGATGGGGCTGCTGATGGCAGCCTGCCACATATCCAGGCACTGTTTTGACAACAAGAGCCCCGCCATGGCTTCCCTTTTGTCCTGCCTCTGTTTATTTTGCCACCTGCTAGTCTGGGGGGAATGGGGTCAGCTCAACAGGAGCAGGGTCCTGTCACAGACGCACACACTAACACACTCACACACACACACGCACACACTTCAGTACATTGCCGGGGAAGTACTGTAGATCACACACACACACACACAAAGGTCAGAGGTCTTTGGGTCAATGGGTGTATGTGTGTTTTTGATAAATTCAGTAAGTGTATGCTCTTAAGGGTGTGTGTGTGTGTGTGTGTGTGTGAGTGTGAGTGTGTGTGTGTCTGATTGATTGCACAGCTATTTTGTGTACATTTGGTGGGTTGTGGAGTGAATTAGGTAGAATTCCATGGTCAGACGGAATGTTTAAGGTTCAGCAGCGAGGTCTCTCAGTTCAGAGGGCTGCTTGACTAAAACAGAGACAAAACACTTAGCTGGTTTGCTGCCGGTAGTAAGAGTGTGTTTCCTTTGCTTTATACTTCTTCTCTGGACCAAACATGCAAACAAAGCCAGACTCAATTTAAATTTTGCTCTTTTCTGCAACAGTGAAATTAAACTGGACATAAAACATGTAGAAAAATGGATCTAACCATGCTTTATGAGCACGTCCACTGACTTGTACAATAGTTGACTGTTTCCTACAACGTATGATTTGTAAGTCTCAGGGAATATAGGTCAGTAGTGGATGAGGAAAAGGTTGAAATATTGAAAAAGAACAATGACACAATAAACTTTATTTTGATAACAGGCACTGTATACTTACATTCTTACATTAGAAACACAGCCAGAAACACAGTGTTGTAACTGATATGAATATGTCCCATATGTCTGATAAACTAGTAAATTATGTTTTGAAGTAAAGCCCCAACCTGGATGTAGTTCATTCTAGTTATACACATGATTTAGATTTTGTTCAAATCAATTGAAAACAAAGTTCAGCTCTCCATAGAAATTGTAATTTCATGCTATTCTGTCCTCCAACTAAATAAGACATCTCCTCCCCTAAACAGCTGTATGCTCTCGCACTGTGCACATCTGCCTAATGTTAGGATAGAGTTCGATGCTAAGTGTAGGTGTGGCTGATCTGGGTGGGTCTGGAGGTGAAATGTGTGTTAGCCCTCTGGTTAGAGTAGGTAGGATTGTTGGCTTCACTAAACAGCTGCTTCAGCTGCACTGTAGGTCTGTGAAGACCTGCTAATAGAGACTGGAGAACTCACTCATTGTATTTAGATGGTTAGATGTTGAAGCACATTGTCCTACACTAACTACTGATGTAATCTATTTTTTACTCATTGCCCATGCCTTTTATATGTGTCTCCCAGTCAGGTTTAATCCGTGTGTCTCAAGAGGAATATTTGATTGCCCCACTACCCCAACATCTGGCTAATCAACACAATTACAGCGCCCCTGATGGTCACCACCCTCACGTGGTTTATAAACGCTCGGCGGAACACATCATCCACAAAAGGTCCAGCAGCTCATCCAGCACCAGTTCTTCTAGACCTGACAACCCATACCTTCACCAACACCATCATCAGCAGCAGCAGCATCACCATGACCACCAGCACGGAAAGCTGCAGAGGCAACACTTCTGCGGACGCCGCAAGCAATGTATGTAAGGGAACCTTATATTCCTCATATTTCACCATCTGATCATGTTTCATGAGCTCTCTTCACACAAATTGTACAGACTGATAAGTCACATGTCACAGAAAAAGGACAATTCTGTTCAGGTTCTATTGTGCCACGTTAGAAAAGCCAATGAACTAAATACCAGCCAAACCCTAAGACAGTATTCTGTAACTTAAAAACATTGCTGCAGAATAATTGCAGTGTTATCACTACTCAAAAATAATAATTGATAATACTTAATAGTATACTGAAAAACATAAAACCATTGCAGTCCCTAGATGTGTGCATATTGACGAAGAACATTAATGTCTGTATTAAATGTTTTTGAGTGCATTGTCTTTCCCTCTAGTGGTTAGCGGTAGGAAGCAGTGTGGGGAGTGAATTTCCTGTTCTTTCAACACCAGAGCCTGTATTCTTATCACTTGGCACGAGCCAGGAAAAAGACAGTTCGTTTAACCCTCACTGCCAAGTCTCTCTCTCTCTCTCTCTCTCTCTCTCTGCCTTTGTCTCCCTCCCTCAGACACTCCCAAGCCTCCCGCTGAGGACCGTTTCATAATGCTTGATGAGTTTGCGCGACCTGAGGCAGAAGCGCCAGGAAGGGCAAAGAGATCGCCCATTAACTCCAACAGGGTGGGGGGCCTGAATGTGGAGACCCTGGTGGTGGCGGACAGGAAGATGCTGGAGAAACACGGCAGGGACAACGTCACTACCTACGTCCTGACCGTCATGAACATGGTAAGTATGACGAGAAGCTTATAGTGGCTAAAGTCAACATATGTTAGAAAACCAAAGACCCCCCCCTTTGATTACCAAGCTTTCCGCTATCTTTTTAGGACCGTTTTGAACTATTTTCTACTGTTTTACAGGTTTCCAGTCTTTTCAAGGATGGCACCATTGGGACGGACATCAACATTGTTGTGGTTAGCTTGTTACTACTGGAACAGGACCCAGTGAGTAGATTCATTCTGCAAAAATGTATTGTTTTGCATTTGGCACTGGTGATCGATCCCTCAGTCCCTTTTGCTCTGTATCTCCATTTCCCCACTTTCATTTCCAGTTGGGCTTGACAATCAATCACCATGCCGACCAGTCCCTGAACAGTTTCTGCCAGTGGCAGTCAGGTCTGGTGGGAAAAGGTGGTAAACGGCATGACCATGCCGTGCTCCTCACTGGACTGGACATCTGTTCCTGGAAGAACGAGCCCTGTGACACCCTGGGTAAGACTGTGCTCAGCTAACCTTAACATATCAAAGCTCCTATTTTTAGTCAAGTGGGAAGCAGCAGTCGATAGAGTTAGGTGCAACGCCAAAGTTCTGTGAGATGCTGTTTTCTGTGGTGACAACTTAGAACCCCTTGCATGACATCGATGTTGTAATTTGGGGCATTTAGACAGGCGTAGAGGTGATACTGCAGGTGCAGACTGTACAGCAAGGAGTGAAGGAAGTTTGACAGGTGCACGCAGAAGAGACTGAAGGTAAAGAACGGCACCTCATTTGTCACTGAGACCAAAAGCTACATTTTACTGGATTATTTAAAGACTGACATAAATCCAAGCATGTGTGATTTGTTGGCATTTTGCCTTTCTTGGAATAGTGACAGTGTGGATACATAGACAGGAAACACAGAGAGGCAGAAGGAGGTTTGACATGCAACAAAGATCTTTGGCCAGAAATGCAAACATCACCTTGTCACTTTGGGGGAAAAGAGCTCATTAAAAAGCACACTGCCACTGCTGTCTGTGTGAAAACAGCAAATGTGTAAAACACCTGTGTCTGGATAAGCATAATATGAAAAGTTTGAAACAAAGTAACAAGTGCTGAGCAAGAACCATGCTTCACCATGTGTGAAGTGATCGGTGTTACGCTTTCAGGTGAGCTTATGTTCAGTTTATGCAGAAATCTCAAGACAGCTGGAACAACATCAATGTAGCCAACTAATCTTGGGTAATATCTTAATAATATTGCTTATACACCACTAATTGCCAGTAATCTCAGGGCAGCACCTTATCTCGCTTAACCCTTTAACCTCCTCACCAAGTAAAAAGCAATGAAAAAAGTTTATTCTTTATATATTTTATTTCCTTGGGGCACTAATCACAAAAATCTATGTTTTTTAAATATTGGCCTCTACCAAACGGTTGAGATGTTGTAAGTAAAACATGTTTTCAATAAGATATAGTGAGTCAAAATGTGCTCTACCATATGGTTGGGCAGAAGGTTAAAGGTAGGAGGTAGTAAACAAAACATGAAACGTAGAATGATTCATTAGCTGTATATAACTTCTGTATGTCTGTAAAAAACACAGGCATTGGCTAAGACAAAGACAACACAAACGTGAGCTGACACAGAGGTCAAGAGGTACTGGCTTTGACAGTAACAACAGACACAGTTATGTGTGAACCAAATTCTGCCAATGTTGTTAACATTTAACATCTGGCTCTTCAAGTCAAAGCCTCGTTCATCAACCACTTATTGATGTTTCTACCGTACATGTTCTTATACTTTTGGGTCCACTCGGAGAAACTGCTGCCAAAAAATGAGAAAAAACAGTGACCACTACTGAATATTTTTCCTCAGTTTGTCAGTTACAGTAAATCCCACATCTTAGATCACTTATCTTTCCCCTAATGCTGTCCATCGAAGCGGTACTAAAACTGTTGGCTATCTGATTTGCTATCAAAGTCTAGGAGCAAACCAAAGTTAAGTTGACCAAGGCTTGTGAGATTGCACTTTGCAGATGGTGTGCACCAAGCATGCGTGTACGTAATATGCAAATATGACAATATGTCAATAGAGTTACACCACTACATCAATGTATTACAGTGAATAACCAATTAACCCTTATGCGTAACACCTCATCTCTCTCCCTGTTCCCTCGTCTATGCAGGGTTTGCCCCCATCAGTGGAATGTGCAGCAAGTACAGGAGTTGCACCATCAATGAAGACACAGGACTGGGCTTGGCTTTCACCATTGCACACGAGTCTGGACACAAGTATGTTTGTAACTGCATCACAACGAGCTTAATATTACCCACACAGTTTGGCACCACATCACTTTCTGTATTCCGCAGTTGTAATGCTGTTTTCTCAGTCAAAGCTGATAAAAAATTGTCATGAATTATACCTGTAGGCTTAAAAGGATCGAGCGGATGACTGTACCAGTCACTGTATTGGCTCTGTGCTGAGTGAATGTAATAAATCTATATTAAACAAAATAAATGTGGTTTGATTTAAAGAAACAAATACACTCTGAAATGAGAGCATTACGTTAGAGCGCTACTTCATCCACTCCGTGACACTTTATGAGAGAATAATGGAAACTGCTTCAGGCCACACACCCCTTTATTCCCTTAATTTGTGTTTATATGTTTCCATTGAGCTAGCAGGCTCTTTATTTTGGCATTTTTTTGATTTTGTGTTGTGGTAAAAGTCTTGTGCCTGGCGTGCTCTCAACACAAACTGTGAACTGAGTGTTTTTTTTTTAACCTCACCCAGGTGATAATATGTCATAATATCTTTAAGCAGCAATATCCTAATGAATTTAGCCAGCTGAATAGAAGGCATGCCCAGAAACACTTTGACTTAAGGCCTGAAACTGACAAATTAACAAAGAAATAATTGTTAAACATATGTCACAGTGAGGAGGATAGGAGATAATCTTAGCTACATGTACTGTAAATACATGTAAATGTATAAAAGTTGAGAAAACATTGACATCACCTTGTTCATTGCAAGGGGACACTATGAGGTTCTTTGTCTTGAAAGCCCTCTTTTACTCATGAAGAAGTCATGAAGTCAATCGATGTCTTTGTGCCTTGTTATGTGTAAACTTAGTCTTTAAAGTCACCTGTTTGTTTTGTTTTTTCTCCAGTTTTGGGATGATCCATGATGGTGAGGGGAACCCTTGTCGCAAGACAGAAGGCAACATAATGTCTCCCACACTGGCTGGAAACAACGGGGTCTTCTTCTGGTCCACCTGCAGTCGACAGTACCTCAGCCGCTTCCTTGGGTAGGCTGCAACGCTGCATGCAAATGCACAAACACCATAAAATTTGCCAGTCGGTTGTCATTGCTGTTTTTCTGACTGACTCGAGTGGTTTGCTATTTTCACCAGAACAGCCCAGGCATCCTGTCTGGTGGACGAGCCCAAGCAGATCGGACAGTACAAGTACCCTGAACAGCTTCCCGGGCAGCTGTATGATGCAGACACCCAATGCAAGTGGCAGTTTGGCTCCAAGGCCAAATTATGCAGTCTTGATTTTGTCAAGGTGAGATATTTAAAGTTACTGACTAGCTGGCACACAAAGTGGAGCATTTGGCAGCTAGAGTCAGATTTTTCCCTCAGTGGAGACCCTTGGTGGAGACCAAAACAGAGATAAAGGAGAGTGAACTTTCATGAAGTGGACACAAATGCTCTCGACACTATCTATTGCAAGTCTTGTTTTTTGAGACCATTCCTGCTAAAATGACAACACAGTTTTACTAAACCAAATCAATAGCAGTGTAATAGTTCTGGTTTTATTTGGACCTCAGCAACTTAAATCAAGAATTATTCATGCATCCCTTTGCCTAAACCAAGACTCGTAAATGAGCTTCCAGTAATGAGATGGAGCACCCAGATCATATAGCGGCTGCAGTTGTCTTCTTCTCAGCGCTAATGATGCAGTGCTAAATTGGCTCTTTAATAATTAGCATGATCTTTGCACAACAACCTCGAACCCCCCCACATTTGACCCTCGATTAAAATGCATTCCATCATTTGAATTGGTTTCCCCAGCCTCTCCCCGGGCATCCCCCCCAGAGCCTTGTGGTCTTGGTATGAGCCTTTATGTTAGGTGCATTCACTGATGTTGATTCACATGTAAATGCTGTTTAAAATACTATGGAGTGTTTTCTCCAAGCTGTAATTGCTGGGAAATAGACTTTGCCAAATCGTATATATGACTGATTAGCACACATGACATCGCCTTAGCTATTCATGACTTTTCTAAATCCCTGTTATGATTCCCTTATAGAAGATCAAATACTGCATCTACATTTGTTAGACCTTTGTGCAAGTTGGTGGGTGGTAAATTAAGCTACACGCTGATTAACGGTGGATTTAGGGCTGCCTTTCACACTTTTTACCCATTTTTCTGTCCCTGATGGGCTCATGTATGATTTTCAGCACACCAGTCTGGCTGTAAACCACCTGCTCATGAGGACAAAGACTCAAACACACACAGCCACACACACAGATCGGAGATCTCTCTCCTGTTTTTACCCTCCGTGCTTTCTGGTTTCTCTCTTGTTGCCAGTTGCAGTTGGGCGGGTTGCCAGGCTCTGCCGCCTGTCTTTCGACCCCAGCTCTCCCTCTGTGCTCACTCGCTTGCTCTGGCTCTGTATTGTTGGGTCAGATGACACATACAATTATAGCCCGTTTCATTAAAGAAGTACAGTGATTAGATTTGACACCGAGGCTTTGTGGAGAAGCTTATCCCCGGTTATCGGGGTGGTGGGGGCTTATTGACCAGCGTGATGGTGGTCCTGGCAAGAAGCAGGTGCTGTCGGGTCAAGGAAGAGGAGAAAGGGGAGGAACATGATGCCAAAAGGCCGTCAGCCCACGGTTTTAAAGCAACTGATGATGGTAGACGACACCATATCTGATAGACAGCTCATCCTGTGTGTGTGTGTGTTTATCTGTGTGTGTGTTTGACAGGACATCTGCAAGTCGCTGTGGTGTCATCGCACAGGGCACCGGTGTGAAACCAAATTCATGCCTGCTGCGGAAGGCACCAGCTGTGGTCCTGACATGGTGAGGAAATGCCTACTTGTTCTTGTAAAGAATCTCAGCTGCCAGTCGCTCATTTTGCTGCCTGACAGTTTTTCTCACTGATGCACTAATTAGACATCACGCATGCATTTCTAATTAGTGATAAATGGACAAACATGTGCCTTGCAGTGTCTCATTTGGATGCATAATATGGATATGTTTTGCACAGACAACAAATTCAGATGAATAAGGGGACAAACAAACAAAACAGACACTGATAATTGGATGAAAAAGGATCCAAAACTGATACTCTATATTTTTATGGTTTATTACAGCTTGGGTTTTGGGCCATCATCCAATTGGTTGTAATAACATTGCACTCGCCAAGTTAATTGCATTTTAGAGGAAATGGTGATCAGATGATTGGACAAATTTTAAAGGAATAGTCTAACATACATCCAGTCGCTTTGTTACTGAAAGTTAGATGAGAAGAGTAAGAGTCTCCGCTGGTGTCCTACTATATACAGCATTCTCACTTAGCAAATAAATCTTTGCTGCTTAAAAAAGAGTGAAGACAGCTCAGACTAGATTCTCTTATTTGGGCTATTACTTGATTAAAAGTCAATTACATGTTTCACTAAAAGCTCAAGTATATATTCACCCTTGCTGCTAGTGCATGCGTGTTCCTGCAGAAGAATCTTTGCTTTGTCAATTCTCACAGCTGGACACAGAATGGCTGTACCTCCTTACTTACTGAAAGATGATATTCAGAAAGGGAGAGAGGTGGTGACGTGTGTGAGTGCAGAGTTTGGCTTGTACTGGCCCGGGTGTGGTGCATGCGTATGTGTATATATGTGTGTGTGCGTGTGTGTTTTGGCTGTAGAGAGTCTGGGTGTCCAGGTGTGGTGCTGGGCATTTGTCCAAGCCAGGAAACTCAGACAAGAAGCCCGGGCCAACGCTCAAGTACTGATAAGAAAGCTATTTCTGTGCGTCGTTTTCTCCTCTTTCATTTCCTCCCATCTCGCTTTTCTCCAGTGGTGTCGGAGGGGTCAGTGTGTTAAATATGGGGAGCATGGTCCCAGAGCGGTGCATGGCCAGTGGTCAGCCTGGTCTCAGTGGTCTGACTGCTCCAGAACCTGTGGAGGAGGGGTCATGTACAGAGAGCGCTCCTGTACCAGCCCAAGGTACGCACACTTACACTCATTCGCATTCTCTAATCTTCTGTTAATCTACTTCATCACCTTTTTAATGCTATTAACTAGCCAAACAAATGACAAAGTGATTCATGTTGTCATGTTTCTGCCTCTTCAATGAAAATCTGACTTGTGCAGTTTGGGCCAGAAAGCAATTCTTGAAAGCCTCATGTCCCAAAATCCTTCCCTGCTGAACACCTGAAAGCTCTGTCTGCCAGGTAGCTGTCAGCACAGACACGCACACATATACTGTACATGCACACACACACTCAGGCACCTGATAACGGCTCTCATCAGTCAGGCTGACAGTCCAGACAGACAGACTATCTCTCCCCATGCTCCAGACGAGGAAAACCTCCTAATAGCATGCTTTTTTCTCCGAAAGCTGCCAAAACTGTCAGAAAATGTCCCCTATTGCTGCTCACTCACACAAACATAATTCTACATAATTCTGCAGACCCAGATCCCACAGTGCATATCTCTTTGTTAGCAAAGGGCTCTGTGCATGTCATTACACGAACTTGAGAGATCCTCACTTTTAATGTGTTATATTATAGCATACACTTGTTATCATTCCAGAGAAAGCACGAGAGATTTATTTCACTTCTGTACAATATTTTACTGAATTTATTTTTGTTCTGTCATCATTGTGCTATCAGTTAATAGATTGCTTCAGCCTGCAGTTAGTTAGCTAGCCCCCACAACACTGGCCCTTTAAATTTAAGACAGGACAAGCAGATTTACTGCAATGGAATATTCAAAGAAATGACTTATTGCCTGATCATTCATGTCATTTCACTCCTCCTTTAATAATATGTGTGATCTATGGACTGAAGTCACTCCAACAGCAGCCTTATTAAACACTATTTACAATTGTATGCAACGCTTGAACAATGTTTGTTGTTGCGTGTTCTCTGTGAAGAATGTGTGCTTGTGCTTGTAGTTTCCTCCACACTGTAGCTCATGATGGTGGAACCAGTTAACAGTGTTTGTATTTTTGCATGTGGGAGCCGTGGCCCTGTTCCTGGACAGCACCTTTGATGTTATGGATCGTTACGTCTCTGGTGTACTGTCAAGAGAATTTTAAGCCGTCTGTTTTTCTTCTGTTTCGGATATTTGTCATTTCATTTGGAAGACAAATATTTCACTCAGTAATATCCTAATGGATCAACCTGTAGCTCTACAACAATTAAAGGAAGCTACTTTGCCCTGTAGAACTCACACTCACACACATCCACACATGTAATATAACACTCACGCCATAATACATTCCCAGAGGGATCATGACTTATGACTAATATCCAAGGCCACTTCACCACACGTATTGGTGGACAGATCTCAAACGTCATCACAGAGTCTGCAGTTTGGGTTTTTCTGTTAACAATGGTCTCCATTTAAGAATTAGTCATAGCAGGTTAGATCATAGTGATGTGTCACATCTAGTCCATCTTGTCAACACACACATGTGTGCGTTACTTTGTGTTTAAGTGCAGGTGATCACAAGGATACATGGAATTACTGCTGTCCTTGTCTTTTAGCCAAGTAGAGTCTCCATATGTGGCTTGAATATCAAAATGACTTAATTTCATCTCACATAGCCATTTACACAACCTCCATGGTTGTCTGTCACATACGTAACAGTCCACACTGAGTCACAGACAAACGACATAACAGACACACTTCATCAATGCAATGCAAATTAAAAGGCTGCCTCAACAAATTAGATTTGATTTGGTGTTTATGAACACGACGTTACATGTCAGCTGCTTTCAGTGATCACACATAAAGTGACATTTTAACTCAATCAATCAATCAATCTTTATTTATGTAGCTCCAATTCATAACAGCGTTATCTCAAGAGGCTTTACATAAAGAGCAGGTCTAGACCAAACTCTTTGATTAAGAGAGAGACCCAACGATTCAGGAATTCAACATTAAGGATTCAAGAATCCCCACATGAGCAGCGTCAGATATTATATATAACTGCGTCGCTCTCTTACTCTTCAACTGACAATTTGACTATTTCCAGTGATTGTACTTCATATAATTATATCAGATCATATAAACTGACAGTTCTATGACAATTTCTGCACTCTTCCTGGTGCTCGATCTTCACCTGAATCTTCAATTCCTTTCAGCACTTTCACTCTGACTAAAACTTCAACCTAATTCAAGACTTACATTTTTATTGACACTTAAACTTGCTTGAGTATCTCAGCCACTTCAGATGTATAAATACAAATATTTAGCTGCAAGCATATGGAAATCTTGAGAATATATTGCCTTTATTTCATCATATTCTCTCTCTTAAGGAGTATGTTGGGATATTCAAACACTTCTAGTTCTGTTTATTGTTCTCTTTATTTCACTGGCTTCATCACCGAGTACTTAACAGCCGGGCAGACACTGATGTGGCTGCTCTGTCTGTCACAGCCGACTCGTCTGCTAATCCCTGTGAGCGATCAAAGACTGAAGGTTTTCAGAAGCAGACCGGCCCTCATATGATACACATTATACACCATGACTGGCAGACCATAAAGGGCCACAGCGCCCTTTAAACCAGGCTACCTGTCAAGTTCATTTATCATTCGTGTGGCACTAAAGAGTGCTTTGTAGCAGCAGCTGCTGAAAAATAGGTTGATGCTGCTAAACGGTGAGTTATGGGGTCAGTGGGACAGAGTGGGGATGGAAAGAGGGTGAGGGCTAAGTATTAGATCCAGTAATGCCAAGTCATGATACCATTATCAAAATACATACAGCCTTTAAAACTCTTATGTGAAGACAATAAAGTTAGTCTGGTTAATGTTTTAATATGGCATCTCTGGACCCCCCCCCCACCATTCTCACCCCCACCACAACACACACCTCTACTAAAAGACTTCAGCCGCCCAAACACACTCAGACCTGAGTCCCAATTGCAGCATGTAACCCTGAGTCACGTTTTGGTCCCTGACTCATGACATTCAGAGTATGTCCATCCTCAGTAATCTCTGCGATTATTTTGGCAGGGCCTCTCCGCTCTTAATCTGAGCAAAACAAGAAGGATTAGCCTGAATCTGGCTGCTTGTCTCTAATGTCATCTTCACCCCCAAACTGAACTGTCTGGAGGGTCTAGCCTGTCCTCCTCAAAGGCCGCTGACACTTTATGACATGCATACAAATCCACATCTCAGATTTTAGACAGAATCTGACAAAGTCCTGTGTTGTTTGGAAGTTGATCTTGATATGACAGCTTCTTGTACGTTTTCACCTCTTCTACTACAAAATCTTCACTCAACAGCAGCGGTCTTAAAATCCCTCATTTGATTCTGGACAAATTCATCCATTTTACGAGGCCAGCATGTATCTTTTAGCTCGGTCTTGTAAAAGAGTTGTATGAGCTCAGCCGATTAAAGCCTTGCCTTCTAGGAGTTGCTCCAAGACGGAAAATGAATCTTCTCCCCCTCCCTACCTCCCCCCACCTCCCTCCTCACTCCTCCTTTCTCTCGTAGACCACCTGCCAGATCAAACACAGTCAACCTAATCCTCACCAACAAGCCCAAGAGATTAGGTTCACGATCTTGACCTGGTTTTGTAGGGAGCACATTTTGTCACACACTCGATTTAAAGGGAGTGGGGGTGTATGATGGCGGGCCAGTGGTACTTAGATTGGACCTTGTTTGGTGTAGTCTCCCAGTAGACCTGTAAAGGTGTTTTACAGGGGTTAGGCCTGTAGCAGAGGAGCAGAGTGTGGATCTAGTGTGGGAAGTTGTGTGAGGGGTAGGGAGGGAGCAGGTGACTCGAGAAAAAGACAAGACTAGACACGATGACCTCTGACCTACAGGAGTTTAGTCTCAGCTTCTGTCTGCAGATTTAACGCCCTCCTGGGACATTTATGCATCCTTAAGGGTCCTGAGGGCTGCGTCGGAGTTGGGTTGTAGGGACTGAAACGCAAACTAAAAACTAATTAAAATCTCGTTTCTGGAAGTAGATTTAAAGTTGTAATGGTACTGGATGATCTAGGGGGAGGAGAGGAGCAGAGAGGATTGGGGGACGATACACCAGGAGTGTTGTGAAACTCAGGGCCAGACTGTCCATAATACATGAATTGCATTCAACTCCCTTCGCAAGTAAATTGTCCCTCTTTAATGCTTGTCTCTGATCAGAAGGCCTTGACTGATGGAGTATACGGGGTAGTACCCCACTGGCCTGCCGTAAGCACATTACCATATGGGCTGCATTTGTCTGCTGCTAAGTCTTAATAGGATCAGGCCTACGAAAACCTGGGCCAAATCCCCCCTCCCTCACCAAGGGAAGCCAGAGCGGCGCAGAGGCAGCAGATTTACACACATACACACACACACACACCTTAAATGGCTCTCCATCACTCTTGGCAGCTAAGTCACTGTTTGATTGAGTCCAGGTCTGAATGGAGGGAATGAACGTTTGGAGTCAAAGAAAAATGCAGTGAAGCAACATGGATTTTTGCGTCTGATTGTTGTTGACAGTCATTTCATGCAGACATTTTCTATGCTGTTACGTTGGTGAAGGAATGTAAAACCAAATATGCCTCCAGTTGCATTCTCCTCCTGGTGTTTACTGTTTCTATTAGGTGCTTTTTCAGTTCCTTTTCCGAAGCGTTTCATTGCATGGTAACACTTGGTGATCTGTTTTTATTAGACATGTTTGATCAGCATGGTTTCCCAGTCTGTGTGTTGGTGTGTGTGTGTGTGTGTGTGTGTGTGTGTGTGTGTGTGTGTAGGCCACTTTGGTAAAGAACTAAACTCAATTTTCTCTGCTGGTGGTTGCGTTGGAATGCCTGGCATGGGTGTAGAAAGCCTGGGAAGTCAGACATGGCATCCTAATGTTCACTGAATGTCAAGACTCTGCCTGTCTTTTTCTAACAAGTGGTGATTGCTTTTATCATTTTAATGACACATTGTAGCTCCATTACGTGTTTACGCTCTGTACCAGTCATTCCCGTGCGGTTAAAGAAGAGCTCGTTTGGTATGGTGTGGAAACATCTGACATGACATGCAACCTTCTCTTTGACAGTCCAATTTTAAACAACCATTAACTTAAATCCTGTCGCTCCAAAACTTACAAAAATACGCTGTCTCAGATTTTCTTACATATTATAGTCACACTGATGCTGATGTGCAAAGTGGCCTCCTGAAGCCTGTTTAGTTTTCTTATAAACAGACAGAAGTAAAGTGTTTCGGTGTTTCTCACCACAACATGAAATAAATAAAATATATCTCACAAATATGTTAAATGCATTTTTGTCCTCAAAATTCTTTTGAATGATACTTCGGCAAGCGTTTGAAGGCTTTCTGGTCGGCTTTATGAACCCTTCACGCCAACTTTACATAAGCCTTCAAAATGGTAATTACAGCGGAATAACACACCAGAAAAGGAAAATATACATAGAGAGAGTGAGCAAGAAGATGTCTCCCTTTAATTATGAACATGTGTCGATAACCAGCAACATGTATGTGTACGTATTTGTCTTATGATGGTCATTTCGGCTTACCATCAACTCTTCAACTCTTCTCAACAGGGAACAAACGACAAACACCAGTTTATTGAACTACACACGATCAATATCACAAAGTGCTCTCACATTCCTCTGACAGTGTTTGGAGCCATCACACCCTTTTTTATGGCCTTGAGGGTTCAATTGACTTTTTTGGTTGGCTGGTTGATTCATAATAATAAAACATAGTAATAAAACATGCAGGATATTTCAGATGTGTTAAGCTTTTTTTCTTTGTCTCTCTTATTCCACCCTGTCTTGTCTCGTCTTCCACCCAGGCCACAGAACAACGGTAAATATTGCTCCGGCTCCAGCCGTCTCAACCAGCTGTGTAACACTCGGCCGTGCCCTCTTAACGCTGTAGACTTCCGGGCTCAGCAGTGCGCTGAGTACAACAGCAAGCCCTTCAGGGGCTGGTACTACAAGTGGAAGCCCTACACCAAAGTGGACGGTAAGGTGATCAGTTGAGATAGGCCCCTAGTTCATTTAAGTTTAATGTATACTTTGTTTTTTTTCTCCCTTGCATCTTTTTTTTTGTAAACTAAGACATTCGATATCTTAAAAACACACAGTACTTTCCCAGGCTTATGAAGACATCTCACGATTTACTGTATTCTCAGCACGTAATGCACAAGACAAGAAATCTCATTGTTCAAAGGCCATTGCACAGCTAAAAACACAGATAATTGCAAATTGCTCAGAGCAAGCTTTTACTTGTCTTAATGCTGTAGCTCCTCTACATTCTGCACCCTGCTGTGCTTTGCTTGTCCAAATCTCTTTTATAAAGTGTTTCTGTAATGCCAACTTCTATTTACTGCTGCGATGATTAGGGCCAAAAAGCTTGAGGAAACTATCACTCTGTGTAATGTGCATGGGAGACATGTAGCCACCTGCACCCTTTGACACAGTGGGGATAGATTTAAAAAGGAAGCCTACGGGCCAGCTTTGTTACACAGAGCGAGGGAGAGAGAGAGAGTGTGCAATGAAGGAGAGCAGTGTGTTTGGCCGTCGTCCCAGGCCTATTTAAGCTGTTGATGAATGGGAGGTGATGTAGAGAGGAACAGATTCTGAACTGCCTTGTGGGACCTTGGGCCAAGTCACCTTCACCGTCATTTATTTTAATCAAAGGCGGCTGTAGAGACTTGTCTGTGATAACTGATCTGAACTACAAAATAAACCTGTAGCCCCACTTGAATACCCCTGGGTGCATTCATAGTCAATTCCTGTCTTTTCCAATTCAGTCTCAGCAGAAGCTATACATACTGTATGTGTAGCAGGTTGCAGTACAGTAGCCACAATACCTTCAAATTTACCGGGTCACAATAATTTGCACTTATTACTGATGCTACCTTTTTATTACTGCATATATTGTTATGTTCTGTGTGCAGATGAAGACATCTGTAAGCTGTACTGCATAGCAGAAGACTTTGATTTCTTCTTCGCCATGTCCAGCAAGGTGAAAGACGGCACCTCCTGCTCTGACCAAAAGGGAGACGTCTGCATTGATGGAGTGTGCGAGGTACATTGCCTTTATGAATTCACAGTATAAAACACTGTTGGCACTGGTGAGCTCATTTTTGATATGACAGTACATAGGAAAAGCTTTTTGTACTTGACTGTCACTAGTGTAGGAAAGACATAGATAAGGCCAGGATTCAGAAAAGAAAAAGAAAAGGCCAGAAAAGCTGGATAAAGTTTAAATGTTTATGAAATCATACAGAGCCCATTCCTTGGCCTGCTGTACTCATTGGACAACATATGATTACAGTGGACATTTTTGGTGCATCCACTTACAGTGTCAGAGATTAAGATAATTGGGTTACATTGAAGGCTCACTTAAAAGCTGTCTAGTAGTCCAAAGCAGTCATGTTGCTTTCCGAACAAGTAATTCTTCCCCTACTTTTAATCTCATTTTAAGACTATTGCTGCATCACCGCGTCGTGGTTATATTGTCTGCATAATCTAGATGTAACATGGAGTAGTTATATAAAACACCAGATATCAGCACATCATAAGCTGGTCATAAATTGCTTGTATCGACAGCCTCTTAACTGTGTGTGTCTTGTGTGTGCAGGCAGTAGGCTGTGACCAGATTCTTGGCTCCAAGGCCTCTCTGGATGCCTGCGGAGTCTGTAAGGGAGACAACTCCACTTGCAAGTTCTTTAAGGGTCATTATGCCCTCCAGCACAGGGCTAACGGTAAGTTTGGCTTTGTCTTTTTGTGTAATTTGCGTGTGAATAATAGCGAGCGTCAACATAGTCCTTCTGCAAGAGAGAGAAAAACAAACTCACAGTCACATGCATCTAATCCAGAGAACATGTCAATGTAAAGCAAGGACGGTGGTGTATGAATGCATGGGCAGCATTGTGTGATCAAACAAAAGAATCAGAGAACAGCACTAAACAAATATCTAGGCATAATTCAGCCTTGACATTACTTCTATCTCCCTTTTTCCCAGAGTACTACTCCATGGTAACAGTCCCAGCTGGGGCTCGAAGCATTCGTGTTCAGGAAATGGAGGTCTCCACCAGCTATCTGGCTGTCCGCTCCCTGAAGAGGAAGTATTACCTGACTGGGGACTGGACTGTGGACTGGCCAGGGAAGTTCCACTTTGGTGGGACTGTGTTTGACTACCAGCGCTCTTTCAACAAGCCGGAGAGCCTGTATGCTGCTGGACCTACTAATGAGACGCTGGTGTTTGAAGTAAGCCGCCGCTGCCGGATGATGTCCGTTTGTGGCAATTGACAGTGACAGGGTTCCTGGCAGAACTACTGCGCCTCTTTTTTTTATGTCTGGATATGAATAGGCTGAGATGAAAAAAGAAGTTTGGGTGGTAGGGAGCACAGGGGTGGTTGTAGCTGTCTGCAATGCTACTGTAGGGGATTAATTGTGTTCGGTGATTGGTTATGTCAGGGATGATCTGGGGATGGGTTTGTTGTGTGGAAGGTTTTAATCAGGAAAATCCAGAGCTTTTGGGGGGTTCAAACAGCCTGTCCTTTGCAAAGCTCTCCTCTTTGTGAGTGACAGAGGGACAGAAAGAGAACAGAAGGGTAAAAAGTAGAAGAAGACATAAAGTTTCACCTCATATTTAGGAATAATTCAAATCTAAGCAGTTTAAATGATTGGTTCACCGCTGTCAGCACTTTTCCTAGGGACTAGTTTCTCTGCTGATGTTGCTGTTCAAATAGTCTGTTCAAACCAACGGTGAAGCAAATTTTCTCTTAGTTTTATTGGCACAAATTGTGTGCACTGACCTTGTGCATGGAGTGTGTCTTTGTGTGTGTTTGTGTTACAGCTCAGACTCAGGCTCAGACTGACTGACCCCACAGGGCACACCAGAGTGTCTGTATGACAGCCTCTGTTCTTTTATCCTCCTATCGTTGTCGAGCATCTCTGCTCCTCAATGGTCCCGGTCAAACTCGCAACTGTGCATTACATGCGTTCTCTCCGCATTCAAAATACAGTTTAATATCTCAGGGCTGTTCTCCATTGTATTGGGGTGGCAGCAAAAAGTGGACAAAAAATAAAACCAAAAATTTGCATGACCAGATACTGGGGGAGGTGGGGGGGGGGATAGTTTGAAGCAATATTTTAAGCACCAATAGCATGACAGGGACAACAATGCAGGCATCAGAAAGAGGGAGATGTGGCACAATTAGTCTAAATCAGCCTTTGTGCCACTTTGATTACTCAGCTCAGCCTCACATGGCAGAAGCTTGCCCCTTGTTTATATGCGGCACAGTTTCTTGGTACTGCTGGCTCCAGTGTAAGCACAGTCACGTGTTTGTCCATGTACACATACTCATAAACCATGGATGTGGCCCCTATGGCCACTGATCTCAAAAGTGCTTTGTTGCAGCCATGTGATTCGAGACTAATAGAGCGAGTAAAATTCCTAAGTCAACTGTGCTTTAGAGGCGGGGATGAAAAGTATAGAATCATGTGAGATGTTCTGCACAATACAGGACGTTATTTATGAGCTGATGATACCTTTTTTTTTTTGACCCACGTTTGTAATCAGTAGTGTGTTAGAAACCAGAGCTTGGAGGGGAGGGCGAGTCTTTACTTGTCTTGAAGCAGCAGAATGTGATGCTGGGCAGGCGTATCCTCCTGAGAGCAAAACTAATATTCATCAAGTGGCTGAGTCATTATCCTTATGTTGTGTTTCCCTTCTGTTATATTGGGGGGGGGGGACCTCATCTTATTGGACCTTGTGCCCTGCCTGACCAACAAGGGTATTGTTGATTCTAATCATTTGTTTTTTTTATATCATATGAATACATAGCTATTAGGAATATTAGGATAGATAGATATTAAGAAATAAACATCATATTTAGTAGGATTCTGTATTCTCTAATTTTTCTTTTTATTCTTTTATTTTTTTAAGAAAAAAAAATCCAATATTTAAAATGTGATTAAATTGCTTCATCAGCGAAGCAGGCAAGAAGGGACAAAGAACAGTCCGTATGAGTATGTATGTATGTATAGTGTATTGTGGTGGTAACAGCACACGATGGGCTCCTGCTGTCCTCCTCAGGGTGGAACTTCCTATATGGATTTAATTCATTTTTTATGCTAATCTGTTACAGGCCAAAATACAAAAAAATGATTCTACAGCAGAGGGTGTCCTCCCTGACCATTCAACAACCAGAATACAATACTGACATCGCATTGCTCCAGTGATTATTTCCAAGTTTCATCTTCAATTCTTGACCAGTGTGTTGTATGCGGTGATGAACTGGTGGTAGAATAATTAATAGATTCATACAGTAGCAAACTGGAAAAAAATTTGAATGTTAAAATTGTGATCACCAAAATTTTTTTTATTCTATTTAAGCCTTTTCAAAAGAGTCCAAATTTCTTTTTTAAGTTTCCATCACATGATGCCGTTGGGCCCTAAAGGATGGTCACCGTGATTCCAGAAGAACAAAATGTAAAACAGCATAAATGTTATGAGCTGATTTCAGGGAAATTTAATAGAATATTGGAAACCTGTTAAGTTTTGTAATTACTTTACTGTTCTTAATGTTTAAGAACCCCCCCCCCCGGCTGCTTTTGACTCTGTAGGTTTACGTGAATGGTGGTGGGACACGTGTGATGTTCTTCCCACATAACTTCAACAGTGAAAGCACTAATTTTCTCTTGAACTCTGAACCCTAGCTGTGGGAACAGAAGTGGAAACCAGGTGAAGAGTAGATGTGCCCCCCCCCCCCGTCCATTATGAGTGAAGCGATAGTCATGTAAAAGCCAGTCTCCCCTCAGTCCCTTGGGCCTCTGAGATACTGCGGTTAAGGCAAGAATGATTGGACTGTAAATCCAGGAATACCAGTGTGATATTTCCAAAGTGCTTGTCTGGTCACTTGTTTAGACATCAGGAAATGTCTGAGTGTTTTTGTAACTATTTTAGAAAACAGACTTCTATTTGTGGGCAGTTTAGCAGTGAAGCTGCTGTAGTTGGCATTTGAACAGCCCATTGTTGTTTTGTTCTGCAAGAATGCTTGCAGAGTTGTAGTCCAGTAACGAAAATCTAATAGTGCCATTCCCAGACGATATCGCAGGACAGATTTCTGAGCAACTTTGCAAAAATGTCTAAGTCAGTAATTCTGCATTCTATTTTGCTTCCATTGGCGTTTTAGTTTTTTGAAACATGAATCTTATTTTTAACAAGCTGTTGCCGTTGCTTTAAGGATGTCGGCCTGTCAGGTGGTTGGTTGGTCCACACATTTTGTTCCATCCCATGCGATGAATCCTGATGACTTTGGTGATCCACTGACCTTTCCTGTAGAGCCACAAGCACCTCAGAGTTTTCAGTCATTCTGAGAAATATCTCGTCATCTACTAGATGAATTAGCATAACATTTTGTTCATTTTCTTTATGTACCTACATGCAAAACTAACAGCATTCCCATGAGCTCAGCTATACTTTGTTGATGATATTAGCAAGTAACATCATGCTCACTCGCTAAACTAAGAAGGTCAACATAGTAAACAACATAGCTGCTAAACATCAGCTTGTTAGCATCGGCATTGTGAACACACCAGCTATACTACTACTATACTATCTCAAAGCACCATTTTATGCAGAAGCATAGTCTCCCAGAAATGCTTGCATGGCTTGTTGTACTTTTGGCCTTTGTTCCTATTGGTAGTAAGATTGTTCTCACCAAGTTAATTGTTGAGTTAATTGTTTACACAGGAACTTCTTGGTTCAAGTTGGACCTATGTAGCTAAGCATAGTTGTGCATGCAGACAGATTTTCTGTGCAGTGAGAGGCGTCATCAGAGGCATGTGGGGTGTGCTCACTTTTGGTTTTACCTCCCAAATAACGTGGTTTAGATAATGCTGCCAGTTTGCTTACAGCAAATTGTCAGAGCATTTGTGTTTCTTGTTCTGCCATACCTCACGGTAGCAATGTCACCACATTCTCACCACTTAGTTTGGTGAAGAGGTGATGAAAGAAGGGACTTTGCTGAGTCTGATAGTGCTTCTCTTGCTTGTCCGTGTGTCCCAGTCTTACATCTGTCCAGCAGAGCACTCAGCGGTAGCATTCTGCTGATCTGCAGATGACACGAGCATAATCTCTATAAGTATGTCCTGTAATTACAAAAAGGAGAAAGAGGCTGATAGAGAGAGAAGGATGGAGGGAGGGGGGGTGAGATTAAAAGATTAAGAATTCTGCAATTGAACTCTTTGGATGTGAGAAGTTAAGGTCAGGGCACAGAGAGTTTAACTGCAAATGAAAAGAGCTAAATGTGTAGGTTTTTTTCACTGCTGATCTTCATCTGTTTCACACATTCCACTTAACTGGCACTGTCACAGAAAAACTGAGAGTACATGGGGGAGGGTATACGCACTGATCACTCCCAGACCCTTACTCAGCTTGACACACTCAAAGAAAAACAAATGTTGAGGAGTGTGAGCGTAAACTGTGACAAGGTGTTCACATCTGCACAGCTGCTCAGCTGGTAGGGGGGAGAAGGAAAGGAAAGAAGTTGCTAACAAAAGGAGGAGGAGGGAAAAGACATTACATATGGCTGAGGTCTCAGTGGATCGCAAACACTGTGTGGTTATTCCCCCTGAATTGAGATTCTTGTGGTATGGCTCGGCGAGGTCATACCAGGCCGAAGCCTTGTGGGTCCACAAGTGAGATTGATATCTGTGTCCGCCACATTCTAATTCATCATCATCTCATCTGACTTGACGAGCGGTCTGGTGGTTACGTCGTGAAAACCAAGACACTCTGCGGTCTGATGTTGCACTGTAGAAGGACAGGCTCACGTCAATCACACAACGGGAACTTGAAAGGCAACAAGTTTAAAACTTGCCAAACTGATGGAAAAAATCTCTTTAAAATCTGGCTATGCAAAGTGGTTTATTGTTGGATTTGAACTTGACAAATTGCATTAAATAATTAGGAAATGTTATAGGTGTTATGCTATAATCAAGTCAGTGTTTTGCTGCACTGTGAGTTTGCCTTGAGTACAAATAAATTCACAAGGGCAGTGTGACGTGGGATTTTTAGTTGAGCAGGTAGGATATTTTCATTTATTTGTGTTTTTTGGGTGCTTGGGTGTTTAGTCATCAGCCAGGTGATGGACTTTGACTGCAGCTCTCCCAGACTGAAGAAATGGAGAGGAGACAGGTTTGGATATGTCTAACATTATTGTTTGAAAGTTAGCTTGTCTCCTGGCTGACGATGTGAACACTGCGGTTGGTTGGGTGTATTCAACACTGTGGATGGCTGAGGAAAGAAAGATCAGTTATTTAGAAACTGTCAAAGCTGCAAGGGTTTGTATGTCCTCTATTAAAGGGATTATTACAAAACCCTGCAGAAAGTTGTTTTTGTATCATTGGTGGTTGTCTGGAGAAGCACCAGAGGTGTTGGTAAAAGTTTGCTTGGTTAAGCAACAGGTCCCGGTGTGGTTAGCAGCGGCAGTTGTTCCATGGCAGTGGGTTTGGGTTTGTTCGGGGTGGGTAGCATCAGCAAAGGAAGTGTGGGCGTTATAGTGTTGCCTGTTCTTATGCGGCGAGGACCACAATTTCATCATTTTTATGCCCGACGTCCCCACGTTTAGAGAGGGCGCAGTCGGAGACAATGAGTGTACAAATGTTAAACCGTGGTTTGGCTTGAAGCTAATGGCCAAGTTGACAGTGAGGTTTTTGTATTTAATCTTGAGGCATACTAGACAAGACATTGTGGTTTAAGCTTACGTTTTTTAATTAAACACTGGGTAAAAGCATTGACTATGAAAAGATCTTGACTTGGGTGGCTAGTAATAAGTGATAGTGACGTATGACGGTTCTTTTTTGGAAAAGAATTAACATGATTTCAGTATTGTTTGACTGAATGCTTGAAGGTTTTGATGAAAATCAACACAATCCTTTTCTGCACTTGGATGCACATGGTTTCAGAATAATATAAGATTATTATATCAGTGGAGAATAACATTTACAGCAGGTTTTTGCATGCAAACCCAACTCAGTGTGACTAAACTGAAGCTTTTGCTGAGTTGTGAATGCCAATCGAACAGATAACATGAGCAGACAAGCTTGGTTGATGCATGGTTTTTAAATCCTGACATGTGAGCCCCCAGTCAGGCAAAATCACAACAACTACAAATTGCGGCAAATGCTGCTTTCGCTGCTGCAGCTGCAACTATTGGACCAAACACCAATAACTAACTGCACCTGTCCCTTTCACGACGTGCAATATCTTCACCTCATGTCTCAACCCACTGCAGCATCTACATATACATACATATACTGGTCACGAGTATGCATACACTGCTACAACATTTTCCAATGTGTTTGTGTGACATTAGACAGCTCCTTGCTCCTCTTCACATAAGCGTTTGGAGCTGGGTCGACCGTACACACACGGAACAGTTAACAGCTGAAGGTGATTGGTCCGTTCAGTGGAGGCGCCCCAGGACTGTTGAATGTGGATCAAACCCAGGAGGTTGATGGTAGATTCCCTGTACTTTAGGATATACCCCAAAGAAAATACACTTGTCAAAGCTCATTATGCAGATATTGATAGACTTGATATGTTTGTCAGGCATTGGAATGGTCGTTGACAGTTGGACTTAATGCAATTTGCCAAATGGATTGAGGATTAATACCCACTAAACCTGAACTAAACTCAGGTTGGCTGTAAAAGAGACATAACTATATAGAACACAATACAGTGCAGTGTTTTCAAATGGTTTAAAATGACATACTCTGAGCTGACTATGTGAATTGGCCTCAAACTAAATTCTTCACCATGGCAGTGAATCCTCACAGGGCTGCTTTAATGATAGCCTGATGCTTCTCCTGTAATGGGTATGTCTGCTTTCATTCATCCGTTAGTCTCTGCTTGACTTAAATGTCCAAATAAATGTCCTGCACAGAAAAAGGTAACTCAGAATCACCAGCCAGTATAAAGGATGTGGTAAAAACAAGCTACCTCTCGAAAGAAAATGGAAATTGTCCCTCATGTTCACCACGCTGTCCAAATAAAATGACCGTGTAATAGTGTGGCCAGCCAGTTTGGGCTAGAGGGAGAACAAAGCACTCCTTAATGTTTCTAGAGCCTTCTGGTTAGTGGCTAGTAGATCCACCAGCTCAGTGGGACCTAAATGGCTGAATTAGGCCGACATGTTTTCAGTAGTCTTTCGTGTTGCGGAATACATAACAGATGGGCCATTTGTTTCTGCTTCTCTTCCACTGCACTTCTGCCATGCCCCTTTTTGTTTATACAGCGTAGGATATAGTGGATTGATAGTTCTACAAATACAGAATAAAATGCTGTAATATATGTATTACAGATTGGCTCAGAGAAAGGGCTTTTTATTGTTGTTTACTGTGGACCTGGTCTCTGAAATGATGTCCTTCCAGAAATCAGGGAATACATGCGTCTAGTGCTGAAACTCTTTATAATTACTTTGCCGAACATGTGCTTTTTCCAGCCAAGAGAGGTTTACTTCAGTGGTGTTGGATCACTGAAGCAAACTTCTCTTGGCTGTAATTGTATTTTGTTTCATGTGAGAACATGATGTGATTCCCTACCTTTGAGTATATACTGGTCGACTGGAGATTTGGAGGCTGGAAGGCTGCTGGTTAGAATCCCTAGAGCAGCAGGGAAAAAGTGTTTGTAGTGGATGACTCCAAGTTTAATATGAATATTATATGCATGTGATATGATATACTGAAGTTAATGTGAAACAGGCTGGTGCTTAGTGTGTCTCCCCTGCATAAAAAGAGGTTAAAAGACAGACTAAATTCACACATGGGACACCTGTCTGACTCACTGTGTGTTCTTGTCTGACAGATCCTTCTGCAGGGAAAGAACCCGGGTGTGGTGTGGGAGTACACCCTGCCTCGCACTGAGAGGAAACCAGACTACAGCTGGGGCGTGGTGCGCTCGGACTGCTCTGCTCCCTGTGCTGGAGGTGAGACTGTGTGCATTTGTGTTCACACGTAGGCCTGTACGTTTGTTCGAGGGATTAAACTAACAAAAACTGCGCGTGTGTTCACGTGTTGTGTAAATGAATAGACTATTCCCTAAAACCCTACTTTGAACAGCAATTTTCCAAACATGGCTTAGCAACCATAACTAGGCTCAGGGCTGCAGTGAGGGCGATTCCTCATCTTGTAATGTAATTAAAAGTGAAAACAAGCGGTTTGAAAAAAAACTCTTAACATTTAATACTAGATTTTTTTTCACAGTACAAGAACAATGCTTTTTCTTAGACGGCAAGAATGCCGATTTTTTGCCAGACACATGCAGCTTTAACCTCAATGTTTTAGCACAATATCGTGTAGCTGCAGCCATCCAGTGCACCCCGATTACATGATTTTTTATTCTAGTTTTCAAATAAGTAAATTGCAAATAAATGTCAGACGGTGGGTGCATTTTCATGTCATAGAGCATAATATTATCATAGCTAGCTAGTTGTTATTTCAGCTGGCAAAGTTGATTGACTTTTGTTTACCTCTGCTCAAAATAAATCTGTTGTCCTAAACCTTTTTTTTTCAAAATATAAAGAAATAAAGGACTAAAAATGACAAAAAAAAAATGGAAAATGGAAAAATGTCAGAATGGAAAGTTTGACAGGCGTAACTAAGGGGGCCGGGGCTTTGTGAATGTCAATTAGATTACGAGAGAGGTAGAAATATGTGCACATTCATATGTGTCAGTGTGATAGAAAACAACACTATGTGCACGTGAGTCACATTGTGATGAGTGTCAGTCTGTCTGTGTGTGTGTGTGGTTTTGTATTGTGTATAATTCCCGTTGTTCAGTGTGGTCTAGTACCTGTGTTAATGAAAAACACCTTTCTCAGCCAAGAAGTTTCAACTCTGGCAGTTGATGGCTGTGTGTGTATGTGTGTGTGTGTTCTGACTGTAGTCCATGCAGCTCTCCTTGTCTGAAGCTCGCTCTTCCTCTCGTGCTGTTTTTCTATCAGGTCGCATCTCCACCAAGGCTATCTGTCTGCAGGACCAGAAGGTTCAGGTCAACTCCACCATGTGTAATCCACACACCAGGCCGACACTGGGCTCCCACCTCTGCAACACACAGCCCTGCCCTGCATAGTAAGTGCTGCTGTGTGTGTTTATGTGTGTGAGTGAGGGCATTTTCCTTCTGTACAGTTGGCTGTGGGATATGTGGCATACGTCTTTATGTTGCCAAATTGTCAGGAGCCTTAGGCGCTGTTTTTATTACAGGCGTACACACACAGACACACACACACACACATGCTGTGGTTGAGCAGTCTAGAGGTTGCCTGTGGTCCATTTGCTGTGGCCAGCCACCACTCTGCTCAGCCTGTGTTCCTCTCCTCTGTCTGTCCTCCTCTCTGCCCACCCTTTAATTTTTCTTTTTTTCCATTTTCCTTTTTGAGAAAGCACATGAAAGCCCTCCCTATCTGCTGTCTTTTTGGATCCGTCTTTACTTATTCCACTGCTGTGTTTTCTCCAGCCATATATCTATCTGAGCAGCAAGTGGATTTTAATGAAGCCGACACGACAGAATGATGTCTGATTTTTGCCTTCATGTCTGTGGAGTGGTGTTTTACCACTTGGTGAGAACTGGCTCCTAGTGGACCAGCACACCTTTCAGTGTAATCTGAACTGTCCTAAGCAGTAGAGGAACCCAAAGCTAAATAAATCAAAACACACATTTTTATAGTTTGAAGTATGTATTACTCATTTTTGTCATAACTGTCAAGGACACCTGATTTAAGAATGCAGCACTTTTTAGCACTTTCAGATACCTAGAAATTGGAAATTTATAGAGTTTGCGTTTCTGTTTGGGAGCTTCAGCGTTTGACATTCCAGTCTAACCCCCTTGACACAAAGGTCAGGCAATTGGTTACTTATTTTTGTCCTGAACTAAATACAATATGATGTTTCCAAGTTTGGTATGAACGTTTTCCTTTGGCGAGCACTTGAGAATAATAAAGAGATAGAGAAAAGAGAGCCCGAGAGAGGGAGGGAGACATCAGAGCCACCTCAGATCGATTGCTGCTTTCAGTTCATATCATCCCTCTCAGCCCAAAGCTTCCTGACTTTCTCAGTAGCATAATCATGCCCATGTTTTATCTCGGTTGTCTAGACATTGTGCTTAATGGCATGCATTTTTAAAAGAGGCTGTGCATTCAGGGACCAGTGCAGCAAGCAGAGGAGGAAACCAGGCTAAAGTGCAGTGGAGTAACAAGTTGAAACAGCACTGAATAAATGGCCTCTCTCCTATGTAGGCCTTTGGCTGAGGGAACTGGAGCTAGCTTGATTTACAGCACTGCTCCAAAGAGCAGGCAGGGAACCGTGTCTTGGGTTCAGGGAGAGTACAAACACATACACACAAATACACACACACACATACACAGGGCGGCATGCGCACTTAAAGTTCCTATGCACACACATTTTCCAAATGCAAGATGGTAAAATAATGTGTTTTTGAATCCAAACCATGAGATAAAAATAGAAATACAAGTTGCCTCTGTCTCATGTTAATGATGTTGTCATTTTGTCCACCGTGCCATGCCACAACAAGTCCAGACTGAACTTTCTCCCGTGTCAGGGGTTGAACAAGCCAGACAGCTATCGGTTACACCTCCAACATACAGCCTCTGTTTCTTGCTAAGTTTCCCACCACCCGAGAGGGCATTTCCTGCCCCTAATCTTGGGCATACCATTTCTCTTATCTTGGCGAAAGGTATTCAACAGCCTTGTTGCATGTCCCGACCTCCCCCCTTTGTTTGTGTGAAGAAAATGGTATGGGCCAGATAAATAACATCAGTGTGGTTGTCCATTCAGGAAAATAAAGCAGTGCTTGACACCCATGGCTCTTATTGTACAGTAGCTGACACCATTTCTCAGCTGGTTGTGTGTATGGGCCAATTTATGGACGCTGAAAAGGAAGAGAGCTGAGCTGAGTGAGCAGCATGAAAGCTTTAATGACTGCATTAAGACCTCCAGGATGTATAGGCACACATTCAAGAGCCCAGCAGAGAAAAGGAAAATTGACAATGAGGTGGGATGCGTGTGTGTGTGTGTGTGTGTGTGTGTGTGTGTGTGTGTCTGACAGGAGGGGGAATGTAAAAATGCCTGCTTATCTCTGCAGTGTGTATCTCGGGTGCTGACAGGCCTATCCATGTTTTATTGTGCAGAGACGGTGGGATTCCCACGGGGCCCGGCCAGTCTAGCCATGCAGAGCCAGTCAAAGCCCCCCCCCCCTCCACACATACACCCTCACCCCTTTACTTCACTCTACCGCCCTTTTGCTTCAGACCTGCTTTAAACCTTTTCTCCCCATGTTCCTGTAAGCCTGTCAGGCAAAATGAGGATGCTCGACTGTGGTGCAGCAGCAGTTACTGAACACAAAAGAAGGATGCAAGGAGAATTTTAAGAAGCCAGGTCAATCTTCCAGCCCAGCGTGCAGTTGGGAAGAGATACGCACATATCTCATAGATTTTTTTAAGTCTTTTTTTTCGATTTCTCCACAGCCCCATCCCATCTCTGCTGTTTGAAGTTATTTTGCTCTTTCCCTTGGCAGAGGCCATCTGTAGAGTCATTTAGCACAGGTTGGGGATTTCTCTGTGCATCACGCAGCAGGATACGTAGATGGATCAAAGTGTGACATGTGCCAGAGAAGACATGCAGAAAATTTGAAAAAAAATGATGCATTACATACTGAGCAGGGTATGTATTCTTAAACTTGTAAGAATTAGACTGAAAAACCGTTGCTGAAAAACGTTTGCTGCTGAGAGTAAAGAATAACAATCATTTATCAAACATGTTAAAGAGTTTCAATATTTCAAAGTTAATTTTATTTGGGTGAAATTTGTACCAAATAAATGAGAAAAAACACGTGAAATGCATTTTGATATCTTATAAATATATTCATAAGCTATCAAAATATATATAATTAATGAATGAAATAAAGGGATCTCATGCAAACATAATGAAGACCAAACTGGAGAAAGACATTCTGATGCGTGCATGGAAGAAGGGGAATTTAGCACCACATTTTGCAGACAAGTCGTCTGAAATGAGTTTAGTCTTGTTCTTTCCACCAATGTCAAGTTCTACTCAAGAAATACAATTCTAAAATAAAAGCATGAAACTGGCATAATATCCTAACAAATGTGCATTTGGAAATTAAAAGACATTTGAGAAACAGCAGATACTTTGACCTGCAACAGAAGGAAACTATCAGGTGTTACTAATAACATCAACAATAGCTCAGGTCCATTCAAGTGGCCCAGTAAGCCATGAAAGTGTGACAGTGAGCCAATGTGCACGATACCGGGATCATTCATTGTATTATTTACATCAGTGCTTCTCCTGCTCATGTGTCAAAGTGTCTTTTGTGAAAAATGCTCATTGGAGCATGCTTATATCCAGAGAAACTTCCAATGAGTGAAACAGTTGCATTACCAAATAGGAACACTGTAAAGAATTGAAAGAAAAGAATGTCAGAGCCTCTTGGGGCCATTGAATGACCATATTGGATTGACATGCTGAGAAAAGAAAAAATACAAGGACAGAGATGGAAAGGATGATTTTGCAAGCACAGTTAGTACAGACGGGAAAAAGTCCACGTATACCAAACCACATAAACGCAAAAATATATGAACCTGGATTAAAAAAACAATAGTTCTGGTTAGTATGGGTATAGCAACCTGTTTGGAAGAAATGGCATTTTTGGTATATAATTAAGCAGGAAAGCCAGGGGGACCTTAGAAAACCGCTGGCCTTCAATCAAACTCAATATTAGGTTATGAATAGATGTTTATTCCTCGGCAGTAACTGCTGTGCAACCATACACGTTCTAAAAATGCATGGGTGAGCTTCATAACCTCCCCTGCAGCATTGCACTCCTCTACCTCAAAATATGTTCGTGTAAGTTATTGAAACGTTTCAGAGATACCAATTACAGCTAGGTCAGTGGTGGTTTGCAGCGAAGCAAAGTGGCACTTCAGCCACTTTTCCCAATGATATATTGTTATTTATAAGTCAGGCAAAACCTTTGGAAAAAAGCAAACAGTCCCCAAAAATCTAAAACCAACGCTTTCAGGTCCCAAAGGTTCACATCTTTCCCAAATTGCAGTTTAGTCTCGCTGCTTCATTTGTCTGTGGCGTTTGAAAGAGAATAAAAGCATTTTTCTTTCCCTGAAGCAGGTCGGCGGCGTGGAGGAATGGTCTTTGCGGTAACATGTCCTCTCAGAGCTGGACTGAGCCATCTGCCCATCTCTCCATCTCTCTCTCTCTCTCCGAAGCATGTGGTTGTCAGACCACTCATTTGCTGTAATCTCCCCCTTCAGCCCCGATGCCAAGACAGAAGCTATTTTAGAAGCAGCAGTAGGCTTTCATCAGAGGCAAAGCAGGATTTCAAAGACACTAAACGAGAGGAGAGGACAGGAGAGACAAAAAAAACAGCAGACAACACGAGGGATGATTAGAAATAAAATGATGGGAGGAGAGAGGACAGGTGAGGAGATAATTGAAAAAGATAGAAAAGGGAATGTGAAAAACAGGAGAGTGATAAAAGAGTTGAGTGAGGGACTGTAGTCACCATCTGTCTGTAGCTTTATTGTATGTTGTTATTATTGCACTTATTGCGGTTGGCCTGGGAGACCTGGGAAAGCTGTTATGGAGAGTAGTATATGCAATATGGTTTTCATGTTTAGTTTCGTACCTAAAATGTACTTAAAAAGCAGCAGGACTAGCAAAAAAAAAAAAAAAAAAAAAACCCAGCTGGTTCACCAGTCTGAGTTTTTAACCAACTGATACTAATAAATGGGCTTAATAATAAAGTCTTTGATGTGATTATGTGAGTATTCACCGGCAATTATGGCTGAAATTGTGTTTTTCTGTTAATGTGTTTGGGCCCAAAATAAGAGCAGCAGATTTGAGTTTGAACCTGTGGTTGGTTGTCCTGATTAGGAGCCCAGTATGTGGTTGGCACCCTAATGACAGAGTCTGACTTTACTCCATAGTGGCTCCTTATAATGTGTGTTCATACTGTATGTGCAATTGAGCAAATACCCAATCACCACTTATACAGTACATACAGCCTTTCATCAGCACTATCATTCACTGATGACTGTTGCTGTCTCTGTTTTGCATCCCTTGGGTGCCCCCCCCTCCTCACCATCTCCCTCTTGATGTTCCTTCACAGTTGGGCGACAGGAGATTGGGGCGCCTGTAGTCGCTCGTGTGGAGGAGGTCAGCAGACCAGGACGCTGCGCTGCCTGAGGAAGGTGACTTATCAGAGGGAGGAGGCGGTGGCCCACTCCCTCTGCCCCGTCATCTCTCCGGCACAGGTCCAGCCCTGCCACACCCAGGCCTGCCCACCGGAGTGGAGCACTGGATCCTGGTCACAGGTGGGTTTTTGGTTTTAGATAGATAGATAGATAGATAGATAGATAGATAGATAGATAGATAGATAGATAGATAGTCTGCCCCTTATTGTCTGCCCCAGACGGTGACAGAAATTCTCCTTTGACAAGGCTCCAACAATAAAATACAACACATATCACACACACATGACAAGTGAAATGTTAAAAGGAAACAGCAGCCAATACATGCCAAATATATGTACTGCTCAGTGTCTTATTTCATGTTGTCCAGGGTGGTTATTGCAATGACTAATTTCATGCTAGTGACATGGATAAAATGTACTTTTCAAAATATATTAATACCATACCTAGTACAGACCTTCATGGTCCCTAGATGATGAGAACTATTAACTTTGGTGATCCCCTGACTTTTGCTTTTGTGCCATCAAGAGGTTATTGTGGTTATCTGTGAAATGTGTTGACAACTGTTGGATGGATTTCTGTGATATTTAGTACAGTCATGGATGCTCCCCATGGGATGAAATGAAAACTTTGGCGACTCCCTGATAGTGAACACGGTAAACATTACCGACACGATAAAAATCTTCACTGTGAGATTTTTATCATGCTGAAATAAGGATTTAGCTTGGTGCACCACAGAGTACAGCTTCACAGAGCTGCTAGCATCTCCATCAGTCCATCCATCCATTTCTTCCTCTTATCCGGGTGTGGGTCGCGGTGGCAGCAGGCTAAACGGGGCACTCCAGACGGCCTTCTGCCCAGCATCGCTTTCCAGCCCCTCCTGGGGGATCCCGAGGCTTTCCCAGGACGGATGAGATACATAATCCCTCCAGCGACTTCCGGGTCTGCCCCGGGGTCTCCTCCCTGTTGGATGAGCCTGGAAGTCTTCCAATGGGAAACTGCTGGGAGGCATCCGAACCACATGCACGAACCACCTCCACTGGCTCCAAGGCTACGTGCAGATAGTCTACAGAGGAAACTCTCTTGCATCTAATTCTTTTGATTTTTACCCAAATATCATGACTATTCAGGAGGGCTGGAACGTAGATCGACTGGTAAATCAAGAGCTTTGCCTCCCGCCTCAGCCCCCTCTTCAGCACAATGGTGCGATACAGTGCCCACGTTACTGCTGCATGGCATGGTGGGCTGTTCCCTCCGGGTTCAGAGTGAGTTTCTATCTCAAGACAAGGAGTGCAGGTATCTTGGGGTCTTGTTTGCGAGTGAGGGTAAGACGGAGTGGGAGATGAACAGACAGCTGTAGCCTCTACAGGCTGTAGTCTTGTTATGATTTTCCTGCTCACACAGACAAGTCTAGCTGGCAGCTTTTTGGAGAGTTTGTTGCTACACAGTGTAAATCCAAAGAAATACAATTATCAATTTGATGTTTGGTCTGTAAAGCCACAGTAATTCATGGCTTTACTCATCTTGAGCCTGTCTGGACTTTGATTCTAACTTCACACAGCGTTGCTGACCTTTGTTCATCACGTACAAACCAGCTCTGATGCTGAAACCTTTATTTTAGGCTACATTTGACAAAACTACAAAACTGATTTGGCAGAGCAGGAAAAGCACAGGTGTTACTAATGACTTAACAATGGCTCTGTTCTGCTCGTGGTCCCAGTAAACCATGAGAGTGTGACAGTAAGCCAGCATGCACAATAGCAGGGCCTTGACAATGAAGCAGCTAAATGGAATTCAGCCATCAGTCATTCCATAATTTACACGTGTGCTTTTCTGAATATGACGTGTGAAAAAAGACCTTAAGTTGATTCTATAGGGTTCAAGAATTGAAAAAAATTCAGTCCTGTGCCTGAGAGGAGATGCGCACACACACACACACACACACACACACACACACACACACACACACACACACTCACACAAAAGCTGTCAGAGTTTTCACTCAAGCTAAAACAAACACTTTGCTGCCCTCTGTTGGACATGTGGTAAACACTGAAAAAAAGAAAACCAGTGCCACTCGTCAAGATACAAATGGGCAGATTTTCTCCTGTGACATCAGAATTGCTTGAACTGCCAGTTGTTGGAAAATCCTCTTAGCTGTGTATTTTTATTGAAATCACCAACAAATGTTTTCTCTCTTACCCTTGTCCTTCTTGTCTGAAATATAGTACGATCAATTATATCAGAAAGAACTCGACCTGGATGTAGCAACCAAATGCACCCATCACAAAACAACCACACAAAAGTGATCCTAAGATGTTGGTTTGCAGGATTGTATTCATTTGAAGAATTTAAATTTGTTTATTGCAAAGCCAACATCTGATTAGGCCATTTAACCCTATGGCTTTTAACCAAGTACGACAGGAGGGTCTTGGCTCTTCTAACCCCAGTGCATCACACACTAGACAGGTCTTTTATTTGCTCATTTTCCTGTGTACAATATTAATAGCCTGGCAGCAGATCTGACGGTTTGTCAGACTTTCTGGAATGATCAGCCGCTGTGACCTGCACAGTCCGGACATTTAGCTGTCATTCAGCCATCATTCTTTAGGACACTCCAGTCTGAGTTCAGTCGGCGGTCATGCAGAGACAAGGCCAGTCTGCCTGAAAAGATCAATTGAACTTTCAGCGACAAAAGGACAACTGGGATGTGTGTACGTGCACGGTTGTGTATTCAAATGGCTGTGCCCAGATGTGTACGTGTCTCCAGTAAATTTATGCGATGCTGTCGGAGATACTGGCCTGATGGCTGCGGTCGTCAGCCCCCGCAGAGCTGTTTGACTCTGTTGTCCACCTCTGCATTTCAGCTGGAGTTTACGGTTTATTGTTGGTGGATACTTTGATGGGTTGGGGTCACATTCATTTCTGAGTTATTGGTTTATTGTATTTAATGTTAGCCCATAATGGGCTGTCATCAAACCGGTGACCTTCTGTTTGCTCGTACGCCATGTGGTGAATTACAAATGCAGTTATAGTGTCCGTGCCAAAGATTTAACCTCTCTTAATACGGCTTAGTGCTTCAAATGTGATGAAAGCTGAAGGTTAAAACAATCATAAAAACAGTATATGGCTTATAAGTTATAGTGTTTGTAGATGCATGTATTATTTAATTCGTGTGTGTCATTAAACCTTTGCTCATTGACTCACTAATCTCCTGAGGATGCAGTCATCTGTGTTTTTGACTTTAGTTCCACAGTGACTTCTTTTACTTCCTCCCTGTCCACTCACAGTGCTCCAAGACCTGCGGCCGCGGGCTGAGGAAGCGCAGCGTGTTTTGCCGCAGCACCGATCCTGGGGCCAAAGCGGTGGTGGTGCCCGACAGCATGTGCAGACAGCACCACAAACCCAAACCCCAAGAGACCTGCGTCCTGCGGCGCTGCCCCAAGAACGAAAGGCTGCAGTGGGTCCCCACGCCCTGGGGAGAGGTACGGCAGAACAAACATGAAGCTCAAGCACATAGGGTGTGTGTTGTTTTCAGTTTTTATAACTGTGAGGCGCTCGCTTGGCGGCGTGTCTGTCTCACTCCACATGTAGAAGACATAGCCTCACGCTGAAACATTTCCAGCACAGCTACGACTCGTAGCTTTATGAAACATCAGGAGTAAACATCAAGCTTTGATGCCAGTTGTTCAGAATTAAGAAAACAAAGGCTCCTTTCTAGTGCTGCCATTTTTCAAAAGCATTTGACAATCACGAAGGGAGAAATCCATCATAGAACAGAGGAAGCCGTTTCACAGCCAGCAGCCTCAATAGACCAGAATGCAATATAACATCAAGACCTGTGCTTCATCTGGACTGGAAAAACTATCAGCACTGCTCCGCGTCCCATCCCCTCTCTGAGCTTGTTGAAAGGCAAGCTGGCAAATGTTGGAAATGGATAAAATGGACTAGGAGTAGAGGAGGCAGGTTGAGGGAAAAAAGGAAGGATTACATATATATATATATATTTCACAAAATAAGTTGTAGAATAAAGATAACTTTTAGCTAATGCTGAACAACTGGTCAGTTTAACTGATTACACTCTTGCTAATTCTTTTCTTGATCAAAACAATTTTTCAAGCAAAAATATTTAATTATTTCACTTCATTTTATTGTTTTCCCCTTTTCCTCATTTTTAAAAATTCACTACTAATAAATATCTTTAGGTTTTGAACTGTCAGCTGAACAACACAAATAATTTGAAGATGTCATCTTCAGCAATGAGCTTTTTTTCTTCCATGTACGGCAGAGAATCACGACCACCATGACAAAAACACTTCAATGGAAATATTCTATTCTTATTTTGTTTTAAGATAAGCTGCTGAAATTACCATAAATTCATACATTAAATGATTAAATAAAAATGAAAAAGGAATTAATATTGAATATTAACATTAGTTGCAGCTCCTGACAGTGAATAAAAAGGTTTACAGCACAAGACACAGTGAAGATACTTAGTTCCCAGAATACACTGGTTTGGATTTTGAAAAAGTGCCAGACACACACACACACACACACACACACACACACACACACACACACACGCTTCAACACCTACATGTATGCTGTCTGCTCATCAAATGTAATGACTGGAAAATACTCAGCAGAGCACTTAGTATTTTGGCTTTATTACTACAACGAAAAGTGACCTTGTGGTGTCTGCTGCTATGGGAACTCACTGCATTACACACACACACACACACACACACACACACACACACACACACACACACACACACACACACACACACACACACACACACACACTCACAGAGTTCATTTTGTAAAATTGTCCCTCCTGCCTGCCCTCTGTTTCAGTGCTCCAGGTCTTGTGGCTTAGGCTTCCAGAAAAGAGAGCTTCGCTGTGGGGAGAGAGACTCACAGGGAGGGTATGTGCCTTCAAGCGCACACCATGACATCCCTCACACTTTAATAGATCTGCACAGATACTTAAGCCCCCACTGTTTCAACTGTGTACTACCCTCCCAAATTGGATGCTTTGTAGGACTAGTTTTTTTGGAGCCGACAAAACCCTTCCTCTCCTGCACAGATATGTGGAGTTCCCCATACGGAGGTGCAGGAATATTGCCAAACCTTTGGTGGATCTCCAGCAGGGCTGCAACCGAGGTCCGTGCCCCGAGCCCCCCCGGGTCCTCCCTGGCAGAACCACCTCCAGTGCTGTCATCTTAGGCTGGTACTCCTCTCCCTGGCAGCAGGTACATTCGTTCATGATTTGATCCAAAACTGTCTACATGAGAAACTTTTTTTTTTTTTTTAACTTAGTTTTTATTTCAAATTCAACAATTTATACATTAATATTCACAATTCTTCAATTTTCCTTTTGTTTTGTTTACAGCTGTATCTATCCGTGTACAAGGATAGGCACAGTAATAAAATGAATTAAAAAGGAAACCCAACAAGACAGATATAACTTAACTCTATCACAGGGAAAAAAAAAAAATATATATATAAGAGGTGTATAGAAGTCCAGATAAATAATAATAAAAAGAGTCAGGGGGAGAATTCATGTATGTGTGTGTGTGTGTATACGTGTGTGTGTATGTGTATAAGTATATGGTAGCATCAGCTTAGGAGCAGTATGGTAATGGCAGGGTTCCATCTTTTCATACATTTTTCTTTCTGTAGTCTCAGGGTGTATGTTATGCGTTCCATTTGGTAGATTTCCAATACTTTCTCAGTCCAGCTACTGTATGTTGGAGGGTCGGGTTTTAGCCATTTAGTTGTTGTACATGAGAGACTTTTAGTGCTACATGTGTATTCTGACTGACACTCTTCCAATTTGGAGCTTTTCTCCCACATGTGACACATTGTGGTAGCAAATGTCAGCTCATCAACCAGCTTTCTACAGCTGACAAAATTTGCCAGCGACAATTGTCATTTCAGGTGGCAGTAACCACGGTCACTGGCAAGAAATGAAAAGCCTACTTTTGTGTACCTCTTTCTGAAATCAAGGACGCACTGGGCCTCATGCAAGACCCACTTGTATAAGCACATTTGTTGTTAAGTGTTAGTCGCATACTGATGCAAGAGAATTTGTGGCATTCACCAATTAGATAGACAAGATATTCTTCCTCTCTCCACAGGAGAAAGCACAGGTGTGACCTGAAATCATAATTCTTCTTATCTCAAAGAATCTGGAGTTTAAACATGATACTGTAACTAAGTAAAAAGTGTATAACTAAAACAGACTTAATGTAAAATTGGTATTCTGCTCACCAGATCATTATCATCATGACTTTCCAATTTTACTGAGAGGCTTTACTTTTTTAGCTTTTCTGATTTTTCTGGCATATTTCGCCTCAGCAACTTTCAGTTTCAGAAGTTGTTAGACAGATTCTCTCGCTTGGACAGCTGCCCTCGGGGTCTTTATGCAGGTTTCTGTCCAGGATCATCCTCTGATACTCCTGACAGTCTAACATCACCTGCTACAAGCTTTAGTAATCTCTCGTGTAATATTTCCTTCTGACGTCCTCCCCTTCATGTTAATCATGGTCCACTTTGCTGTGGATGTTTTTAGCATCTTCACGTTCACTCACTCATCATTTGTGTCACAGTACAGCGAGCGCTGCTCTGATGACACATCACTGACAACTGTATCATTAATAATTTAATTGTTTCAGGGCCTCTAATATGACTGCTGACATTGCTACATCTGTTATCCTTTTGTCCGCTGATTCAGCAGAAGCTGAAGCTCTGCAGTGTAAAATTCGTCTTTTTAATCTTTAGTAACATTTTTTTGGAAATGAAAAGCTGCATTTTCACCCAAAGTACCTGCAACTTTTAAAGAAAGAATATTTTTTTCAAGGAACTAAAAGGTTCCTTCGGCCTGTTGTTGTCTGCATTTCTACTGCCGTTACAACGCGCCCTCACTTGTTCTTTTAATCCATCCAGGGACATGGAAGCACCATTCAGAGACTACAGAATGTTTCAAGATAGTTATTTAAAGCATACACGCAGGTTTGGATGACTTCAGAACCAGTCCACACATTACTAGATTGTGGCTGAAATCAAATGCTGCAAAGACTAGACTATCCCACTATGTGGGCTAAAATACTGAACTTAGACCCTGGTCCCTGCGGTGGAAATGCAGTTCCTCCAAAGGCTACTAGTTCTTGGGGAAAGTTCCGAAACGTGACTGAACTTGACCACATATGGAGCGGAGCAGGTAGCCTTATAGGGTGATTTTAGTTCTCAATCACACACAGGTGGCATTCATCGTGTTTACAGGGGTCATTTACACAGTTCTCTAAAGTTTGCTGAATCTGACATGGCACATTTGTACAAGTCCACCATACGCAAAAAAAAATGAAAGAAAATGACAGAAATGACAGCCACTAAGGGGGCGGGGCTTAGAGGATGGTGGATTGAAAACAGAACCAATAACAATGGGATTGGTTAAGAATGAGGTCGTAGGAAGTAGTAGGGAGAATCAATAGAAGTAGCAAAACATTTATTTTCCACCACGCCGTCTCTCACTTGATTGACTTTCCTTCACTAGGCCTGTTTCTTTGGGAGGTCCTGGCACGACGCAGAAGCCAACACACAGCCCAAACTGATCAGCACAAGATATACGATTATGAGAGGCTTTCGTGTTACAACGTCTGTGTTTCCCCAAAAAGAGCCAGAGCCAGACTGCACAGTGTAGGTGGTGGTAGTTCACTGTGGTTCTGAGCCAGCGGTGACTGGTTATGTGGATTGGACCTGAGATGCAATCTGAAAGCTCCGCTCTGTTCCAGAGCCTATCGGGGCAGGTTGTGTAGGCTACGTGTTATATCATCTATTATGCAAAAAGTCTTAAGGGCAGCCTCTTATAGCACCGTGTCTTATTCTGCTTGATCTCAAGCTTGTGATCCCTGTATGTTTCCACCAGAGAAGATATCTCCTGACAGCTTGCTGGAGGGCAAGTACATGCTGGATGGGATGTTTGTTTTCTTCATCTGTTCTTTGTCTCTGCATAGACTTTTCCTCCATCATTTCCCCTCCCTCCTTTGCTCCTTTTATGATGATTCCTTTTTCTCCATGCACTGTGATGTTTGATCTCCTTCCTCTATTTATATCTCTGTGTCTTTTTCCTATTTCTCTCCTCCTCTTCTTGTTTCTGTCTCCCTGCTGTTCCTCTCCTGCCTTTGTCAGTGCTCTGTGTCCTGCGGTGGAGGAGTCCAGACTCGGTCCATCCAGTGTCTCCGGCAAGGTCGCCCTGCAGCTGGCTGCCTGCCCCACCAGAGGCCTGTCACCTCTAGAGCGTGCAACACACACTTTTGCCCACCTGCTGCCCCTGCTCCGGCACAACGCCCCGGTCGGGTCACACCTGCTGGACCGACGCTGAAAGGTAAATTCCTCCGGGGTAAAAAGACAAATTCATCCAGTTTCATTGCCATGAAATTACAGTACTGTGTGGAGTTCCCCTTTTCTTCTCTTGATGAATTCCTCCCATAGTCAAATGACAAGTAGCTCAAATGAATTTAACAGTAAATTGTCTATAGATGTGTTTATAGGCCAAACTAAGATGGTACAAGTGGTAGACATTATAAGTGCTGGAAATGACCATGTTAGCCTGCTGAGATTAGCAGTTAGCTGAGCAGACTGTTGCTCTTTTTTTCCTATATGGTGGTAAATGTAATATCTAATACCAAAATCTGACTATTTTAATTAATTGAAAAATGCTCCATAGATTAAACAGTAGTCTAATATTGCAGTGCTAGTGCGACCTGCTGCTGATAACACGCCTTGTGTTTCTCTGCAGATGAACACTGCGTGGACCATTTCAGCTGGTGTCACTTGGTTCCCCAACACGGCGTTTGTAACCACAAGTTCTATGGACAGCAGTGCTGCAAGTCCTGTTCCATCAAGAGGCCGTAGAGTAATGATACCTCAGAGTCTGTGGCCGCGGGCCTCTGAAGGAAGCAGCAGCACAGGCGCCATTCGGGGGCGATTACTCACAACACACAGACCCGTGCTCATCACTTGTGTGTTTTCTTCCTGGAGTACTTGACTAATGATTTTGTAAAGAAGTAAAAGAGAGAATCCACAGACTCTATTTGTTAAAGAAGGCAACGTGGCTGCTGATGCTCATCTGCCAAAGCGGTCAAGTCATCATGTCATTGATCACATCGGAACTGGAAAGACATTGCAAATTACAGAGCATCTGAAGACTTATTATTGTAATATATATTTTGTCGTTTTGTTGAGTGTTTTCCTTTTGAAACCTCTAAAGCTACAAGCCATCACAAGAACATGAAAGGACAATAGCGTTTTTAGCTTGCTTATATGTTGTATTTTTAAAGGAGTTTGGTTTCATACTCCTTAATTTAAGTTATTATGGTTCGTAATATATGATTTTACATTTTGTCAGATGTACAGTGGATCTGTGACATGTTATTTCTGTTTGGATATACCATAGGATTGTGCCAGTCACCCTTGGATCCACCTTATTAGATTTTATATGAGGCGTTAGTAATCAGTGGTCAGATGTCTGCTGCACTTCTCCTTCATACTCTCCGCTTGTTATGTTTACTGGTGCTGAATCATACCGGGACACATTTTTCACATGCATTCCATTCATATTAAGGCTATGAAAAGATGCCTATCTGTGTACGTAAAACATTTTATTCAGTCACATTGTAAGTGGTAACTTTTTATCTCTCCTGTATGGTTTTGGAAATACAACTTGATCATCCATCCGTCTTATTTCCTGCATTCTCTCTACAGATTACAATCACAATGAGGGGAATAATGCACCGTGTCGTCTGCAGGCCTGGGGGGGGGGGGAGGAGAGTAGGGTGAAGAGGAATAGAAGAGGATGATTGTAGGGTGAGCGTAGGTGCAGTCTAGCAAGAGGCTTGTTAAGAGAGAACTGTGTAGGTGTGTTCTCCAGACAAGTCTGGTCAAAATAATAATTCTTCATGTTTCGCTGCATCCACAAGCATCCTCATTTTGCACATGTGAGTCAAAGTGGTTTGCATGTCAAGAGACATCTAAACTTAAATGACTGCATTTCAGAGTGAAGCAGGTCCTGACTATCTCATGAAACAAAGTCAACGAAATGCAGTTGAAACACCAGCTATGTTTAACCTAGATGTGTGATTTTGTTCGGTTGTAACCTTGACAACTAGGTGTTTTTTTTTTCCGGTAACACACTACATTAATTCTTCCTGGACTCTGCAAATTCATTCAGCTATTATTTATGCTCAATCTACCTCTATTTATACAGGAGGAGATTGTGTTAAATGCTGATAAACAGAAGGATAGTTCGGCTGAGTTGATTTGTGATGGCTCAAATTCCCCAAAAGATAACAAACAGAATACCAGATCAGGATAAATTGGGATTATATTTGTTTCAAATACAAAAACATGAAATAAGTAACTCAAAGCAAACACAAATGGAAAATCATGAACATGTTTTGCCTGAAATTACATCTTTTATTCCCACTCCTACTTTCTCCTGGGCTGAAGTGAAATTGACTTTTTGTGTGTCACACGCAAAATATTTTTTACACATCATGTGGCAACTGGAGCCAGAGCTTATTTTGTACCTTTGTCAGCCTCCAACCAGTCAAACCATAGATACACATAGATAAACTAACCAGCTTTTGACATACATTCACTGTTCTGCTCTGCACCTAATTAGTTCAGAAACTTCTGCAACATTTTAGCTAATTATATGCCAAACAATTCCATAGTCAAGAACCTTGTGTGCCGCCTGGATGTATAGTGTATAGTGGATGTATAAGTGTAGTAACAAACCAACAGAGGATTATCACCGGACTGTCAGTTCCTGTCAGCAAATGTCTTTTATCAAACTGTTTTGGCTTTATAACATTTAACTTTATTACTTTGATTGAATTCTTTCTCCTCTGATCAGTGGTTTCAGTCGCAGCAAATGGAATACAGACAAAGTTAGTTGGTTTTGAACACAGGGAAGCATTTAGCTGCCAGAAAGCCTTTTGAAGTTGACATGGCAAATGTGTTGGCACATCAAGCAGACATGGAGCAACGTTAGCATACATTTGGAATTACGCCCGTGTCCACCTGACCAATATTCTCTCTCCTTTTTGCTCTGTTTTTGGTCTCTACCAACTCCTGAGAGATAGATCTGGCTCTTTAACTGCAAAATGCTTTGCTGCAGTCAATTTACGAGAGCCTCGTCGCTGAAAGCAGCTGATGAGAGCGGTGATAGTGACTCAACGCATTAAAGTTTCAAGCCATAAAACCAAAACAAAGAGCTTAAATATGCTAAAATGCACCGTAGATCTGAGGGTCTGCTGACAGATCTCTGTGGGTTTATCACTTCAAAGGAATCATTTCACATCACACATGCTCATTTATTCCATTGTTGTTACAAAAATATTGATAGGGCAGCTTTAAAGTTTAGTAGTGTTTTCATGTAACTGTTTGCCCTCCCCGTGAACACACTGATTGTTATGCTCAGTTCGGCACTGTTATCTGTGTGGCCACTCAGTGGCTGCTTGCACTATCATTGGCCTCTTTTGGCAACTTTAGACATTTGATAACTTTTTGCCCCCCTCAAAACTTTCATAACTTGAAGCGTGCTGAGATTTATGCTACCAAACAGTGCTTTTCTTATGGTGATTATACCACCCTTTCGCGCACTGCGGGGGCTGCAATTGCTCTTTAATCAACCCGTCTGCATGAATCATGGAGCCTGGAGTCCCCACATCGTCTCTGCTGCATGTTGTTTACCGGCATGCTGTGAGCCAGACACCACAAGCTGGGGCCCACGCACATACACACAAATATGACAGTCGGGCTAACATACACAAATATAGCGTGTTCATTGAGCATCGGGCTGTGCTTTGCTGTGAAGGTGTGTGTTTACTATACTTGAATGTGTGTGGGTGAGAGCATGCTTATGCAATTTGAGTGTGCACACGCATTTTACATGCTTTCGTGGATGCGTGCCTGTGTTTGCTGCTTGAATTCATGCATTTAGTGTGTGTGTGTGTGTGTGTTTTTGTGTCTGTGTGTGTCTTAAACTGAGTGTTTGTACAATACATATGTTTGTCCCTACGACCCGGCTTATGATGTCTACCTCTCAGTGGGGCAGCAATTTTGCTGCTGAGCTAGTGTGAGAATTTCTATTTCTCCATCCTGCTTTCATTTCCAGATGGGACTCAATTTTCCCCGGCCATATTGGTTCATAATGACAGATTTTGATTATCTTAGCATGGGGAGCCACATCAACCCCAAGCATTACTGCAGCAGAGAGAGAGAAAGAGCCTAGGACTGGAATAAAGAGACAGGCGCTGAGGGGTGTTTTTATTTGATCCTCGGTTGAATTTGAATCTGTACCCATGTGTAGGGCTGGGTTGTGAACCTGAATACTGTTTAGTACTTACAGGAAAGTGTTCATAGCATCTAGTGTTGAAAACTGTTGTTAAGTCGGTATCAAATGCCTGCTGATTATTTTGAACTAATTCTTTGAATAGATAATTCCTCTTCTGTTTTCTGTTGATGCTCCAGCTGATGAAACTGAGAAGTTTGGCTTATTTTGCTGAATAGAAAAAGGGTTTTATAGACACAGATAGTAATACATGGTAGACAGAGATATATTTACTGTTTTATGATTGCAGTGACCCTTGAAATGTATTGACACCACAGGGTTTCTTATGTCAGCTTCAGAAAAGACTGTAATATCATGATCCCTTAACTTTCCATACAGCACCGTTACTAGGTCAAAATTTGAATTTGTCCAATACTTTCTGGAAAAACTAATAGCCCCTAAGATGTATTTTGGGTTGAGTGGTGAACATGGATTATACCTACTAAACATCAGCATGCTTGCATTGTTATTGTGAGCATGTCAGCATTTAGCTGAAACCACTGCTGTGCCACAGTACTCAGATTCCCTCATAGAGCCACAAGCACGGCTCTAGACTCTCAGTCTCGTTTAAAATTCCATTTCCATCACTTTTGTTTTCACGAACAGCCTTCCTCTGTAAGAAAAGCTTGTCTAAAGCAAAATAAGTGCACCAATTCACCCCTTTTAGAAAGATGGTACACAATGTGCAGACTGAGCCAAAGTAGATGCCCTGGTCTGTCAACTACAAAATAGGCCTGTCTCTCTTAATACCTTCTCTACCCAGGCTGATCGATGCAGGTATTTCTTTCCTGTTTTCAACATGCTCTCGAGGTCCATCTTTTTTTCTTTCAGTTGGCAAAGCACCAATTGTTGTCGGTCCGGCAGTAAGGCCGAGCCGGCTGTTATTTCCAGCTTCGAAATTCCTCCACTAGCCGACTGTCAGGCTGCCTGGCTAAGACAGTCGTTTGTGCGCGCTTGGCGTGCAGTGAACCTTGCTAGGACCCCTCACAACTGACAGTCAGCCTAATCACATCTTAACAGAGTTCCCATCTGTGTGTGTGTGTGTGTGTTTGTGTGCGTGTGTGTGTGTGTGTGTGTGTGTGCATTGAGAGAAAGTGAGAGTGATCTCTCTATTTCTTGCAGGGCTTACTCTGAGGGCAGGCTTCAGAGCAAGTGAGAGCTGTCATATTTCAACGCCACCTCTCCCATCAGTACCTCTGTATCAAGCGGAGTTCACTGAGCATGTGCCCACACATACAAGAAGATAACAGACACACACACTTTACCCATTTCTTTATTTTTCTCCTGGCTTTCTCTCTCCCTCTCTCTCTCTCTCTCTCACACACACACACACACACAAAGTGGCTGTCTGCACAGGGGAGTGCCTGGTATTTGCTGCAGGGTGATTGCAGGTGGATCACGGCATTGGCAGGGCTTTAGAGGTGTGCTGTTGTGCAGGAGTCGCAGTGTGGGGCTCGTTTGTTGCTGCCAGGCGTCTCCTCCAACGTTAAGAGATCTGCCCTCTTGCAGATCTCCGTGATTAACAGCTCAAAGGACGACTGACAGCTCTGCGTCAAGCCAAGCCTTTGTGTCTCTGTCACGCTGGATGATTTAAGAGTCGGGCAAAGACCCGTAGATATCTCGCTGGCGCCTAAGTAAACCTCCTTCAGCTCTCCTGAACCCTCGCTCCAATCCGTGTCCATCACATGCTCCTGGTCGGCCTCTCATTAGCCTCTTCCTCTATCCATCTCCATCTGTTGTTTTTTCACATCCTCTTCACCTCCCCACTCGCTTCCTGCCTCTCCTTATTTCTGCGGCATCACAGCCATCCCCCTTCCACCTTGATTTCTCTAAACATCTTCGCCTTCATCACCTCTCCCTGACTCTTTTCAAGTCATTACTCTTGCTTACGCTTTTGCAAACTCTGAAAAGTTTCTAGTGTTTGGCTTTTGGAGCATCCTAATCACTTTATAACCCCACCTGCTGTGTGTTTTCTATCTGCAGTGGGTGTCATCTGGGAATCAGTCACAGCTGGTGTCTACGCAAGTCTTCAAATTCAATTTTAAAGGCAAAGATTCCCTCTTTTTGAAGTCTTCTGGAGCTAATCTATTCTGAAGCAGTGTATTTTCCAAAATCGACCTTTTTGACCCTGCTAATTTGAGCCCTAATGAAGAATCTTTTTTCATTGATTCCTGGAACATTTTGCACTGAGAACATTGCACTATCCCTGTTTGTCATACTGCAGCAGAAGCAGCACTATTCCCAGAGGTCGCATGAGCACCACTCTTACGAAATATATTCCACCTGTACCACATAAATGTACAAGTGTACTGACCAGCATTACTGAGCATTTTTTCTCATCCTCCCTCAGCACGTAGTTATGCTGCGGAGCCTTGACAGTGGACTTTTTTGCTCATACAAGCTTATTTTCTCTCTCTCTCTCTCTCCCGCTCTCTCCCTCTCTCTCCCTCTCTCGCTCTCTCTAGGGTATAAAGGTGGTCATACCAGCCGCTTTACTGAGCATCTCTTCTCAGATCTATTGAGTAAAAAGCTTTTACTTAACGTATTTTCTCCTTGAGGCTATGAATATTATTGATCTGTGTGTTTGCTGCAACTCTCTCTCATCTATCTTCCTTTGAGCTGCCGGTTTCTCATCATTTTCCCCTGAAATGTACGAATTGATTAGGATCCTCTGGGCCCCATAGGCACCAGCTGTAGCAGTGCCCACCTGCCTGTTAACCCTCCGACCTTGAGGAAACAACATCCAAGTAGCTGCAAAAGGGCCGTGCTGCTTGCTTGTGCTTCTCGCCGTCTGTCCTTCTTGTCTTAGTCGTGTTTGTTCAGTATGTGCATGTATGAATTAATCAATGCAAAGCAGAAAGCTCATCCGTTTATTTCTCAGAAGAATTAATGTTTGTCCCGCCTCCTCCTGCTCCTCCCTGTAGACACATGCCTTTGCTTGACATCAATTTATTCATATAGAGCCACATACAGCACATGTTCACACATATACAAATGTGCGCACAAGCTGCCTTTGAAATGATATCCTGCTGCGTTTGACAATGGAACCAACCCGAGCACAGGAGAGGAGCTGCTGAGGAAATGAGATACAGCACTGAGCAGTTCCTCTGCTGACCACTAGAGGGCAATGCTTACTCAGTAATTCCACAATGATGCACTTTTTTTTCTTTTTTTTTTGTCTTCCTCTCCCTCCACATCTTAAAGCACATTTTAAATGCAAATTACAAACAACAACACAAACAAAGAACAACAACAGCAAAATAAATCATACTCTCTAACACCTAAGATGAGATGTATGCAAATCGATTTCCCTTGATTTCCTCGTCCCCCAAACAGAAGCATAGCCCTCTCTGACCTCTGTCGCCCCGGTTAAACACTATCACACCGCCACTATATGCACACTCCCAAACTTAATTTTGACAGGCGTCATTTTAATATTTGTTGCTCAGTCATATTTTATTGATGAACTGCGTGCTCACGTCGGCCACAGGGAATACACTTGCACAACAGATATGTAAATTCCAAACCTATCAATTTTTCAGAGTTTTTGGTCTGGAATGCCAGCTGAATCTCAGAGGCGATCCTTCATTTTTGCCCCTTGCGGATAAAAAGATGAATAGGCAAAAACAAGCCAGGCTTGATTTTTAGACCACCAGTGATTTCCTAAGTAAATGAAGTGCTCTCCGGCACGTTGAGGGCAAAGCTGAATTACGAATAATCAGGGGGGAACATCATCAGACGGAGAGAAACAAGGTCAGAACTATTAACAATTAACTATTACTTTTTTTGTGCAAGGCAAGCAACAAAAGTGTAAAAGGGGGGGGGGGAGTGAAGTGCTCTCCTTCATTGTGGAGAAACAGCCAGGGAGTGTATTTGTAGGTAATTGGCCAAGGTTACCAACCTCGATAAATCAAAACCGTGCTAGTGCTTCAAACAAGGACACAGCAGTGGGCACATTACAGTAAAATACATTATTTTCAGACACATACTTTAGTTAGCGACATCCTCATATGTAATGCCTGTACAGTACTTCCCACCGCTGGCTAGCAGCACTCCCCATTACTTGACCCCCCGCGATATGTTCTGTTGTATTGAGTGGCGCACATAGCAGATGAAGAGCCTCCACATCAGGCTCGCCTTCAATCAGACTTTCATCTAATTGAGGCCTTTATGAGACTGAACAGATTGCATTTTGAAAGTGAAAGGCCCTGTGCTTGAAAAAAAAAAGTCTCTGAAGACATTCCAGAGGCAGATATGCTTTACTTGCTGCCGTTTCAACTCAATGGAAAGAATTTCTCCATCGCTGCTGTGGAAGTTGATCTTTACACAGATCAGTTAAATGGATCAGAATAACTTGATGTAATCTCAAAGAGCCAAGACAACTTTGGACAAAGTCAAACTGCTGCTGTGTCTCATCCTACCTCAGCCTCACATTGCCTAAGTGGTTCAGCTCTGGATGGGTGAGGGGGGGGGGGGGGGGGGGGGGGGGGGGGGGGCTTGCAAAACCTACAATATTTATGGGAAGAGTCACTAAATTGGTTTAAAAAGGCCCCAACAGCCTGCATCTTCAATCAGCAAAAAGGCATTGATGGGGCTGTTTAGTGACAAACAAGCAGCTTCTGCTTGGGCTCAAACAAGCAGAAGCTATTTACTCCTATTAACACTGTATATGTGTATGTGCACGAGCTGGTTTTCACTGGGCGTGCTTGTGTGCAGGCATGCATGAGCTCATGCATGCGCACAAGTTGCGTAGGAATAAATCACAACTTTTCCTAAGACAATAGTGACAATTGCAGGTAGATCTCAGCCCGCTGAAGTGTCTGTGGCTGTCAGAAACAGCTCTGAAAGATTTATATATATATATATATATATATATATATACTCAGACAGAGAGAGAGAGAGAGTGAGAGAGACAGACAGAGACAGAGTGAGAGAGAGGAGTCTGACAGATTTCAGTGACAATGTGCCTCACAGCCACTTCCTCAATGCTTTTTACCCAGTGCCTCTGGTGAAGTACACACATGAAAGTGAAGGAGGCATCGCATGCAGCCAGAACGGCGAATGGCACCATTACAGATACAAAACAACTGTCATCTGGAGCCGGAGTCAGCGCATTTGACGGCTTACCTCACCTTACCTTCGGCAGTTTGTTTACAGTGAACTTAAACGGTGATAATATGACAAGCATAAAAACCAAAAAAGGCCTCTGTCAGATGTCCGTGCAACTCTAATATCAACACAATAAACAAACCCCATTTTGCAAATGATTTCCTTTATTAGACACTTGTAGCAGCCTGGAGTATTCTCTAAATATATCCCCACCTCTCTTTTGTTCTCGCTGGAGTCGTATGAACCTCTGTCGACAGCAATCACAACTGCAATAGATACAAATCCAAATGAAGCAAATCAATCAAACCGCCTGCTCGTCTTCCTCGCCCCTGCTCTCCCACCCGTCTCCCACCTGCAGAGAAAACAGCTGCCGTTAAAGTGGAGCTAAAATGGGAAAGTTTGCTTCCATCAGGGTCGGGTTTCCTTCACAGAGCGGTGGGATGTGAGCAGGGAAGCAGGGAGGGGTGGGCAGGTGTGTCTGGCTGTGCTGGCGAGGTTCGGTTTCCTAGTTACCTTTACTAAGACTCAGCTAATCATCTAACTCAGTGGTCGGTCCACCCGGCAGGAGCCACAAATACCTCGTCCCTCCCTCCACACTCCCCGTGTTGGCCTCAATTAGTGGGGAATTAAAGTCCTGCTTCACGGATAGGATTCAGGGGGGACGCTGCTCCTTAATTACAGCAGCTCTCCATGTGCTGCTGGGAACTGATTGCAAGGCAAGACATCCCCCAACCCAGCACCTCCCCATCCCTATTTTGGGGTGTCTGCAATAGAGTGTTGTTGAAATCAGCAGGCAGATGCAGATTAGCCATTCAGCTGATACAATGGCGCAGAGCTACAAGTGTCACTGTTTTTTTGTTTTTTTTTCATATTCTCATCCTGCTGTCTACAACAAGTTAAGGGAGTCTTTTCTTATTTCTTCTGCAGAAACAGTCAACAGCACAGCTGCGAGGGAAGTTTTGTTCTGAGGCCTTGTTTGTGTTGCAGTTTTTACAAGGTTTGCAGACTTTTAGATAGCAGCATTGTCTCTCCACTTTCACTTGAGCTAATTGTTTGGGGTATTTGCATTGTGATGGTAGGAATCCAGTCAACATTTCATAACATAGGCTGCATATATTTCCTCTTCCTCAAGTGGCCTTGTCCTAATGTGTCTTCCTTTCACAATTATTTTGACCTTTCAATGAATTTGGCGTATTGTAGAAGTAACTGAAGACACTTGCAGTACATTAAGACAGACACCCTCTGATCAAAATTGTAACATTACGCTCCATTTACTGTTTGCGGTCTTACCATGGGATGAAAGAAAATCACATATGAAGACATCTCTAAGCTACTAATGAGTCCAAAAGCATCTTATGTTGACACTGCTTTTCATCTGAACTCATCGTGTCTAATGAGATGGTTTGCCTGCATGTCATGAAGCAGGGTGTGTGTGGGGGGGGGGTGTAGGGTGTAGTTGAGAGTACACATCTGGCCTGGAAAGGTACTTTGATTTTGTGCAAGCAACAACGCTGCCTCACAAGTGCAGTAAGTGATTGCAACAGGAGCTTTGCCTTTAAAACACACTGAAATAATCCCCCACTCAAGCTTTTTGCTAACTTACAAGCCGGGCACGCATCACAGGAACAATGTGCAGTCTACTGAAGTTAAGGAAGTTCAAATGCCATGCCATATAATTCAAACAATTTAAACAAATAATTCATTTTTTCAAATTTGAATTAAAATATAGTAAATGGGCTGCTTTTACATAGCACCTCTCCAGTCTCCTTTCCAAAGCGTTTCTCTAAAAGCTCTTTATACCAACATTCACCCCATTCACACATACAGTCATACACTGCAAACACTGATGGTACACACAATCACACACACACACACACACACACACACACACACACACACACACACACACACACACACACACACCATTTGAGCAATGTGGGGTTCCGTTTCTTGTCCAAGGACACTTGGACATGCAGTCTGGTGGAGACTGAACAATCTTTCAATTAGCGGACAACCAGCTCTTCATCCTGAGCCACAGTCACAAAAAAAACTCAAAATAAAATGTTAACAAACACGAGATAAACTGAATGTAATGTTGATTTAACATTAAATTATTTCAATATTAATTATTTAACATGAGCTGAAACAGTATCTGTTTTTAGGGTTACTTTCTCGTGACCCCATCTTAAGGTTGGGGCTGGGGAAGTATGATGTTGGCAATAAAAAAGGACAACTTGTCTGAAATTCTGCAAATGAATAAATAAGGTATGCATCTAAAATAGATTACAACCCCCCCCCCCCTTATTGTCAGAGGGAAAGAGCATCTATTTCTTGATTACTTGACATTTGTATCAGATGCAAAAGAAAAATTCTCTAATATCTGCACATTTCCCCCTCAGTGATCATGGCGTGTGTTTAGACTTGTTGCATGCGGATATACTTGCATGCATTTATGTATAAAAATGCACTGAAGTGGCTGCAATATTATAGAATACGTCATTTCTGTGTGGATGTAGGTTTATAATGATATATGCATATCTGCCAATAGGTGAAGCTGCAGTGTTTTATTTTTCATTTTTGTATATGTGACTATCAAAAATGAAAGTAAGAAGTGAATACACACAACCTTGTGATTAAATTTGAGCCTTTTCATTTCATGTCTGCAATGGGAAATAAATACACTAATCTAAAATTTGATTTATTTCAGCAATAGCTTTACACTATATATTTCATTGACTATGCCACCACAAATGGATACTCAAGAGCATTGTATGTGGAAATAAGGCATCAACACTTTTATCCACACAGGGGTGAGCATCTGAAGGTTTGATATGCATTCTTTATTTGGAAGGCCAGAAAATTACACAGCCTGTTTCCACAACCCACATCTCAATGTGGCTTTTTGTGGAAAAGGTTGGAATAATTGCTCTTTGTCTCTGCACCTGTGTGATACTGAAAAGCCAGAAAACCCTCCTTGAATTTCTATGAAAAAGCCCACAAGAGCCACTTGTGGCATGGGAGCAGCAGCAAGCTGAAGTGGCTGCAATATTCTGGAATTAGCAATGATAGCTGAATACTCAGGGTGGCAAGTGGGTACACATCTCCTTATGTTATTTTTACATTTCATTTCCAAATGTCAGAGGGAGAAGAGTGAGAGGGAGGCATCCATAAAATGCATCATTTGAATTTAGCTGGTACTATTAGCGTCTACCTGACATCAAGTCTGAGTGTACGAAATATGAGCACTATATGAACCTAAATATCAACCTCGCCCTGATTTGGCCTGTCTTTATGCAAGAAATGTCAACCTTTAGCATTACACAATTGTATTCGGAGGCACGCACAGCTCATATAGCCTATGAATTTGGTGAATTAACTAAAACATTACAAAGGTGAGGTTCAGCTCCAGCCTCACATAGCAAAGAGGGCCTAATTCTCTTTAACTGGGCAACCACATGCAGACTGTATCCACTGCATGGCTCTGACAAATGTCACCAGGCTCCCTTTCACATTGGATTTTGCTCTTGTATCAATAGTTAGGGCGGTTTCATAAATCAGCCAAGACAAGTTTTTCCCAATCTTCTCAGAGCTTAGATTTACAGTGGTGTCAATGATGGCATGACAAATGAGGACCATTGTCACATTTGAAGAAAAAAAAAGGAAGGAGGAATCAAAAGATAGATGGATATACGTTGAAACAAGACAGGGAAGGGGGGGCATTTAGGTTGGAAAGAGGGAAATGTTGAGACAATGCTGGGTCATTTGGAGCAGCTTTCCTTAACCTATTGACCCTTGTTCAAATGCATATTGGCATGTTGTGATTCATGTCAGAGAAAATAATGGAGATGTGCAAAAACACGGTGGGTGTGTGATTGTGTATTTATGTCTGCATACATGTGTAAATCGTCACCGCCTTCACAGATGAGTGATGAGCAGGAAATCAACTGCTCTTGTGAGACTGTATGCACAGCAATACAGACCGTCTGTGTATATGTGTGCAGTATATTGTCACAGATACTAACTCTGGTTTAGCATGCCAATCTGGAAACAATTCATGATAGGTATAACGTATAATGATATAATACGTAATATGATATATGATGTCACATGATGTGTGTTTGTATGCATGTATGTATGTATCTAAACCCACTGGAGCGCAGCCAACAGAAAATCTTATCTCTAGATATGCTGTAAGCACAACACTGACATACTATTATCATCTTTTAAAGCTGACATGTGAGACATGTTAGCAACCAACTGCTTATTTTACCAGCATCTGTATCCAGAGGATACAGAGCAACACTTACAACGTTTTGGATTTGTGTAGTTGCTGCTTAATGAAGTCAAGTATCCCTTTCCTTTCAGTTCTGATTCGGTCTAGACTCCTGAGGGAAATATCTGGCTGCTAAATGCTTCACTATTACCAGATAGCTGCTAACTTTGTCTGCCTGTTCTTTGACTTTTTAAAGCCTTTTTTTGCTGAAAACAGCTCTCTGCTATGGCTGGACATGATGCTACAATATGAGAATGATTAGAATGAAGCAAAACAGTAACGTTAAGGGCTGCAAAACTAAGACAATGAGACGAAAGACACTAAAATGTTGAGCTGAAGGGAGCTGCAGAGTAATCATTCTTTGTGTATTTGTAATTACTGTAGTAGCAAACCCTGTCACATTAGCCATTTCATTCACTGCTAATATGAAAATATTAGTTGCTGGTTCCTCCCAGGTCACAGTTTGTGACAAAGGGGGATCGGACATTTGCTATTAGAGCTCCCACACCATGGAACACTCATCACAGCTCACTGAACTCAGACACATTAAGTCTTTTGGTTCTTTTAAATCTCATCTTAAATCTTTTCTCTTTGTGAAAGGCACAGACCGTAGAAAGGAAGTGGACGTGGACGTGGACGTGGCCGCCGTGACGTCACCCGCTGGTTTGTGGACTACCGCTTTGAAGCGTTGAGTTTAGCCTTTTGGGTTTCGTCATCTTGGTTTCCTCTATCATCTGTTAAAACTGTAAAGGGGACCATCATTTACAAAATGAACATAAAGCTGCATTGAAGAAACGACACCATACATTCATTATGAATGTGTTTACTGAGTTAGGGTTAGGGTTCCTCTTTTCTTACGTCTTTTCGTTTGATTCTCATTTTATCTGCTTTACCTGGTTTGATTTTGTTTTGTAAAGCACTTTAGACCTTGTAGTGTCCAGTTTAGGTTTTATTTGCTGAGGCATTCAGATATCCAATTCTAAAAACTCTGCTCCCAGTTGAGGTGAATGGGATTTTGTTTGTTGCTGCTCAAAGCTTTGAAAAAAGGCCTATCTCAAGACCTCAGCAGATAAAACCAAAACTGAATGGCTACAGGAGTTTGAGTCAAGTGACTCTTTACAGACAAAGTCCTGTTGACTACGTCAAAGTGTCAGGATAACTGGGGCTGCTGCCTGCCCTATTCTCTGAAAGATTCGCCAAGAAAAAAGCAAATGAAGTGCTACCATTCCACCATAATTAAATGCCGACATGAGTCTTCCTGAGCAGCAGCCTCATAACAGTCCGACAGTTGTCACAGTGGTGCCAGAGACTAATGCCGCTCTCAGTTTAGCCTGTTTGACAACCTCTGTTTAATTCTGAAAGCAGCAATGTTGAGGCTTTTGTAGTTCACACAAAAATGAGGGGAGGGGAAACAGCGGGTTTGTTAGCAGCACAAAATTAAAATGCCATTATGTATCTCTATTCTTAGCTGAGACTGCTGCAGGGATCTCCCTCATCTATGGCTTTGTTCAGTGGTTTCCCAAAAAGTTCACAATTGCATGTAAATCCCAAAAGAGACTAATGTGTCACTGTAACATGACATCAGTTCCAACAGGATTTTAATACTGTGCTCACAGAATATAACTCACACGAATGCACAGGCAACTCCCTCTAATAATAGCAAGAGCTATGAAAAGGATTATGTAGACAAGATAACAGCGAGGTATCAAGGTGTCAGTGAGAGGTTTAATAACATGTTTTTGTTGAACTCTTATAATGCTCTGGTGACTGAAGATGGAAAGATTTTATAAATACCTTAAACTAGCATACAGTTAAAAAGGATTTTTTTTTACTGATTTCCATACACATATTTTCCCAATGCAGTGCAAATGATCGAACATGGGCGGCTGGAACAAAGCACGTCTTTTAAGTTAGCAACATTTGCTAGTTTTGCAATGCACTGTTACTGGTCATCATTTTGATTCAGTGTGAATCCACTCAAATTCACACGCTTCGAAAATGTGTTCAGAAATAATGAGAGAAAATTAATTGCAGAGTGTAGGTGTTATTTTCTATTGAAAATAAACCCTATACGATCCGTGTATTTCTCAAAATGGACACTTAGCATAATTAGTAATGCTTTTGCAGGTCAATCACTGATGAAAGCACTTCTTAAAAATGTCACGCAATTACAGTGTCTTTAAAAGGTCTGTCAGGGGCAAATAGAACAGCTCTCAGCTGTTGTGACGAGGGATTTCATTTGTCTCTCCACTGGCTCACAGAAAAACCTTGAATATTTGAAATCTATGGACTTAAGGTGGGGTGGGAATATTGAGAATGTACTTAAGATTAGAAAATGTGAATATTGTCATGTATAAAAAAAATAGCTTGGATTTTAGACCACATATGTTGAAAGTAATGACCAAATCATGTGAAATATCTTAACACAAAGGCCACTGGCTTTCAATAATGCCTCTACTGTCTGTATCAGCAAATGGAGTCACGGAGATCTCCATCCCTTCACTGAGCAAACTCCATTACCTGATGAAGACAGAAAGATGAGACTGAAAGCTCAAGTAAAAGCTAATAAGTGGACGTCGTGGTAAATGATTTTCCATGCTAGAAGTGAGGCAGTGAATCGTGGCGCTTTAATTAGCACTAAACAAACAGTACAGTGGAGGGTGATGGGAATGTCGTTAGTTTTACAGTTAGTATTAGTATCATTTAGTCAAATCTTAAAGTTAGAATTTTGACCTGATGGTGGCACTGCAGGAGAACTTAGGTTGATCAGCTGAGTTATTCACCCTGATGGAGACATGAAGGGGTGCACCAGATTTCATGACAATCCATCGAACAGATGCTGAGATATTTCAGTCCCGATCAAATTGGACCTATCAACAGAAATTGCCATCCATAGTCGTGCCGCTAACACGGGTAGAAAAGTCAGACATGATAACAGAGTTACAGATTAATGTTTGCCTGTAAACATCTGCGCTGCTATCACATGTTTGGGACAACTTCCACTTTGCACCTGACACTTTTGCTACTGCCATCAGTTGTTATCCCCAGTCTAGGCCAGCCAAGCTCATCTGCTCACATTGCCGAGAGCTCACCAAACCAGCAAGATTTTCGTTCTATTTTCTCTCTATTACCATAGAATCAGGCTGTCAGTTTAGGCCTTGTACTTTCAGTTAAAGCTGAATCCGCCTCCTCCCTCCATCCCCTAGGCAGTGTCGCGGGCATAAAAAGCAGCCTGTTGAGCAGCCATCAGTCTGCTGGCATTTGATCAATGCCCAGGTCCCTTTGTGCTGCTAAGCGGCAGATAAAAGAGACTGTTATCAGCTCCACAGCATCAGCTGCAGATAGCTATGTTGCAGTGGCAGAGCAAGCCAGTGGACCTGAGGAGGGGGGGGTTACACTTCAGCAAAGTGTCGAAAGGGGAGGGATGAGGGGGAGACGGAGGGGTGGGATGGGGTAGCACACCGTAGGTCAACGCCTTGATACAAGGTTTTACAGCTGTCACAGGCCCTCTGGAGAGAAACACAGGGTGGGAGGAGATGAGAAGAGGGGAGCGATGGAGAATAAAAGGGAGGCAAGATTACGTGGAGAAATGGTGTAACAGGCATCCTGAACCTGCAGGCGAAGGAATTGGACACTGTTGTTTGGTTGAACTACGCTGTTCAATGTGACTGCTAGGAGCACGCAGGATGCAAAACACGAGGTGGGAAGCATGCACACTTCAAATCAGGTGAAAAATCAGACGTATGCAAGCTAAAACAATGTGTATGTATAAATTACTGCACAGACGCTCACATCCCAAACTATCCAGCTGCCTTGTTATAGCTAAATGAATACGACCCAAGTCACCGTTATCCCATCAATTCTCCTTTTCTCCCAACATTCACCATCTCCGGCCCCATCAAGCACTGCCCCCTCCTCTTTGAAGAGTCAATAAAGAGCATTTATTGGTATGTTTAAGATCTCTTTCCACAGTGATTTTGTTGACAATTTTGTCAACACCCTCCTCTGTTTGAAGGCGACAAATATATTCAATTTATGGCACCACTTTGACAAAAGCAAACGGGAAAACTTTATACTTGTAAACAGCCTAATGGATTGAAGTGTCCAATTCTGCAAAGCGACGGATAGTACAAATGAGCGACATCGAAGAATAAAACAGAATCTGAAGCAATGCGTGACAAGCAGAGTAATGACACAATGCTTGTAGGGCTTTCTTTTTTGATGTGGATTACTGGGAGCGACAAAGACAACAATGGTATGACAAAAGGCTGACAAGTTAGTAGATATCAGCTGCTATTAAAGACCCTGAAGCACAGACAGAAATAGTTTCTCACTCCCCTCATTAACTCAGGATGGGAGATGAGGAGAAAGTTTTGCACAGGATGTCTGCTTCTTTAAACAGCTGTAGAATCAATATATATAGTAAGAAAAACACAGTGGAATGCACAAAAGCTCAATTTCTAGCTTTCTAGCTCAATTGCTCATTGCTTCACCATAAAAGCCATTTAGATTTTTATGAAATCAGACCCCACTTTTAATACTATTTATGGTTATGGTCATTTTTTCAGCAATAGCAATTCTGTATGTGTACATTTTGGCATTACCTATCTATAAAGTAGTTGTTAATCCAACACAGCCTGTCAGAGCTGAATTAAGTTGGTTCAAATCTAAACTGAACATTTCCTACTGCTTCAAATGTAAGTGTCCAGCTGACACAATACTGGGTGTTTTTATTGTAAAGCAGCAACAGGAAACACTGATTGTCACAGTGGTTAGTACTGACTGCAACAGTCATTCATCAGCATCTTCAAAATTGCTGTTACTTGTTACCACCAGTATCCACGGGCGTCATCAAATCAAGCAGGACTGAAATGTTAAGGAGTTAAAGTTCAGTATTGTTGCCCTCGCAATGCCCATCTCCAGTGTGAACTGTGGGAGAGACTTTTCAACTATAAAGAGGGTAAAACATGTCATAAGTAACATCTGAAATCAGAGATTGTCTGGTTCCTCTTGATTTCCCCGCTGATTTTTGTAATTGTATCTATTTGTAGATGAAGACAGACCTGAGAAACAGGATGCAGGAGGACCATCTGGCGTTGTGCATGCTACTGAGCATCATCGGGCCACCTCTAGGTGAGTCCCCCCCCCGCAAAAAAAAACAAGGAAAATTAAGTGTTCTCAGTCAGGCTGCAAACTTTGCCACTGAGGCTAATTTGCAGTGCCCTCTGGAAGCAGTGGGTCAAAGAGGCATTATGAGTAAATGAGTTGATGTCAAAAATATGTTCAAGAGTTTATTTTGAAGTCAAGTTTAATTTTATTTCACATTTTTAAATTACCTATTGGTACGTGCCCAGCACGCAGGTACATCAAAACCCATTGCCCCTACTGCTGAAGAAAATCCTAGAGGAAACGCTGGAAATGATTGTATCCATGGCAACCAACAACCTCATTAGTACAAGTCATAGGGAGTAACTAAGTATATTCACCCAAGTATTGTGCCGACATGCAGTTTTGAGGTGCTCAACTTTCATTTCATGTAACTGTGTATGTAACAGTATTACTGGGGATGTGGCAGTAACTCCTTTCCCCCAGTTTGAACCCCTGATATTCACAGTTATTATTGCTGAGTAATTTTCACTCATTTAGGCAGATATTCTCAACAACGGTGAAGTGTGACAGTTTGGGAGGATGCTTCCTCCATTTTCTAAGATCTGCTGTGATTGATTCTGCATGAGAGCGGTAAAAGACCTAGGGGGGCAGAATAGGATGAGGACAGGGTGTGTGTGTGTGTTGATTGTTGATGTAGGAGGGTCTCTAATTGGTGAAGGTCCTACTGCCGGTGGGGAGACTGCCATGGAGCAGAAAGTCACTCTCATATGTGTCTGCCTTTACAGAACTTTTATTTCTCTATTTGTCTCCCTCTTGTCTTTGTCTCCCACTTTCCGTCTGTCTTTCTGAAACCTCTTATTGTCTAGCTGTCGTCCTTGTTGTTTGCATTCTTCTGTGAATATTAAATGGGCTCGAGTGTGTGTGACAGCAGGGAGCCCACACTCGTGCATGTTTGTGTGTGGTTCCAGATTCAAGATTGCTTTATTTGTCCCAATTACACAGACAATTATAGTGCAGTGACCGACATTCACAGTGCATTCACAGACTTAATGAATTAAGACTAAGTGTAGACATAAAATGCGATCTCCCTTCCCACCCTCTGTCTCCTCAGTTGTGAAGATTCACTGATTGGAAGCAGTTTGCACCTGATGGAAACTGTTTGAAAGCAGGACAGGGAGGGTTCAGAAATAATTTTACAAGCCTGTTTAATAAGACTCTTGTCAAAACAGTGTGTTTTGCGTGTGTGTGTTCCAGTGTTACTGTCTACCGCGTTGCAGATCAGTCACTAGTTGATACGCCCATGAAACAAGTAGAGGATTAAACTTACAGGAGGACGGCATCATTAACTGTGTATAGTTAAATGTTAATGGGCGTAATGCTGCCTTTGAGCACAGAAGGAGGAAGGTATAAAAGTGCAAGAACACAGAAAGGGCGAAGAGAGGCAAAGAGAAGAGAGGCTCGTAGTTTTTAACCTTTATTTATGCAGAGAAGACAGAGTGAGAGAGCTCTTTTACAGCAACCTTCGACTCATGCACATATTAAGACCTGGGAGCTGCCTCAAGTCTGCTTCTGCTGGCAGCCCCACTGCCTAAAGGCATTTCAGTGGTAGTTATAGAGGGAATGAAGTGCATTAATTTGTTCACTTCTCCCAAATTCAAAATGTCCCACCAATTCAAACACTTTCAGCTCACAGGCCTACTTCTAAAATTCAAGCTGCCAAGTCCGAGTGGACATGCAGGTTGCAGCCTCACCTTTAACATATCCTTCAGCAACATTAAACGGCTTTAAAGGATATTTTAAACATGGGCCATATTTTTACATTTTTGGGGATTTGAAAAGACTGGCAGGTACAAACATCTTTGGAATTGGTCCGGCAGATTGCCTCTGCTGGCAGCCGTGAACAGGCTTGCGAACCTATAATCCTTCGGGGTGACTGAAATCATCAAAGTACAGTCATCAAAGTACACAAACATACTAACACATCGAGGCAGCAGTAAAAATCATCAAAGTATAACCACACAAATGCTTGACACTGACAGGCTCATATTGTAATTCAAAATGTCTGACCACATTATGGAAAGGATCCCTACGGAGAGACAGGTAACATCCTTTTTCTTTAACCATAAACAGCTGTTATATTACCTACTGGAGAGCCACCGGACTCCACTGACAACGACAGTAATTTTACCTCGCTGAATATGGGAGGTTCCTTTACGCAGCCATTGCAGCCAGTTGAGATGATCTACTGGTTTCCTAAACTTTTTGAACCTGAAATATGTAAATGTAGGACCCAGGATTAAAAATACCTAAGTTATCTTTTAGGGTGGGCCTATGTAAGGTTGGCTGAGTCTTCAGTGACCATTGACAGTAAGTGCTGCAACATCATGCAACAGTGGCATAAGTAGAGACAAGCTGTTAAGTCAGCAAACTGAATCTGTACTGAAATGTCAGTGCAGCCATATCTACATACTGCAAGGTGTGATAGAAATGACAGAAATGTGCATGTTCAGCTTTTGTCCCTCTGTTTAAAATGTCTTTCCATTGTAAGTTGAAGGATGCACAGCTTCTTCTTTCAAAAGTTACATAGTCCCAATTTGAAGGCACTTGTACTCAAGGGTTGTAAGTATTTCCTGTTTTCAAGAAAGCCATCTATCTAGCTGTTAGCTTTGCTGTATTTAGGCATGGGGGTGCTTTTAACTAAATGCTAATGTCAACATGCTAACATGCTCCAAATAACAATCCTAACATGCTGATTTTTGGCAGTTATCATGTGTACTGTGTTACATTTGCTATTTGGCACTAAACACAAACTCCAACTGAGGCTGACTGGGGTTTGTTGTGCAGGTATTTGGTCATAAACCAAAGTATTGGACAAATTAAAACGTTTATGTATGATGAGAATAAGATGTGATCGTCACAGTAGTTAAAAATCATCCTTTTGGGGAACAAGATTGCCTGTTTTGTTTTCTTCCTTCTCAGCATCACCCAGCTCCTGAATTTAATATGGTGAGCTTTTCAGGCTGTACATTTTGCTGTCCAGGGGACCTTTTTGTAGCTTGTTCCCACGTTAGGATATCATATAAGTGAAGGAAAATAGGCTGAAGGGGGACATGTTGCTCGGAAAATGTCAGATTTATGTGTTTGGGGAGACAATTTCTTCAGACCTCCAAGTCTTGCGCGAGGAAGCCTGCAGGCTAAGGAGAACAAGTTGGGGTGATGTGGAGTTAAGTCAGGTTTGAGTGTGTGTGTGTGTGTGTGTGTGTGTGTGTGTGTATGTGTGTGTGCGTGTGTGTTCCTGTCTGCTGCTTTATTTGTGTGATTGTGCGTTAACAGGCCACACATCAGGTGGCAGATGGCTAGTAACGTTGCCTAGGAGATTGACAGGCTTTATCGTTCGGTGGCGAGCTCCCATCCACTACTTGTCCACCATGTGACACGGCCTGTCACACCACTTTGTCACAGTGGGGAAGAGAGGCTGTAACAGACGCACATGCACAAACACACACACAAGGACACGCACTCCATTTCAACTTTTAGATCAGGGTGTGAGAGAGGGGGGATGAAGTTGCTGAAAGACAGATAAGAGAGAGAGAGGGGGAGAAATAGATTTCTTATTCACCGGGGAGAAAAGTGAAGTGTTGTTCATGGATTTGAGGGCCATTTAGGAGAAAGAGCCACATCAAAAATGAGCTGTTTTCTATTCATGAACTGAACTAGAAACTCCCAGTGTGAAGGGCAGAATAGAAAGTGCACAGCTGCTTACTGACTTATAGGGATTCTTAATTTGGAGGTTTGATATGATAGGGTCTCACACACATGCACACACACTCACACACTCACACACATGCATCAGAATACATCAGTGAGCCCTGCCATCCCGTCTATGCTTGCTTTTCTGTATTCTTTCCAAAAGTAAATTCACGATTGCCGCTGGAGAAGCTTGTTTGTGTGTGTACATATTAATGTTCCTGACAGCGTAACATTTTCATCCAAAAGAGAAACCCACCGAAAGTCAAGTGTTAACAACACCGTTATGCTTGTAAATCACTCAGTTTCAATGCAAGATAAGCTAAATGTAATGCAGCTCAAAAGACAACTTATTTCAAAAGACTCCTATGCTGAAGGGCAACAACATTTAAGTCACTATTTTAGATGGATAGAATTGTTTTCCAGCAGTACTGGCAGCTTAGACTGAAAGCTGCACGGTTTATGTGTAAACAAATGTCAAATGTAATGATTTTTGATGGAGAAAAATAGTTTTCTAGAACAACAAACTGGCTGCTTCAGCTCAAAAGCGTGCCTTAATATACAAATAAAGCTCAGCTGAAATTGAAGGGTTGATGTTTGCAGGAGGCAAATTACAGCATCAAACTAGGCCAAAGATAAAGGTAGTTTTGCCTTTGATGTAGGTGGTGGTAAAAGAAAAATCCACTCTCTTCACAAAATGCGATTTTACGGTTCTGATATCACACCGAACTGAACGTCAATAGAGATGAAACAGAACCCTTATCATCTCAGGTGGAGTAAACGAGTATTGAATGTTAGCCGGCCAATGTTTTAGTCAGCAAGCAGAAAAATCCAGTTTAATCTCAAATAAAGACTGAAATCAATACAACCTCTGCAAACTCGCAAAAACGAAGAGGCGTTCTCTAATCTTTAGTTACTAATAAAGTTGTGGTCAATGTATTGCACTGCATAACAGTAAAGCTTACATTACACAAAATAACACTGGGATATTAGTACTTATGTGGTGATTCACAACCTTTTCATTAGACAGCTCAAATATTTTTCACTTTTCCGTCAGTCAGAAAGCTTTTAGTGGTGTAATGAGTCGCCGATTTCAATCGATACAGTGAGCTAAACCTCCAAGATGTAGCTGCAGTGATTCACCTGAGTCAAAGCTCTGGGAGAATCACAGCTGAGGTGATACAGACTTGTTAAGAAAATGACAGATGGGTCTTTTCCTACATTGTCAGCCCAATGATTACTGTCATATATTCTGCGTGTGCCCTCTGTACCTGGGTTTTAAGTAGATTTGTTAAGAGTTATGTGCATGTTGTCATATGTGTGAAATAAAAAGGATTATGTACACGCACGCACACACACACACACACACACACACACAGTACACACACACTGTGCCGTTAGTGACTTCATATAGCAAAGTGTAAGAACAGTAAAAAAAAAAGAAAAGAGCAGTAATACAAACTGTACATGACAAATTGCAAACTGGCAAAAATAGAAACATAAAGGAAACTGGAGTGGCAAAGCATTCTCATGTATTATTCATTATGACCAGTGATATTTTGTACAATCATTCCAAAACATGTTTCAGGGAGTGTGGTAGATTTTAAGAGCTTTCTTAGTAATTTGATAAGTTTGTGAATATAAGTAAAAAAAGAGGAATTTTTAGTCTTACCTTATATTAAGTGCAAAATGCCAAACTACAAGCCTGGATGCCACGTCAAGGTTAATCTGTCGTTCCCTCTTGTTAAAGCAAACAACCACAGTCATGTCACATCGTATAATATTATGAGAACAGAGTGATCTTTATTCATCATCACTGGCCATTCATTTATGACGGGCCACGACAGCTTAAGTGTCTCCTATCCCGGCCAACATCTGCTGCTACAGTGTGGATTTAAGTCTATGGCCTGGATCAGTGTCATACTCTCATATTAGCTGCAGTCATAGACTTTCCATCTCCAGGAGGAAAACAACTCCCCGACTGGATTTCAAAATCGAAAACAAGGTGTAAGGAACATTGTCACACAACTTGTAACAGCTTTTATAAAACTCACAAAACTACAATGAATCTCACCGGAAAACAAGTCGCCACTGAAGAAATACAAACAATTGACAAGTCAGACTCCACTCTATGTATTGCATGCATGGTGATTGTAGTGCGCCGTCCCACTCATGCTCCCTTTCTATCAACATACACACACTACTCACAAAAAGTTAGGGATATTCGACTTTCAGGTGAAATTTATGGAAAATGGAAAAAGTTAATGCTACAGTGATATTATATCATGAAAGTAGGGCATTTAAGTAGAAGCATGCAATGGTAGTTTTATTCATCTTAAACAATTTATTGAAAGAAAATCTACGAACAGTGGTAGGTATACCACAACAAAAGATTTTCAGTGTCTCAATAAATTGGGATGTGGCCAAAGGACGTCCACTCCTCTCCTTTCTGTGACTCTTCCAGTCTCTGTATCACTGTTCCAACCTCCTGATGACACTCTGTGACCCTCTAAGCTCAGTGAACACCTCCGTCTGAGGACTTCCTGTTTGAAGCCTCCAGTGTTGAGGTGCTGCTGATCAACTGTTAGGTGTCGTCTTGGTCTCGTGATGTCAGAATGTGAACAGCATGATGAGGAGGACTGTTTAAATACCAATTCTAACTGAAGCAGGAAATGTATTGGTGGATTCATGGATCAAACCTGTTGTGAATGTTGCTGTTAAGCTTCTTGTTAGAGAACAGCAACTTGTGCAGAAAGTACTGAAACACTGAACAGTTGGACATGTGCATTCAAAAGTTTAGAGAAGGTCACATGAAGGTCACCTGGAAAGGTGAGAATGCATTTTAGGTTCATCCTGAAATTTCACCTGAAAGCTGAATATTCCTAACTTTTTGTGAGTAGTGTATAGTTAAACATTTATTTAGTTGGCTATTTAATTCCATAATTTATTCATAAGTCAACAACCACTGAAGAAATTCACATTTTGACCTGATAATCGAGCTAGATAAAAAAAAAATAGGAATGGCCTGTAATGTAATGTATATCTCCTGCGGAGGACATGAATGTCCGTGTCAACCTCATGGTGTTGGCAGATCACCAAAGTAGGCTTCTTCCTCCTTGGGAAGATGAATGCTAGAGCAACAGACCAACATGCCATACTGCTGGATAAACTAAAAACCAGACGAGAGCATGGAGCTTAATAAGAAAATGTTCAAGCAGTTTTGCATGATTTGACTCACAGAATTCAATATTTCTGCAAAAAAAGTTTGCTGTAGGCTTTACCAAAACTATTTTTCAGTTTCAGCCAATGGAGGTACCACTTAACATCCCCACTCTGTGAGTTTTTTGGATTCTCATGCACATCTTTTCTATCTATTTTACTAAGTGTTTTGGTTTTTAATACATGAATAATATAAACTGACCCTCTTATAAGAGCTACTGATTGCAGACCTAAATCCCAGATATCTTGAAGACTCTGAATTAAAAGTAAAAGGTCCTTTTTTGCAGCCTTTCTTCTCGATTTGCAAAGGGTGAGAGTGATGAAATCAAACCTTCTCTGTGATGTGTCAAAGACTAATAGCTACACATGAGCATAGAAAGCCATGCAAATCCACAAGTAAAGTGAGTGTTCTGGTACTGAATTATTGCTGCAGTTTAGGTTTTATGATATTACGACAGCCTTTCCAAGCTTGCAGGTCCAGCGTCTGCGACACAAAGTAATGTACCACTCTTTCTAACCTGCACTTCCATCATACCTTGAGACCTTTACAGTTATGTTTGTCACTTTAGAATGACCTTTCCCCTGCCTTTCACATGGCCACTACTATCACAGCCGAGACCACGGGTGAACCACATCGTGATTCTGCTCACTCCACTTCTGCTGGTATCACTTAAACACACTCCCGACTAATTGGCCTGCGTATGTAGATGTTCTTGTTGAACCACGCAAGAAGTGAGTTGATCAAACTGCATACATTTCTCTGCAGGGTGAGTCATTAAAGTAATCATATATCTTATAGACCTTTTGGGATGTAATGAAGAAAATAAGTGAAATAAACTCTTCTTTGCATGCATGTCCTGTATATATGATCTGTCACAGAATCTTAGATGTGTGCTGATTAGACCATTTTCTAAAAATGCACTTATTACATAACACTTTGCTTGTGGATATACGCCCACAGTGTAAGAAAATGTGGCTTACAAGTCATTTCAAAATGTACATTATTGGATTACAATTATTGCTGCCGTAATGAGTAAGTATCACTTGATTGTTACAGTTGGAAAATGTGGGCAAAGACCACACGATCAACAAGTTGTGCTGAATAATTTATTAAAGAAACGATGATTGATGTGTGAGGCTTGAGCTGCTTGTAGCTCTGCTGCTTTGCTGACCGCAGTGTGGGGAAACTTCGACAAAGAATCCAGTACCGTGGCAAAGCGAGGAGGAGAGGATGAGAGGAACAGGGTGAGATTGAAGGGTGCAGAATGTGGGAGCAGGACAGGATGAGTGGGTTAGGTGGGTATTCTTCGGAAATGCCAGATGTGACACAGTTGAGGTGCTATCTTGCTCCCAAAATTGTGTTAGATAGCTTCAATCCACTAGCAAGGACCAGACCATCAACAACAGTTTCACAAAAACACAATGGCTTGAATTGCTCGTAGCTCTTCTGCTTTGTTAAGTGTGCTCTAGCTTCGACAGGGAATCTGCTATAGCACCTGGGCGCATCAAACCCCCCAAAACCCCCAGTTATTTGAGACTAGATTAAGTTAATCTGATATATTTAAGTAAGGATAAAGGTACCAGGTTAGGAAAGGATGGTTAATTGCAGGACCCTGTGTCTGTGTGAGCAAACTCACATCAATTTAACTTTATGGCTGCACAGTAAACTACAACACATCACAATAAGTCAAGATTCAAAAAGATTCAAAGGATTTTTATTGTCAATTTTGAGGACAAACAGAAGATCGAAATGCCGTTTCTCTCTCACCATAACATCTATATAAATAAATAAAAATCAATGGATGAAATGTAAAGAACAAAGAATTAATAAGAAGCAACCTATGTACAACAGTGGCTGTAGTGCAGCTTATTTAGATAAGTCTTAATGTGCAAAAACAGCAGAGGCAGAATCCTTGTGCATAATGGGTGTGTTACAGTCCAGGGGCAGGGGCAGGGGGCAGAGGGGGGAGGTAGTGGGAAGAGTTCAGCAGCCTGGTGGACGGAGCTGTTTAACAGCCTGGTGGAGCGGCCCGGAGGATCAAAGTCAATGAACATTATAGCAAATCAAAACTGATACATTAACAAGGTTAAACCATTGCTTAGCCATATATACAGTTATGCTATGCTATATATATGCCCAGTTAGTGCCAGGCTGGAGCTGGGCTCCAGCACAGCCCAGGGGGAGGAGAGCTGAGGTGGGACTGGACCCAGATGAGGAGAGAGCCGGTTTAAAGAGAGAAGTGGACCCTCAGGGATACAGAAGAGAAGTGAGAGAGAGGAAGAGCAGTGGGGGAACTTTGTTTTGGTTGACCTTAGGTTGTAGGGTCATGTGCCACACATTGATCAATGGTGGCAGGAAAAGCTGCGTCTAGAGGCGCCTTTAGCACATACTAAAGGACTCTGGGAAACTGAGTTCAGAGGGGGAGCCCTTTGTTCAAAGGACAAAGAAACCTTTGGTCTTCACCATTTTGGGGGGGCCCAACAACGGCCTGTGCTGAACAAAGCTACAGAGCTATTTCTGTGGTATTGCTCACATTGTACTGACTCAATTCAACCTGTTAATAATGATTAATAATGGGGCAGGTAAAATCACCAGAGATTAATGTTAACAGCATTTGGCCATGCGGCTCATCAGCAATAACGATATTAATGGGCAGGGTGGGAGATGCAAGAATTTCAGCTGAGTAAATTCCTAAATCAATATTCTTTTCATTACCTATCTCGTGTTCACGGCCTCTAACGGCTGTGCTCAGAGGAAACCTGTTTGTACGTGAGTGCAGGCATGTGTCCCTACGCATATGTGTGCGTGTCTATAAGCACATGTATCTGAAATGTGCCCTCGCATTATCTTCATTTCTATCCTCATGCCTTATCAGCAGCATGTCAGTCTATCCATCATGCTGAAGGGACAACGTGACGCAATGACCATTTTCATAATTGTGTCCCACCCCCATCATACTACATTTATTCCTCCTGGGTGAAAAAAACACCTTCCCACACACACACACACACACACGACTGTTGTTTCATTCCACTTCCAACTGTGAGTGTCAATTTTCCTGGCGGTTACACACTTAGACTGTAAAGGCCCAGTCTGCGAGTAGCAGGCCCCGTCCTTTAACAATTACAGATAACAAGATGAAAATTGGAAATGAAAATTCATCAGGGTTCCCTTGCAGACAAATGTGAGTGTCTGTATCGGTCCCCACCATCTCTGTATTTACTTTGGCTTATGTGCTCAAGCCCATCATGTCTTTATTGGCGTTAAAATCAAGGTGATGACACGTGGGCAGTTTGCAACATCCTCCACTTCACCCCCTACCCATACCCAAACGCCCTGACAATGCGTGCTTGAATTTGCGATTTTCCCAGCAACCCCCACTTTCTCTCATCTGGTTCTCTGACTCCATCTGCCGAGGTTGAAGGGGTTTTAATTTTCGATCCAATCACTGCTCTTTGGCTCGTAATGTGGCAGCATACTGTAGTCGTAAAGAGCAGGGATGTAATGTTTGTGTGGGCTGGGTGTTAAATGCTACCTGTCCCTGTTAAGCCTATCTGGCCATGCAGATAGTCTCCTCTCACAGCCATTAGGCACAACTGGAATAGTTCTCATCTGCTGCAGGGAGCATGGCCACATTTGATAATAAGGTGTTGATAGAGGGCATTAACTTGATGGCTTCTGCAGCTTGATACACCAACAGACCGTGGGCAAGGGCAGGCTCAGGGAGAGACAGAGAGTCCGAGACAGCAGACAGTAGTCACACATCAATTCACATATCAATCATTCATTTGTGAAATAAACACAGTGAATAGATTTACTCGCAGATCTGGATCAAATTTGTAAAGGAACCTCTGTCAGGTTGGGCTATGTTCTGTAAGGTATGATTAAAGCTGACATGCATGCAAAATCAAAATAATAGTGTTTGTTCACTCCAATTAAAAGGAAATAGCACAAAGCAGAACAGAGCGTCTTGCATTAGCACAAAGACAGTTAGGAGTGACTGACTACTCTTGAAACACTGGTGCTTGTTTTCAAGTCACTTTTGTAAAGAGTTTACACTGAAACACCTCAACTATAAGAACATGGCTAAATCTCTTCTATTTCATCCTCTTTCAATCAACATACTATAAAACTGGTAATAAAAAATACTGTGTCCTTCTATCATTAGTGCTACACATTGGGTCTTTCCGAGAGATTAGCCTATGCATTTAGAAATACCGACAACATATTAAAATGTCCAACAGTATTAGAAGAAATAATATATTAGAAACAAAACAAATCAAATTAGGCTAATTCACTCTTCAATTTAAACGACAAATCAACACTTTACCCCCAGAACTAGTTCCTTTCAAGGCAATAGTCATAATTTCCTCAATGTTTTCTCCATCTTGATGTAGACAGGTCCCTTTTTCAGTATTTACCTTATCACACTGGCTGTGATCATCTAGCTCAAATAGATCTGTGCAGCATTATAATCCTGGAAGTATTTAGTCTCTCTGTTGAGGGTGATTATGAGTGTGGCTGGTTGGATTATCCCATGTTGAATTCCTGCTTCGCATATTTTTGCTCTGACATCTTGGAATTGGGATCTTCTTTTTGCAATCTCTGCTGTCAGATCTGGGAAGGTCCTCACCCTCATTTCTCGAAAGAAAAGAACATAACTGGTTATAAACTATGTGAAATATTGAAAAGCAAGTAATCAAATATGACGAGGTTACGTTACTGTGTCGGAGTAATCAGTATTCTGTCAGTATTACAAGGTCAAAGTCAGTAAGTATTTAAAGGAATCTTATCCAACACACTCTTCACAGACAAAGTCACTGGATTTCATATGTTTTGGTTATTCCCATGTCATGTATGTATGTGTGTTCTAGTTTTGTAATGTCATATGTTATAATGTAAGTTGTTATGGTTGCATTGTACTGTGTAAAGCTTTTTTTGTGGACCCCAGGAGGAAAAGCTGCTGCAATACTGTGGCTTATTCGGATCCTAATGAAATAAAATAAACCACCAAACACATCGGAGGAAGAGAGAGGACACAGGCAAAAATGAGGATAGAGAAGTAAATACAGGGGGGGAAATAGTGAAAATGATAAAACAGATGCCATGAAACACTGGAGAGGTTTGGAGTGTGGACAATACTGAGAAAAAAACAAACAAAGGGAGAGAAAGAAATCCACAAAAGGACATGGTGAAAAATGCTGCTCTCTTTTCAGTGTCTGGGCCATTCAGAAATCTGATAAGCACATATCCTCCAAAGCACTGCCGCCCCCACTGCCATCTCTACAGACTTAAGAGAGAACACGGCACGCAGTGTTTATCACCCCATTGCCGTCATTAGGAATCACACAGATTAGCCTTGACATTCTCGCAGATGAGAGGGGTAACAAAGAGAGCGAGCTATTAGCATGCTAATGCACATCAAAAGAGTTCAGCAATGTATTATCTGTACGCCTTTCATCCAGGCTTAAGCCCCTCTATTCTGGTGAAAAGCGTACAGATAATACATTTCTGACTCACCTGTGAGCATGTCTGTCTGCACGAGTGTATGTATCTTTGCATATGTGTGCTTTTTCAGTACATGAATGAACATGTCTGTCTGATTGCAAGCTCAGATGGTTTAACAGTTCCAACAAATGAGACTATGTTTTAGCTACTTAACAGTGACAGAGACAATGCTATAAAGACCAGAAGACAAAAATGTTCAACTGTTCACCACCAGCAATGGTCATTAACCAGGCAAGCCTACCATTATTTACTGCTGGTTGTTAGTCTGCCTTTCCTTTTCTCACAAGATGGCAGTGTACCACCTTGCTTTCTTTGCTCCAGAGGGAGAGAATCCGGCTCCTGGACACGATCAAGTCTCTTTGTTTGGACTTTGAAGTGAAAGAGGAATCAGTTGAAGCATACAAAAGCTGATTGTAGTGTCTTTCAATCCTAATAATGTGCTGCAAAGAGTTGTGCATGGCCTTATTGATTGGACAACTTGGGCTGAATGAGAAACAATGGCTTTGGTAAATGTGTGTGTGTGTGTGTGTGTGTGTGTGTGTGTGTGTGTGTGTGTAGACTGGAACAGTGTGGATCTCAGTAAATGCATGCCTTGTCTTGTGTGTGCACACGCATAGTATTTATGAGGGTGCACATGTGCTTCAATTGTGTTTTGAGTGATACACAACCACCTTTGTCTCGTGTTACTTTGCATTTATAATCTCAGCTTCATCCTTTGTTCATGCAGCTGCATCGTTTGTTGAAAATGAGGACAACACACCTCAAATCCCTTGCTACCCTCATGTGGCTGTAAAAAAGGTAGAGGATGGCATATTAAAAAAAGGTCTCAACAGGCAATTCTTTGAGTATTCCTCAAACTACTTCTCATTTTATAGGATAAATGGGCATTAAAAGCCTTTAGTCAAATGAGTCCACTATTTAGGCCTCTTTACGACAATCCTGCCCTTTGAACATGTCTTCAGTGTCTCTTTATGGACAGTATGTGATCCGTATTGTTGCTGAATGACCATGATTTATGATGAGATGGTGAGTGTACGGATATACATCAAGCCAGGGAGATAAGGCAACTCTCTTGGGATAGATCAAATAGGAGAGCCTGTAAGAGCCAGCAGCTTCACACAGTAGCAAAACGATAGTTGGCTGAAATAAGATATGCACAATATCTGTCGCTCATAATAAAGCCTCTGTGGCATTTGCCAATTCTAGAACGGGGCCAAAACAAACAACTTTGAATATGGTATATTTTTGTGCATCTATATATAAATGCGTTTGATACTTACCACTATAATAGCAGATGGTGTGAGAAACTGCCCACGTAACAAAGTCACTTCAGAACTGCACAAATGCTGCTACAGCATCAGTTATATTTGAACTGGAGAGTATTTCTTCATTGATAGAGGAGCAAAGGCCAGCACTTGTCCTGACTGGCTTTGGTAAGGGTTTTAACTACATTGTATGGTTCATTGATCTGATTGGTTGAGGTTAGCCTTTGTTAGCCCGATAGACAGATGGTTAATCCAATAACCTGCCAAAAAATGTTTTAATGTCTGTCCGTTTTTATGGACGACAAGTTACATGTTTGGAAAAGTATCCCAAAAAATCCCTTCTGCCAGTTAAAGAGATCAGTGGGAGATTTTGAAATTTGCTACACAGAGTGCAATAACATTGGTAACACTCTTTGTGTGAAATTGAACTCAACTTAAAATTCTTTTTTGCATTTCTGTATTACAGTTATTAGTCCATACTGGGATGTGCTTCAGTCAGTAACGTACCAGTGTTAGCTCTCAATGGCTGCCCACTCAGAGACCTGAAGCTTAAACCCTGTTTCCTCAACTATGTCCAAAATTGGTTTTATCATCTTTTGAGAATGTGGAAATGTGCACAACAGCTGTAGTATTATTATGGGTTGTAGTTCCTGACACAAAAAGTAAGGGGAGATTTTAAGCCTATAAGCCAAGCGACACAGCAAGCTGGCACTTTCCCTTTAAAAGGTTCTCCACTGTGGATAAGCAGGTGACCTCCATTAAAGGAACGGAAGCCTTATACAGATAAATATAGAAAGGTGAGAGATAAGGAGGATAAACCTGCAGTATTATAAAAAAAAAACAAGAAGATGGAGCAAGAACCTGAGCAGAAGGGGGGATTGTAAGGGGACCACTTTGTTTTTCATAGTGTGATATGATCTATCTACTACATATCACACTCCAGATATTGAGACTCAGTTCTTTATAAGACGAACAGACCATCTTGACATCTCTTTCTCTTCTTGTCTTTGTCTTTTGCTTTCTCTTTTGTCTCCCTGTATTGTCGAAAAAGCCCGCCACCAAACTGCCGGCCAGCTGCCATTAATCTGGAACCCAAGTACAAAAGTATTGACTTTTCCTTGTCAGCTTCTGCAGATAGATGCTGGCTTATTATTTTGGTTCAGCCCCAAAATATTGAAACACATAGTTCTAGGAGTCTTGGCTGTATTGATTAACCATTAAAAGGCTGGCTAGCCCTTGGCTAAGAGGCAAAACACACTCAGAGGTGTTGATGGTTTCTGCCCTGCATTCACTGTGACACTTGACCTTTCAGCTGGACAGGGTCTAACTTTCCGTGTGCTGAAGGAGCTCTCGAGGAGTGTCTTTTGCTTGTTGGGAGTACTCAGAGTGTTCTCAGTATTTATACCAGCTCTTTTCATCAGCACTCAAGTGCCTGTAGTTACAAACCAATATGATGATGCAGCAACAGTCACACAGTCAATATCATACTTACCTCTAGCATTTATAACCATTGTCACCTAAGATGGGCTGATATGAATTTTTTCTGGGACTCATACAGCACCAAAATCAAGGTTACTGTGCAAATATACTGTATATGGATTCTCTTTAAGAACTACAAACAATAGTAATCTTGTATTTTACAACATGAATAATTCTACAGCAGGGGTGTCCAAACTCCGGCCCGCGGGCCAACTGCAGCCCGTGGTCCAATTTTCATTGGCCCGCAGGAAATTCTAAAAATGTATTGGAATACGGCCCACACATGGAACTTGCGCTGGACTGTGTTGTACTTCTTAGTCTCACCACTAGGTGGAGTAACGGTCTTGAACGAGGCAGCTTCTCTATAAAATGAGTAATCGAAGAAGAAATTTGCTACAGGTGACCCAACATGGCAGAATTAAGGAAACGTAAGAAAGCAAGTGAGTGTAGAAAGTTTCAGACGCGGTGTGCGATGAGAGCACAGCTAATAACTAATGACCATCACTTTTGCATTACGGAGGAGCTGCTTGATGTCAGCAGTCTAAAGAGAACCACGACGGGTGTGGATGTGTTTGAAGCTGTGCCAGGTGCAGTTGGCATGATGGGACTTAATGGGACGAGTTGTGTGGAGGTACGACGGATGGGGCTCCAGCTGGGACAGGTGAGCGCAAAGGAATGGCCTCTATGGTGTCCGCCCAGGGGCAAGAAAGTGGAGGTAAGGCTGTTAATTCAAGCACCAGGGCTCTAGCACAGACTATTTTAGCTTTGATTTATTTGATTTTGCCAACTTTAATCCATTAGAGGTGAGGCGATATACATCACCTCTAGTGGATTAAAGTTAGCAATATAGCTCACTACTAGTGAGTGGCCCAGCTCTTTGTATGTTTTTCTGTATGTGGCCCTCAGTGGAAAAAGTTTGGACACCCCTGTTCTACAGTCTCAATAATTTAGCCATAAATTGAACAGTAAAAGTCTCTCTCCTCATATGAATATTTTCAAATGTGTAGAGTGCATTTCCCTCCTCATACAACACTGCCACAGCTGTAATCAAATCCTGGGTTATATACATCCATGTTCACTAGCCTCTTCTTGCGCACCTTTGCTTTCACATTGCAGCATATCTTGGCACACAACCTTGATCGGGGACCAGCTGATAGAAAAACTGCCCCACAGCTGTTACTAGAGGTCAAAAACAACAAGGGGAACCTTTAAGCAAAGTGTGTTATCAGTGTATCACACTGCTTAGCCTCCTCATGAGAGTTTACTCCTGGCTGCTGGAAAGGAGGCTCCTGTTGGCTGTCAAACCTCAGATTCAGGATGAGAAATGCAGATCCCGTCCAGGTCATCGACAGTGATCAGCTCTTGACCCTCATATGGTTATTGGAGGGGTCATAAGAGTTAGCCCATCCAGTCTACATGTGTTTTGTGGACTTGGAGAAGGCTTATGACAGTGTCCTTCAGGGAATCCTGTTGGGGGTACTGCGGGAGTATAGGGCAAAGGGGCTGTTGCTCTGAGCCCTTTGGTCCCTGTATAGACAAAGCGACAGCTGTGTCCGCATTCGCAGCACAAAGTCAAGCACGTTATCAGTGTGTGTTGGACTCTGCCAAAGCTTTCCCTTGTCATCGATTCTGTTGATATTCACGGACAGGACCTCGGGGTACAGCTAAGGTGAAGAGAGTGTCCGGTTTGGGAACCTCAGAGCTACGTTTCTGGTTTTCGCAGATGAAGTCGTACTCTTGCCTCGACAAAATCGGCCATAGGAGATTATTCTCACAGTGCTGTTGCCTTTGGATACGTTTTGTAGAAGATTATCTCTGTTCTTTGTGTTCTATCTTCACATGTTCTTTCATGTGCACACATTCAAGATAAATTCAGGAGAGCTCTTTGAAGATTAAACAACCTTCCCAAAAAGCAAGACAGTTTTTTGTTTTAATTTAAAACCTCTGCTTTTGTTTAACTGTGATTCTTATGATAACATAAAAAATTAAAGCCTTGTATTGGCTTTCCAATGCAACAGACAGGCTTCAGGTCTGTGGGCTTTTGGAAGTATAAACATTGTAAAAATGACAAATGTTAGTATGAAAATAGGAAATAAATTACCTACATCAGGTTAACACAGGAAATCCTCTACAGTAGGATGACAAAGCAACTAGACAGAAATAATAAGTTTCTTTGAAAGGGTTGGTGAAATGACAACCATAGATTTCATGGGACTTGAAGTAGCACCAAAGGAAAAAGATGTAGTATAAATTTATGAACAGTCATACTCATCTGATCAAAGTCATACAAGTGATAAACCGACCATAGCTTCCAATTTATGACCGCACGTTTATGCCACCCATAAAAACTCAATTCTTTCTGTCTGGCAAACACTTTGAGCTCTCATACTCTCTGCACCAAATAGAAACAAAACATGCGCGTTACATGTAGGTGACAGGCGTAGGTTACGTGTTGGTTTAGGGGTTTTCCGTGGTAACAAAAGCTGAAATCAAGAATAAAGTGAAACAAATGCAATTTCCATTTTGTAATTAAAGAAGGCTGTCAGTTATCCACAAAAACAGTTAATGAGTTAACGCAGGGGTAAAAGTACTTCTGTCTGGGTTGACAGAGGCATCACATCAGAGCTCAAGTCATCACTTGATCGAGGTCCAGCCACAGCCAGTGGATGATCATTTTGCGCAGCACCTCTGACCGATCAGGCTGTAAGGATTATAGGAGCCATCACATCCCATCTATTCCCTTGTAGCTTCCCTTCAGCCACTCTCTTGCCTGGGACTTGGCAGACATGCAAATGAACCTGTCAATATCGCCCTCATCCCACACCCCACAGCCCCCAACCCTGCAAATAAGTCATGCCCATTTGCTGAAATGGGGGGCTGTGACCCAGGCTGCCTGTCACACAGCATACTGCTTCTCCTCAGTCACTTTGGAGATAGCACTGACATCTCAACTAAGGGAGAGAAGACAGAGAGGAAGAGAGAGAGAGAAAGGCAGAGGGTGAGAGATTTATGTTTGGCTGCATTTATTCACGGCTTAATAAGAACAACTTTGGCAGCATTTTGAGGAAATCATTACAAATTCCATATCCATACATACAAGTCATATGTAGAGGAAAACAATGGTTTTCACATATCTGGCACAGTTTTAACTTAGCCTGCATGAAAGACATTATAGATTTGTCTAATTTTATGGAATAATCTGTGCCTAATAGCATGTTATCCTTTAGCATAAACAACCTGTAATCATGCTAGATAATGTTTAGATGAGATTTTTATGTCTAAAACTACAAAAATAATCAAATAATGACAAAGTTGAAATATATTTCTACTTTTTGTAGTATGCACAGAGACACTTGAGCTTACTCAAGTTGGACAAGGAGTATCTGTGTTGACTTATCTTTAAGTTATTCTGGAGTTCTGCCTGGGTACCTTGAAGACTTTCACAGTCACTGTCAGAAGCTGTCCAAGGTAAGGCCTCTCTTCCTGATCTAGGCTGAAATTGCCACTTTACGCCACCAACTTAATGTGTCTTAATATGGACGGTGTCCATTTTAAAAACAGTACTCAACAATAAAGACTGCACTATTTGCAAGAACATCTCCCATCTGAACTGCTTTTAAACCTCTAAGTGTGCATAGTGATCTGTGACTTCTTTCTTTAAGCCCCGATCTTTTTTGACCTTGTTTGGTCATGGTTGCTGAGTTTGATCAGAAAACCATCTCTATAAATAATTCCATATGTTTAGGTCCAGGAGCATTACCTAAGTGATGAAAATAGGCTATTTCAAGATGAGCTGTGCCTTGCCTGTAAAGTGGGCTAGACGAGGCGGCAGCAAGGGGTGGAGACAAACAGATGCTGTCAAGTCGGACAATTTCTAGCATCACTGAAAGAACATACAGGAAGTCACAGAAACATTTACATGCTGTTGCATTCTTCACATCCTTTAATCTACTTTTCAAAGTGATCTAACTTTGTCATTTTCACTTTTCATTTGTTTAACAATGCCACAGTTATTATTCAGGACAGAGTCATAGAAATATTTCAACTCTTGAAGGTCATATTTTATTAATGATTGAATTTTATATGGCATCATATAGTCCATAAATTGTGCACATACCTTTAACACACTCAAATAAAATGGTGCAAAGTAGATATAGTGCACTAAATATTAAATGCTGGGATGATTTCGGACACAGCCAAGTTATTATAATATGTTCAGGAGGCATTGTATGGTTTAGTGTTGCTATAATAGACAGTACTCGCCTAATATCCATCATAGTATCTACATTTATGTTGTGAAATAAATCTGCTAAGGCCATTCTAGCCCAGTGCCACCACACTGTAAATGTGATGCATGTGGCAAGCACACCAGGACAGTAAAGGGTTGGCCAATGCTTTAAGGGCTGCAAGTGTTGGCTTTGAATGTGCATTGCAGGGAGGGCAAGGTGTGTGGATGGGGTGGGGGGCATCTCTGTTTACAGGTACTCTGCCTTCAGAAAGAGCCTTGTCTTCACCTCAGAACAACAGGAGACATGACAGCCATATGGTCCCTCTGCAGCTGGCTAATTGTGTGCAACATGTCTGTGGAGAGGCTGCCTCAAGCCCCCAGCCCGCCCTCTTCTTCACGACTGTCCTGACAATAAAAGGAGCAGACGTGCTCTTACAGTATGTGTGTAAAGGGTCGATGGTCAGAAATCACAATAACCATTTAGCTGTGATTTGATTCAGCTATAAGGTGTTATTTCTCTGATGAGATGTCACCAGGCAGCTGTAGAAAATAATGGCATTCACCACCATTTTTTGCACTGAAATAACACAGGCTGTGACCACAATCATGTGCTATTTGCTACATATTGCAGATGATCAAAGTGTAAAAGATAAGATCAGTTTGTAGAAATGTTTTGCCCTTTGACAGTCTTTTTCTTGTGTTCACAGTGAGTTATATAGATGTTGTGTAGACTTCATAGAGTTTAACAAACATGTCTAAGAATGACTAAGAGATGTTGTTGTCATCTATATATGGAAAAACATTTTATTTACATTCTGAAATCAAACATTCTTTTCAAAAACACATATGTTTGTGAAAAACATACATTGGACGGTAAAGAAAGTAAGAAAATTGCCGTCAGGAAGAAAATTAGCTGCACAGTAACAATGTGTATTTATCTGTGTGCATGACTGTAAAAGACATGGAGGAGGTAACATTTTAAATAGCAAAGCAAAGAGGAGGAAATAAACAGGAAGGGAGCAAAAAGAGAAAACATGAGGCTGGCTGAGGCTGCTGGTGGGAATATACCAGCGTCAGGTTTAACCTTCACACTAACAATGCAATAGACTGATCAAAGCCAATGACCTACTTTCCCTTGCCTAATTCAATCTAGTCCAAATTTACCTTGAGGGAAAGAAAAAGGGAGTCCCGGAAAGGGGAGGAATCCCTTGGGAGGAAGTGTGATGTTGGGGAAGATGCTATAAACATCAATAGAAAGTGAAGTAAAAAAAAAACCAAAAAACAGCAGCACAGGTACAACCCAACCACCCCTCAACCCTTTATTGTGGTGTTCATCAAACATTAACAGTGAGGACAAATATCCATAGAGGAAAAATGTTGCGCTTTGAGAACAGTGATGATGAAAAGCCCCCAAATGCATCTGACAAGGAGTAAATATTGAATTGAAAGATAAACAAGGTGAATGCCCTTCATTATTCATGCCAATGGGGAGACAAGGAAACGTGATAGCATGGAAAACAACATCCTTTATCTGTCTGGTCCTCTCATAAAAGCAAGCACCCTCTCAGACACACCAGAGAGGAGGTCGGGGCAAATTCACACATCAGCGTTGTTTTACATTGTGTAGCGTTTGTGTTATTTTACAATGACATAGCACCTAGAACTAGTGGAAAGTACCTCTGTGTTTCAACATTATCTCACATTATCAATTTTCCGATTCCCACTAAAAGGACAGCCACGCACATGGAGGCCTCTTTATGATTGGGCCATGGAGAACACTCCATTTCTATTCACATAGTGCAGTACATTACTGCTTGCTGCTCTGCATTCAGCAGGTCTATTATCCCCACAGATCCATGCTTGGGATGCAAGGCTCATCTACTTTGATTTCAATACTCCTCTCCTTTCAACACCTTTGTAACACAGCCGCCTGTGTTTGTTAACCATGTGAGCATGGGTATATTTGAGTGGGTGATCTCGGTGCATACATTTAAAATATGTACCTCATAACGTTTGTGCTTTAAAAAATGTATATTGTGCAGCCTAACTAAAACAAACAACAAGCCACCTTAACCCTTGTATGGTGTTTGGGTCTGTGGGACCCGTTTTCATTTTTTTATCAAGAGCAAAATGATACGATTAATTATTTTTTCAAACTCAGACTCATTGGCCTTGGCTCATATTGATGAGTCTGAGTTTGAAAACATTATTAATCTTAGAATTTTTCTTTTGATAAAGAACATAAAAACGGATGAAATCGGGTTCACAAACCCAAACACCACACAAGGGTTAAAGTGGCTACGGCTAATATTTTTATAATAACAATAATAATTTTATTAAGAGCAATTAATAATGTGAAAACAATGTGACACTGTGAACAGGGGTGCTCCTAGTGATTAATCTGCCATCTTTTCATCTAAAAAGTTTTAAAATCCACTGTACACAACCTACTGAGCCCCAAACAGAAGACAGAAATGGTAAGCCACTGGCTGGTGGACATAATGGAGCTAAAAAGCTGAATATTTTCCTCAGGAGTTGGTGGAGACCACATCCGAGGCCAAAAACAGAGCCAAAAGAAAGTGAATATTGGACTTTAGTTTGCCAGTGGGCCAGTCACTAGCCAGTCGCTAGCCTTCATCCAAATGAGAGCTAGCGTTGCTCTGTATCTGCAGCATATGTATGCAACTGTTGACCATATCAGCTTCAAGGTGATGGTTTCTTTTCAGCGTTTTTCTACTGCCTCAAAGTGGCCAAAAAATGGTTATTGGAAGTTTAAAGTCGGTAATCTCAGATTATTGCGACAGTGAAACACACTGTGGACTGGGAGAGAGCCAGAACTGTCACAGTTGAAAGTAAAATGTGCCTCTGCTGGATGAAAAGAAATGTGGACACAGACTCAGAGGATATGATAACGGTTTTACCAGCACCTTCATACCTGCGATGCTGTAGTTTCATGCATTTCCTTATGAGGAAAGTCATACAGCAAAAACTCAAACTACCAAGGTAAAAAAAAAAAAAAAAAAAAGAGTGGGCTGGTCAAGTGGGCTAATTAATTGCAATCAATAGTTTTTTTCCCACTGTTTCTACTTTAAAAAATAAATGACTACGAGTAGGTAATAAATAAATAATACGAGTAGTAATATACTACAGTAAGGGCCTGTGGTGGGTGGTTACAAAAATCTGAGTTCAATTTCTAACAATAGCCAGATGATTTGTTGTTTTAGTTGCTTAACAATGTGAAAACAGCTTCTAATTGATGACCTGTGCCTTTTGTAGGGAAACAACTTTCGCATTAGCTCCAATAAAGACTTTGGGCTCAATTAACAAATTCTGTGAGACTGGTCGTTCATCAGTTACTCTTGAGGTGTTTCAGATTCAGATTCAGACACTTTATTTATCCCAAAGCAAAGCAGTATATTTATAGCTCTCCCACTACAGACATCTGTACATACGACAACCAATAATCAAACAGAGGAAAGCATATTAAGGACATGAGACAGTAGTTATGATAAGAACCCTAAAAATACACCCAGGTATGAAGATAAGAACAACAATAATAAACAATAAATAACAAAAGACAACATATCATAAAATTCCTCTAAAATAACAGTCATTTAAAGTGTGTTCAGCAGCATATTGGCAAAAGGGATAAAACACTCAGAGTATCGATTTGTTCTCCTTAAGGGCCCATTGTAACATCGGCCTGAAGGCATCAAAGAGAATTCAGCCAAAAGGATGTGATATGCTTGGCTTATCTTTTTGTTTTCTCAGCCACCTGTTCCTCCCAAATTGTGCCCGAGTCCTTCTGCTCGATTCCTCCTGAACTCTTTGTCTGACCTCTGGGTCTCCCACACTGTTAGTCTAATGGGGCCGCACAAGTTTTGAGAAAATCCTGTTACCGATTTAGTTTATCTAAACACATACATGTCAACAATATATGCATTCGAATGTCTAATTTGCAGTACATTCCAATTACTGATAAGATGTATAAATAAAAAGCACTTATAGGATGTGTGTGTCTGTCTGTATGTGTATTTAATTGCAATGCATGTTTACCATTGTGTGAGCGCATGTGTGGGAGTGCACTGGACGAATATTTTCTGCCAATCTATCTTTCTGATCTGGGGCCAGATACCAAGGCATCTAGCACCCCCCTGACACGCACACACACACACACACGCAGACACACACACCTCATCCCTATCCAACTTAACTTGGCAGCCATTAACACAGAAGCGATCTTCCTCATCATTAGGCCGGCCACCTTCTGTGACAGTACCAGGGGCAGTGTGACCCCGACCTGTGCCAGCATCACCTTCCCCCTCTCATCATTCCCACTGCAGCTACACAGTCCAATAGCCATTGTTTTACCGAGTGCCATAGTCTGCTTCAGTGTGCCCAGCGAGCATTTTACCAAGAGTCATTTACAGAAAGTGGCCAAGTTATTTGGCTGTCCCAGTCTGTTTTATGTGCATTTTGAGCACATTTGTCTTGGTAAAAAAAAAAGAAACCTATGATATGTAAATGAAACAGAGACGGAAAGAGTTACCTCAATGTACTTTCTTTTTTTTTTTTTTATTCCGATCAAATTGAAAACATCATATTTCTTATATGGCACAAAAAAGACCTATGGATGTAGGTCAACTTATCTTTGTTTAACACCAAATTATCCCCATGATATGATATGATATGATATGATATGATATGATATGATATGATATGATATGATATGATATGATATGATATGATACATGATAAGGGTTAATGCATAGAGCCATTATAGAGCCATTGCGGAGCAGTAAAACAGACTATAATTACTATGATTAATTCTAGATCTTTCTGTCGGTCACCATCCAGCAGGCTCCCATCCTTGTTCAGATCTCCCAGAATTTGGCCCATTTTCCAGACATTCCCTCCCCAGTTAGCTGTCAAATCCCCAGACCAACACCACTTTAAAGGACACCCTTGCTATATATATATTTTTCCCTTTTACATCTCATCTTTATCTTGACTCTCTTTCTTGCGCTTGCTCTTTCCTTTCCAGAGTGTTATATATGCCCCGATGCCCAACTGAGTGATCCTCCTGATCAAAAAAAATGCCACTCTTACTTTTTCATCATATTCCAGCATCTCCCTTGGTGTTTCATTTGTCGCCAAGCAGAGTTTTGGGCCATTGCTTGTGTAGTGCAGGACCTCTCTCAGTGCAACAGCGGGGTAACTATATAGCACAGAGCTCACACTGTGTTTTGTTTTGTCCCTTTTCCTCGAGGCTGTGTGCATTCATCTCCATGTTCTGCCTGCGCTGCCATAGTCACAGCGCAGTCGCCCAGTTATAGCTGAGTGAAAACGCACTCCTGCACCCTCTCAGGCCAACTAATTATCGACTTTGATTATTCCCATTTTGTTTTACTGAGTGCGGTGCCGTCGCCAACAGGCGGGCCGGCAGAAAGGCCAGCACCATTGATTGTCTCAGTTTCGGGCCTAATTGAGCCAAATGGGAATGGCTGTTGCCAGAGTTCACTCTTCTCCAGTGTTTACATGCTGATCCACCAGAGAGACATTCATTACCGCTTCGCTGAAAACTCCTCTAGACATGCTCACACACACACACTCACATTTTGTAGTCATATTGATAAAGGGTTGAAGTTCTCAGTGGTCTGCACATACAGCTGGGCCTGCAGATGCTTCAGGGAATTAATGCTGTTTTCTAATGGTGCTCGGGTCTACATCACAGAGCCATTATTTCTATCTCTGTTTCTTTCTCTGAATGTCTCCACCTACACTGGCTTATAATTGCATATCAATGAGAAGGGTATAAGATTTGTTGTCTGACGGGATCATTAAAATTCATGTGTGACGTTGCGTTCATAGACATGTTAATTGTGGTCAAGCTATTTGACACAACAAAGAGCTTCTCTACAAACATTTCTTAAAGGGTAGAGCCCCTCGACATGACCTTCATTCATAGTCCTTGTTCTACGAATACAGATGCTTGAAAAGCAATGAGATCTGTACCAGTTTAAAGTTGTGCTGATTTTTGTTAGTCACTTGCCTTTGAACTGATCACAATGATCATCAAGGTGATCGTATCGAACAGAAACCAGTGTTTTTTTCTAATTCTCCATTAAGCCTTGAAACAATCTAATGATAAGATTTCTCTCGCTCCTCTTCAGTTATTGGGTTATGGGCAAATCTGTCAGAACATTTTAGGGTTTCGTTTGAAACATGATGCCATTTTTAGTCTTGGCTTATCTCCACTCCCTCTCACCAGTTGGAAAGATAAAACCATTTTTCTGACATTTGATACAAGTGGTGAGGCAGCAGGGAGGTTTCTAAGTACAGGCCCTGAACCTCTACGGTAACTTGTGTCTGTAGCATGGATTATAGTACCAGTAACATTAGGCATTGCATTATATATTATTATATTATAAGCATTATGCATCCTATGTTGCTCACAGCACCTTCATGTCATTGTTGCTGAGAAAAGGTGGGTGCAGGGTGTCCAGATAACAACAAGCATTGTCATCTGCTGGCGTCTTTTTTGGTGGTCACAGCCAAAAAATGAATGAAGCAGGAACAAACAGCTGATCTGTGGGTGCTGATGATGTTGTAGCCTGATATGTTTTCCTCCAGACAACTGTTCTAAAGAGAGCGTTTACTTTTTGGGTTACAATTTGTCATACTCTTCCAGTCAAAACCACGTATCTCCAAATATGATGATTCTGATTTTGGATGAAGTGTTCCTCAATAAACTATTTAAAAACCCTCCAGAATTAGCTGCAAAATGAATCACCAAAGGTGAAAACCGCTTGTTTTTCATAGAGAAAATTTGGCATTTTAGTGGTGGATAATAGGACAGCGATGCTACAAACATATATTGATCTTACAGAATATGATGCATTGTGGCAGATGATCTACCCAACACCCCTAACCCCTATAAAACAGTTATTAGGCCACCCCTAAATATCTACAGCAGTAAAATGCAACATACACATTAATGAAGTAGAAATATTAATACAAAAATATATATTATATAGTAAAACACTGACAGGGACCATTTCACTGCATAATGAGTACTTTTACTTTTGATACTTTAAGTATATTTAGCTGATAGTACCATATTGCTTCCATACTCTTACTCAAATACCTAACCTGAATTATTTTTCCACCACTGAATAAAACACTGTGATGCATGCAGATTGCAACGACAGGAGCACCCTCCACGATTTTAGTGCTGCTCAAACAAACTCATTGACAGAGGTGCACACTTGGACGCCTCCAAAACTGCCTGCATTACGTGGAGCTGGCATGACATGCTGCCGTCAGTTTCGCTTTAGATTATACTGTGGAAACAGTAATAGCCATTTTGTTACATTTCAATACAAACACGGTGTATCTTATGGCTGTATTACCTCACAAAACAAAGACAGTAAGTATATTTCTTACAGACCAAGATAACCAGCAAAACTGCAGTTTTTTGATTGTTATGGGAAACTTTGTATACTTTGTGAAACTCTGTGTACAACAAATTATTAATTCCTCATGCATGAATTAGTACAATTTATCTATTTCTTCACGTAAAGAACATTTCTTGAGAACCATCGCTGAACCTCCTCTTTCAGTCAAAATTCCACACTGAACATTATTGTACAGTAAGACACCAACTTCCACATGCAGTCAGTTGGGATCCCAAAGGTATTTGCAGAGGTTCCATCTCGATCACTTGGGAATTGTTGGAGCACCCAACAGCTCTAGGTGTTAAGATTTAAAATGCAAATGAACTCTAGTGCCCCCCCCCCAGCCGCTACTATAGTAATAATGGCCCATGGGGTGCAGCATAAGTGCTTAGCATTTTAGATACACTATAAGCAGTATTAACTCTAGCTGAAATTGCCATCAGATTTGTTATTGTGGAAACATAGAGAACAATGAATGAATATCTGTCCAAAAATGTTCCAAAGCCAAAATAATGTGTCAGAAATGGGTTGAAGGATTGCTATTAAAAATGGCTACAAACACATAATTAATGACTGTGTTTAAAATGGCTGTCTGTCTGGTACTTTGTCTCAGGCCTTACTTCTGCTCTGCCACCATGTCTTCCTGTGTCAGGCTTTCTGACTGGAGCAGCCTGAACAAATTCTGTATAGTGTGTGAAACTCTCCAGCCATGCTCATGTCTGTCTTCCCTCTCCTCTCCTCCTCTCCTCCTTCCTCTCCACCTGTCCCAAATCAACACTTGTCCAGTTAATCACAGTAGATTTTATCACCTTGATCCTTAGTCCAAACAAGCATGCAATATAAAACAGCTAATCCATGAACTCGTGCAATACTAAGTCCATAAACCATATAATATGAAGCTAGTTAAACCATGCAAAACACATCAAAACCAATAAAACCAAACGTAAAAAAAAGAGAGACAGAGAGAGAGAGAGAGATGAAAACAAAATGAATAATAAATTAAAGCATGTGAATGTTGTAATGAAGTGAATAAAAACTTATCTTACAAGAATATCCCACCCGGATATGTCCTGACATGCTCAGTGGGACTAGAACATTGATCCTCTGAGACAACTCGTCATCTTCCCCAGCTTCCCCAGCTTCCCCAGCCTCTATTCAAGGACTCAAGCTTCTTTGCAGATGGCTGCGAATGTCATATATTAGTTTCACCGCACATATCAGTTCAATTCTCACTTTACGGGTCCTGTTCGTTAGCCAATAATAGCTGGCCAAGCAACATATCACCCTCTTTAGTTCCACTGTCATCCTGCTCTTGCCATTTAAAACAAGTGCATTCAGATGAGTATTTAAGGGGGGCATATTATGCAAAATGCACCTTTCAATGTCTTTTCAAAATAAATATATGTCCCTAGTGTGTTTAGAGACCCTCAAGCTCTTTTTCTTCTGCTCCACCTTTCAGGTAATGTGTGTGAAAACGCCGTTTAGATTTGGCTCCTCTTGTGACGTCAGTTCAGCCTGTTAAACATCACCTAATCCCCACTGGAGAGTTGGTGGGCAATGCCTGACCAATCTGAGCAGACTTGGCCTTTTGAGAGGCAGGGCCTTTCAAGCATTATTGCATGTGAAATTAAGAATCTCTTTTAAAATGGCTAAAATATCTAAACTATACCAAAGTACATAGATAATAGAATGTAAAAAAAACACAATTAATGACCTTAGAATGGTGTGGTGGTGCCACAGTCTAAATGACTAATGGGTAATGAAATTGTTCAGGAAGAATGTCCCACCTTCACAATGTCCAACTTCAAATACTTTGGTGTTAACTTTTAATGCCAGAACTTCATTCTTCCCCAACAGCATCCTAAATGAAAAACCGTCTAATACTTGACACTGACATTTTTAGAAATGTCAACATTCAGTAGGTCAACAGATTATGATCCGTCAGACCAACAAGCTCCACAACATCATTTCCCTTGTTTGAAGTATCATGTTTGGCTAACACACTGCCAGCACACGGCAACCGTCTCAAAGCCTTCAGACAGAAATATAAATCCTGTGAGATAAATCCATGCCACCAGCAAGCCTGGGACAACGACATAAAGCCGTATTTCATACCAGGCTCCTACACTGAGGTGGGATTATCAGGGAGAGTAAGTAATGCAAAGGGAATACAATACACCACTGCTTACATATGGATGATATGATTAAGGTGCTATAAGCCAGGCTTTGACACTGACACACAATCCAGGTGGCAAGTGCATGTTTATGGCATCCATATCTACGGGAACACAGTGTGAATGTGAATGTCACACTCTGGCTGTATGTCTTGCAGTTGCTATCTGATTTGATTGTCTAAAATTCTTGGAGGGAAAATGGATGGTAGACTGCATGATACGTGGGTTGATGCATCAAGATAATTCACTTTACATCTTTTTGATAGACCTCTTCTCAACACAGTCATCATTAAAATGAAGAATCTCTTTCATAAGGCAACCACAATGTTCATTATGTCATTATGTGGGAGTGCAACATTTCTTTTTCTTATAAGTGAATATTTCTTCTTTGGTTGACTTGGCAGCCATTAATAGAGTTGAGCAGGGACATTTCAGCCAGACAACTTTAAAATAGACCATTGTCCTGTTGCTCTGCCCTCATAGAAAAGTGCAAACATTTACTCTGATAACCTGAGTGGCAAAGGCAGAAATTAACAATTATCATGCCATGCCATTGATAAAAGGATCTTTTTAATGGGAGCGATTACTGTAACCATGTGCAATTTAACCTGATCGACTCAATAGGTGATGGGACTTTAATGCTAGAAAAACTCTGTCCACCTGAAAGGCTCAGGCCAATATTGATTATGGCAGCATTAAACATTAAAGTAATCACTGCACTTAGTTAAATGATTATGTAATGAATAATAGATGAGATGGAAGGCGGACAGGCTAACAAATGGTCTGGGGAATAATATCTGGCCATGTGATATTCAGCCGTGCCTCTATATCCACAAGGATGTTCACTTTTTTGAACTGCACCAACTCTCTCACTCTACTGTCTCATGAATCAGGGCGTTTGCCTATAGGGATACTGTACACGCACATGTACACACACACTCACACACACTCACACACACACACACACACACCGTGTTCAGGAATCGTTGGGGATTTAATCAATTCGCATTACTCTTGTGGACTGTTCAATGTGAGTGCAGCACTTATCCCCCACGAGTTAGACTGCTATTGGGCTGTTTGATTAAGTATTGCCAAGAACATAGATTTTCTTAACTAAAACAACCTCTATTCTATTCTATTCTGTTCTATTCTATTCTTTTCTTTTCTCTTGTGTGTGACTTCCTTGAGAGCTCCAAGCACTGCATCTACAGAAAACACATTCAAATGGGCAAAACACAATCAAATTAAAAAGACATGTTCAATTATTTGACAACACAAATATATAGTAGCATGTATCACACTGTAGATACAGAAAACACAACCAAAACACTCATTTTCCAACACCATTAATGGGTAATTAACACCAGTGCTGTGCTCGCGTCAGATCGGTGAAAAGGTTTTCTTCGTTTGATTTTATTTTGTGTTTTTTGAAGTTGTAGTGGTTGCACCTCGCAGGGTCACTGAAACTGTATTCTCATCTAGGCTGTGATGATGTAGATTTTAAATACTAGTTGTCTGTGAGACTGTAAGGTCAATAAGGCTTTTCCACATGCACACACTTACACGCTCGTATGCAGACACACATCACACTGGCTGCGATATGTGTGTGTGTGTGTGTGTGGGAAGGACACCTTCTTCAATCACTTGATGTAAATGGGCTGAGGCCTGTTGCAATTTACAACACAGCCCTGTCGTGTCTGATAAATTCAGCTCTGTCTCTGTGTTTATCATGTCAAGATGAGTTCACTCTTGTTCCTCTTTAGCCCCACTTTCTCTCCCAACCACACTCATTTTGCTCGAAGCCCCTCATTTCCTCAGTGAGTGGGGGTGGGTGGTGGCGGGTGGGGGTGTGTGGGGGGGGTGCAGGAGTGAGACAGCTTGGTAATTAGTTCTCAAGCATGCTCTCGCTAAATATTCCTGCCTAATGACAAGGCCAAGCGGGTGCACTACGCCTAACGGCCTGGGGTTCAGTTTGGTTTTACAAGCTCTGATCATAATCCAAACTTGTAGTAAAACTACAGCATGATGCAAAAAATAAATAAATAACTATGTGAATAAATAAAAGAATGTAGATGTTAGGGCACACTTTGAAATGTACATCAAAAGCAGTGATTTGTCAGCCATCAATAGTCTTTCCAGAGGGAAGGCTGTCTCTCTTTCCCTCTGTCTCTGTGTCTCTCTCTCATTTAGTTAGATGATTGCCTCCTGCAGCCCTAGGGAGTGATAGCAAACACCAATGCTATTACTTCCTACAGCACTTTACTCCTACCAATATGAAACACTCGATAACAACAGGACCTACCCTATGTTAACTCCTATAGTCTATTAGGCAGACACCAATTCTATCCAACAGCACGTGTCAATACAAGGGAACCCCAGAGTAACATTATCCACATTGTAATGACTCAAGAGGAGAATCAGGGAAGTTGGCTGCATCAAAATGGGCATAATGAAAAAAAAAAAAAAAATCAGGGATACACATAAAGAAAACTAATAAAGAAGCACAAAACTAACGGGCAAACACACACACACACACACACACACACACACACAGCAGGGTTAGTGGATGGTGCGGGATCGGCACTTCTTACATGCGTCTTTTAGAAATAGGTGAGTGTAGGATGGAGATGTGGCATTTCACATACAGACACACACATTCACGTAAACACTATTGTGGTGTCCCAGTGTGCTAATGGCTGGGCGCTGTGCATCCAGATGCTAACCTTGTTGTCCTCCCTGATGCAGCAGGGTACAGTGCATTCCAGCCTCTCAAGGCTCAGGTGTTAATTTATGCTATTGCACCACTTTTCCCCCTGACTACACAGCCTGACCCCAGCCCAGCATGTCCCAAGGTAGGGCTATACTTCCGTCCAAGCAGGCCAGTTTCATTCTTCAAAGTCAGTTTCCCTGCACAATTACATTCAGCTGCAGAAAAAGTGTGGAACAGCACAGAACCAGTAAAGTAAACATAATGAGAAGGTTTTTGACAGACATCTGGCATCATTTGTACAGACATCAAGGTGACGTGCTGGGATATCTCAACCGTGGTTGTAAATCACAGATGATTATCAGTGTGGAAATACTTGCATCATGATGCCATAAGAAAGAAAACAAATATCTGGAAAAACAAAAGCAAACAAAAATGGCACGAGGGTAGGGCAAAGATTCAATGTATATTGCATCAAACAATCAGCTATTAATCAAGGGCTAACAATGGGAAATGTATTCTCTTGTAAACCATCTTTGGTTTGCACCAGAATGAGCATGCTTAATTGATGATTACAACTCGTTGCTCTGCTGTTTTCCTTGAAATATGAGTAGGTGTGTAGAAGAGGGAGTGAGTAGATGCTTGAGGGGATGGAGGGGTGGGGGAAGGTAGCAGCAGCTGATGGCCAGTTAGGCCAATATGTTTGTGGTTGAGAGAGTTTCTGGGGCAAAGCCTTCTCAGTTTTTGACTGGACATCCGTGCGGCATCTGAGAGCCAAAACTTCAATTCATTATTAATGATCTGCAGTGTCACTACAGTCCATTCACTTCATTGTTGAGACATCACCTGGGACATCGTTGTAGGCGCACACACTTACACACACACACACACATACATACGATAAACAAAGATGAAAGCTTCTGAGCACCTGCCTCGTAGGCTGTTTTCTTATTACTCCCTGTCACTCCCGCCAGGCAGAGGGTACTTTGTAGATGTCTTGAAGATGCAGATAGTGAGTGATGGAGGCAGAGGAGGAGCAGAGTGTTGTGGATGGCTCTGCGTTTAAAAGTAATCTAGGGACCCAGCGAAAGGCGACTCCTCGCTTCGTTTCATGCACAAAGGCCCTGCACTGCCAACAGACTGAAAGGTGGGAAGGACTTGCACATAGACAAGCAGTGAGCAGCATACTCTACGCCACCCAAAGGCATTAAAGACCAAAAAAGAAAAAGACTCCAGGGAAAATAAAAGGTGTTAAAAAAGCAGGTACTGGAGGAAAGATAACCTTTATAATTCATGTCTGGAGAGGATGAGTGGAGGATGATTTGCTTTGTTGTCCATCTCGACGGTCAGTCGGGGAACAGAGGACTTGTAGTTCAAAGGCAGCCAGCCATTGCACCTCTCTTACAAACCTGCTGGGACTGTGCCATTAAATTCAGAGCTGTTTGGAAACCGATTTCATCACATTATCCCTGTTTAGGACCTTTGTACTTGGCGCCAGAATTAGCATAGTAGCCTGTCTGTCTGTCATTTAAGCATTGAGCCTGGGGTATTAAATATATTTAGAGAAAAATTCAATAACAAATCAACACTAAGCTGGTGTATTTTTCCTCTTCAGTGCAACTGGAGCCAAACTATTCTGAACCTGGGTAAGCACAGGCATTAATGTGGGTCCACATTAGACTGCGATTTGGCACCATCAATAGCACCGGTGTGAGGGATGCGACGTTTGGTGGGAATGGGGGTGGGGGGTGGGGATCAGGAACTCAGAGAGTCAGCCTGGGAAAACCTAATACCCAAAGCCTTTTTTATTGAAATATTTATACAGGTAAACTCACTGTATCTGTGCAGCTCCATTTACAGGAGATATCTAGGCGTCAGACCAAAGCCAGAATCGATAAAACACAATTATAGCAGGACAACCCATCGCTGGATCTTGAGCGATAGGAAGGTGGTGGATTAAACCGTCAGGGGCTAAATGCATAGAAAAGCCACAGGGGCAGAAATGTGACTGTCACTGCTGTATGGCCTTGCTGCCTTCACTGGCGGTATTAGCAGCTTACAGCTCTCCTCACAATGCCTCATTATTTACCCCCATCTAGCCTTTCTTTTCATTTATCCATTGATTACTGATACCCCTGAGCTTTGGCAATAGTTAATGTGCTAATGTGCTGTATTGCTCTGGCTGGAATGACATAGCTATTATGCGCCTTCTATAAATGGCTTAAGTCTGGGAGGAAAATAAAAAGCCCAAAGACAACCAATAACCTTGAAAAACACTGCCAGCATTTCAGCCCACATTCACATTCAAGGCAAATGCCCCCAACAAATCAAATGACCAACAAGTCAACAGTACTTGTTTTGAAAAGGAGCCTCTGGAGAAGCATATAGCCAAGGTCATAGGCCCGGGAGCCAAGGGGTTCAGATGTAATAGATTTGAATTGTATTACAGATGACTGATCTGCTACAAATCACAGGCGTTTCTGCAACATGCCAACAATGATTCTCCTTTATGCAAGTAATCAGCTATTACACACACCTTGAGGAAATGTCAACTTGACTCTACATGTGTGGCACGCTGCTGGTGTTTATATCGTCTGTGGATATGTGAAGTGTGCAGTCGTGTGTGTATCAGGAAAAAAAAAGGAGGAGGAGGGGGGAGTAAGTGGTTGGGTTCTGTAAGTGTCACCGTAAACCTTCTGAACCACCTTCCGCCCTCTAATAAGATTGAGCACCAAGCCGAGCTGAACAACTGCCAGACGCCGAGACACCACACGAATAGAGAGGAGATCTCTGGCAAAAAGGTGTGTGTGCGTGGGGGGGGGTGCTTTTCAAGGGAGGGCAGGTAGAGACATTTCAATGTTGCGTCTCACTGCAGAGGCAGCTCCCGCCATCGTTTTCGGTCAAGGAGAGCTCAAAGAGCCCTTGTCAGGTAAATCAAGTATGACTTTTATTTCTTGTGGTGACGGAGGCACGTGGTGGCAATGGGGGCGATATTCAGAGGATGTAGGGTGGGAAGAGGCTCACACACCACATTTTTCAGTTTAGAATTCAGCTAGCTGGAAAGAACATGCTTCATTTTCCTTTCCTGTCAAAGTTAAGGTCAGTAATATATTTTAAGCAAATGGTAAATAATGATATTTGGATAAAAGACTAGATTTCATGCTGTGGTTTTAATGCAGTTGTGTGCTCTTCTTTGCCCTTTACAAATTGAGCTATATAAAATAGTATATTTTAAACAAAATGTAAAAAAAAATATTTTTCATTGAAGTGTTAGTTTGATAAACAACTGTATTTCATGCTGTTAAACGTTATGTTGTAAAACAGCTGTGCACACTTTTTTGTCCTCATCCAAACGGTTTTTAGAGGTAAAAACTACGCATTTGATAAAAAAATAGAAATTCAGTCTTGACGATTCTACAGTGATGGGTCATGATTTACTTTCCTCTATTTGAGACATCAAGAACCATCCTCGAATGTCAAAAGGTCATACATTTATTTCACACAGTGCTTGAAAATTCTGAATACACTTTCTTTTCATTCCATCCTCAGGTGGAAAATGTCACAGGGCTAACATAATGCTTTACTGGAGCAGGCCTACTCCTCTTCCTCTCTCTCAGTCCTGCTGTGTGATTGCAATGAGAGTCTGTGCCCTGCAATCGCCTCCTCTTCAACCAAAGCCATTTACTTTAAATGTTTTTTAAACACTGTGAGGTAGATATAACTTAGCTTAAGCAATTAGCAATTTGCAGAACATCAGAGGACCTTTGCATAATGAGTGCTGAATTACTTTGGGGAAGTCTATTAATGTACCACACCACCTTCCTCAGTAGTCACAGACAGGACGAGAGTGGACTGCATCTGCAAACTGGGTGCTTGTGGTTAAAAGCAAACAGCAAGTTCAAACTCTTACAGAAACGACAGCACGTCATCATTTTATGACCCTTTCGCTAGTTTAGAAATTAATTTTTTTGTTGCGTTTCACCACCACAGTCTTCATTATTGAATATATTATATCACCTTGCTTAGTTCCTGCAAATTCGTGGGTCAGCGCAAAGTTATCACTGGAATGAGTGAGGCTTTAGATTAGAGCAAATTATAGTGTAATTATCCTCGTACAGTACATGCGGGTTATCAATGAAATATTTACCTTCAAGTACTGTATGTGTGTTCAAGGGAAGATGATGGCAGATTATTATAATGACAGGGTACATGAACATTCATACTGGCAAACAACAGGGGAAATACAGAAAACAGGGTGTTGATCAGTGTTGATATTGCAATGAAATGACTAATTGTATCATCTTTTCTATTATAATATGATGTATTTGCAAAATCTTCTTGTTCGGGAAATTACATCATACATTAGTTTTGAATACAGATTAATTATTATAGTAATTATAGTAAATTAATATCTATTTGGAATACATTGTTTTTGCTGGGGAACATTAAGCTAGGATGTGTTGCTTTAAAGCTACAAAAACAGAGCTAAATCATGAAATACTGAGTTGCAGTAATGTAGTTTTGGGGCCAATGTAAGATTCATCTGACAGTCCAAACTGATGTTAGATGAGTTTCTGTCTCCCATCATCCTGTCGTATCACGACCAGTTATGAAACCATAAACATGTGCTTTCACTCACAAACAAACTTTTCTTTGTTTTTTAACTGAATAAAAGTTTGTACTTTTCATTAAACAGCTATTGTATAAGAACATATAGGCGAAGCCTGTTGGTTCTCCATCTGTACCCTCTAATTACTTAATATGTAATGATGTTACCTGAAAAATGTTTATCTCCATTCTCAAAACACAATATTCTCTGAATGTCTTCCCTCGTGCTGCCAGTAGTTACATATTCAGTAAATCATTAGTATCTAGTATGTAGCTTGTATTTACACTGTAATTCGCAAGGTGTAACGTTCAAACGCTACTTAAATGTTGATCAAAGTTAAAGTTATTGTTATGACATGGTTGAAATTGACGGGAGCTAGAGATGAGACATATAACTCTGTTGGAGTTGTTTGATTCACAGAAACACTCAAACTGCACACAGTAGTACAGCGGTGTTACAGAGTGAAGGCTCATTCCTCTACGAAGATCTTTGGTCAAGTACAGAAAGAGGCTGCAGAGAGCCGTTTATCCAGAAAACAGACAAGTTATATTTGGCTTGTTATCAAGTTACTCTGGGAATTAACATTAGCTGTAGAGATTGACTGTGGAGATGGCTGTTGTGAAGGAGAACATCCAGAACACCAGCAGGCAGAGTTGGAGGAAGTACAGTAGAATACAATAAAGAGAGGATCAGATTTAGACCAGTATGTACTCTTGTCTTGTTCATTTTGTGTGTGAACCTGTTTACTCTGTGTGCTCTCATATTTATCCTTGTACAATAATCAGGGAACATATTTTCTGTCTCAGGCATCAATATATGAAGCACCTAGAATGCTAGAAAGTTCATTCAAAACATACCGTGTAGAGTTTTCTTGTATTCTTCCCAGAGATGTTTTCATATATTTAGTCCTTGGAAGTTATATAGTAAACATTTAAGCAAATATTTCCCATTTCAGTGGAATATAATGCGGCACACAAAATGGAAATGTGCAGTACAAAGTCCACTTTGCTTTCTTTATAAGTCCCCTTCCACTCCATGAAAATTCAGCTGTTCTGCTTGCCATGTTTTCTAGCTTTCAGGCAGTGGATGTGAATGACAAGAACTCCGTCTGTCAGAAATCGATTTGGCACCATCAGAGCATCACTAGGATAGAGGCTTGGGCTCCTTTCAGATCAGGGCTCCGTGTGCTTACTGTTAGTGAGAATCCTTTTTAAGTTTCAGCAACTGGATGTCCATATAGCATATAGCTTGCCATATACACTGGAGCTATACAAACACAATATATATACTGTATGGTTAGACCTAAAAAAGACAAAAGAGTGCAGGTGTTCAAGTGCTGCAATCATTCCAGCTTGTTTTGCCCCTCAAGAAGCTCCCTCAGTCAAAATGTGAAATACTGTTTCGTGTGCTTGTTAAATTGAATTGATAAATTTTTGTGAGCTGGAATCAAAAGACACTTGTCCTTTTTTGCTGAACCTGTCACAAACTAATCACCAAAGAGGGCCTCTCCAGGTAAAGCCCAGCCACACTCGCCCAACCAGATCCCATTTTGTTTTAGCGCTGTTACAAGATGTGCCCTTTGAAGCAGTAACAATCATTACAGTTTCACTCCTTTCTAGTGGAGGGGAGGAGTACAAAAAGAAGGAAAATGAAACGGAGAGAAGCTCGGGTCCCTGAAGGATTGTCTGCCTAGCACCAGAGCTGGAACACCCAAAGAGCTTAAAGTGATATAAATGTCCCTGAATGACAGCATAAATCTGTATGATGACAAATAACCTCTTTGAAGCCCGCACCGCAGCAAATAGGATACCATTTCTGTATTTTAAAAAAGGCAGGGGGACTTAAAAAAAGAACCCTCGACAATGTCACAGTGGCAGTTTTAGTCATGTAGAAACTGCGAGAGCCAGGGAGTGAAGTGGTTATCTAAATAAGAGTGTCACGCCTGCTTACTTTTATATTACCTTGCAACAATACCCTTCTTGACAAGCCATCCAAGAGAAAAAAAAGCAAACAATAAAGTAGCACAAATTAATATATAGATTTTTTTTCTACTCTGTCCTACGTGTGGCGTAATTCATCACAATCCTCCGTCCAGGTGCCAGCATAATGCATAAACTTAGCATGTTGCCGTGTTGCAAAAATTGAAATAGACTTGTGAAGAAATGAGCAATTTCCCTGTGGAAGAATTGGAAATTTTGCGAGGCCGGTGGTGGCTGACCTGTCATCAATCACTTCACAGCAGCACAAACTTAAAGCCTGGTGGGAGGCTGAGAGACTCAGGCAAACACCCAGCGGTTGTTGACAGGTGATACTCGCCCAGCTGACAACCCAATAGCGCACAGCTGAACCAACATGGGAAGTCGATGGTGTTTGGTGGTTCATCAAAGACATCAAAGATACTGTATGCCATAATTGTTACAAACCTTAGAAAAAGGAAAGCTCAGTCATGTTCTGGAGTGGATAAGAGTGGATAAACTCTGAAGCCTGCAGTGCATTTCTTAGCTTTGTCTTAAGTCTGAATCTTACCAGTGACAGTTTTTTTTAAGTAATATATGTTTCTATATTTCCATCATAAATCATGTTTCACAAAGGTTTGCGTGAAGGGGGAGGGGGGAGTGAGATTTGTCTGTTGTTTCACAAATGCAAATAAATAGAAGGGAATCATAAGAGTGATAGCTGTAGGGAAGCTAGCTTAGCTGAGTTAATTGGTGAGGGTGGGGGGGGGGGATTTATAAAGATGGCTGTATCTCTGATCCTCCAGTGCCTACTACTTCACCAATTAAAACGCACTGATATCCAAACCACATTAAAACTACCCAACTCTACGGTAACTACCACCTCAGAAGTCACATTACAATGCTGCTTGACAGCCGTGACATTAGCACCGGAGCTTTGTTTGTAGCTTAAAGCAGTGCTCTGATTTGTCCAAAAGACCTTCAATCTTTTCTCATTTCTAAAGCCCTGAGAGAGAGCAGAGAGCTGAGGGAGAGCAGCACGCACAAACTAGTTCTCTGTGGGCGAAGCACAGTCAACACTCAGCCTGTGCATGTGAGACTTTGTCAGTTGCGTGACACCACAGTAGACACTTTGACTTTGTTGCATTAGAAATTGCATTTTATTGCACTGAAATATGTATTAGATGAAAGAAGTTGTATATATATATATAAAAGCGAAAGTGGTCTCTGTGCGTTTATCTGCCATCTTCCAGCTTGGGAACAGCAGGAACACTATTAATTGTTATCAAGTTAAAAATTAGGAGCAATTTCATGCAAAGCAGGGGAAGCAAAGCAAAAGTCTCTTCTGGAGACAGGCAACTGCTAAATTTACCTGGTGACTTTTAGAGTGTAGATGACACATTTTTGTGTACATACGCGTGCACAAAGTATCAACAGTATTTATTGTAACGCAAGTAAATGTTTGTGTGTGTTTGTGTGTGTGTGTGTGTGAGTGGGTGGTAATGGTGCTGGTGTTGGAGGGAGTGGGCTTTCCCTATTGTGTAGAGACCTCTCCACCATCTGCCATCCTGCTCCCGGCCTCTGTGCCTGATCGTGCCTGATGAAGACCAGATGTTTTCCCTGGCTGCTGCTCCCCAGCAGGACCTCTACTGCATCATCCCAGCCCACTTTGGCAAACACTCAGATAAACACACACATGCTGCACACTTAATTAAAAAATCTCACTTGTACACTTCCTGTACATACACATATTTAAGCACACATGCATATATTAAGATGTTTCGTTGGGTCTTTCCCCTACTTTCTTTTTCCTCACACGCTATTTCTATCGGACAGAGAAACAAACACGGTAGGCACTAAAGCTATACAGCACTTTTCTATACTGTAAAAGCCATTTCATCAGCATGAGTTACCTAGTGACCTTCCAGCGAGAACACCCTATCTTTCTGACAGAGATGCTGTAGATTTGTCCTATTTGTCCATGTTAAAATCTCTTGTGCCACTATGGACATGCAGTTTTGATTTATCACAAAAAGGGGTACATCAAAAACTTTGCTTTTTTTGCTCGTCTCATTGGTATTCTTTCTGGCATCACACATCAAATGGAGTGCCTGTGTGCAGGCTTAATGATGTCATCTTATTCTAACACTACGCTTTTTTGCTTGGTTTTCACTCCTAGTTGTTTTCTATTTCTTATCCATTCCTTCTATTTTTTATATTTTGGCAACTTTGCACCATTAAAACTCGTACCAAATTAGCTTTTAGTGGTTCCTGTTTGCACAGTCATCATCGATGCACAGTACAGGCTGTCACTGGATTACCATTGAAACTTCAAAACATAATAATTATAAGGCAAGATCTGAAATTTCTGAAATTTGGAGTGCCTTTTATCTGCAATTTCTAGCAGATTTATGAAAGTTAATTTGTGATGGACATTAGAGATGACAATATCATCTACAGGTGTAAGTCAAGCTGAATCCAAAAAAAAAGAAAAGTGAATCATCCTTTGTGTTCAGATTTGAGTAAATTATGAATGAAAAGAAGAGGCCTGGTTTTTGATGCAAACGGCATCAATCCAGTATTTGCGGTTCATTTCAGTATGTATATATTGTAGTTGCATATGTTGCGTATTTTGGAGTTGGTGATTCCCAAAACAAAATCAAATTGGAATGATTGTTGGATTGGTGTTAGGCCAGGTGGGCGAAAAATACCCCAACAAAACCTAACAACTTTACAAGCTGGTAATATGTCAGAGATGTGTGTTTGTCAGCCTTTTTTGGATGCCTTCTGCCCAATAGCGGCCACAAATTGATTAATGCAGCTTTAAACAGTCCTGTTTTCTCTGCCAGTGGGAGCTGCCAGTCTGATGCTAGTGCAGCTCTAACTCTTAATATCTAATCATTTTCCTTTGGGCCTTGACTCACTTTAAATCTCAAACTGGCAAAGACTAGGTGTACTGGATGGAACAGTAAATTGCATTTCTTGGCGCTGTCCTTTCTTACCCATTTTCACCTCATAACTACTGTTGAACAGTTAAGAGAGTAATTAAAATCATCTCTGTCTTTGATTCTGTGCAAACTGCTACGCAGTGCGGAGGTCAACAGTTGAGGCAGGGAATCTTAACTGTGTAATAAAGAAATAAAAAAAAAAAACTGAAGAGGAGAGGAAGGAGAGGAATATTAAACGATTGCTTTATACTGTATGTATGTGCCAGCAACAGTGGCAGCATCATTGTAAAACTGAGAGCTGATAAACAAATATCCAAGGTACTCACCACAGTGAGTTGCTAAAAGCCCCATTAGATATTTAAAACTGATGTTCCCTGTTTACGTATTTTTTTTTTTTTATCCCACTTAATAAATGTGATTATTGTACAGATGTGTGATTTATTCTAACGCGCCTACTCCACTGTCACTCCCATCAGCTGTTTGGCACCAGCATTTGTGTTTTTCAGTGATGTTTGTCATTACATGTGCGATGTAGCATTTGACGTTAATCTAAACTTTAACAGCCTCTGTGATATAACGGCTGAGTTTGTCTACTGCTAAGAAAGGGCCTTGAGAACGGTAACCGTGTTGTTGACAACAGAACAGCTGGCTATGTATGACAGCAAGATCATATACTGTAGTAGTCTTGGAGACACAATCAATCAGTCAGTCTTACTGTATTATGATACCGTGGAGTTTGGGAAACATGGTGCACTGGAGTGAACAATGATACTAGAAAATAATGCTGCATTCACATCACGTGACATTGAAGGTAACAACTTCAGTCATGGTCACAACGTCCAAGCATTATAATAATGCTTATAGATAGCTCGAGTGTGTGTGTGTGTGTGTGTGTGTGTGTGATTTGCACAGTACACCACATTTACTTTGACTGATGACACATTAGCCAAAGAGAAGCGTCCTGTTTCTTGGCACATGTTATAGTATATGAAGCACAGCGGGGTATCGATATAAGGTTGACGTGTGTTTATAGGTTGGGAACTGGTTTTGGTTACTTCCAAACAACATGACCACAGTAGAATCTGCTGTAGCTACGGTCCACCGGTGTCTGTTCACATGTGAATTAACATGATACAAACCAGTAAGTGATCACAAGAAGGGATAATATCCTGTAACTGACTGATGAAAAATGCACTTCAGTGGTTAGCCTATGCTGTAGTATTGAATAGATGGCATGTACATCCACATCTACAACTAAGCTTATGCTTTCTGTATCGCTGCAGCCAGCTGCTGCCACCATCAGCTGTCTTCATTGCAAAGGAACCACGGGGAGAGTCTGACTGAGATAAGCTTAGCCTCCTCTTCACTGCCTGGAGACATCACTGCTGTTTATTCTGCCATCAGAGTGGAGAACTGCATTTCAGACAGCCACACAACTTAACAGTTTACACACTGAACTGCACAGATTACATTACATTTTATAATGTTTTGCCACAGTCAAAGCAGATTTGTAAAATTCACTGTTGAGGAAATGCAATAAAAGGAGGCACAAACTCAGTCTTACAGTGCCGCGCTTTACACCACTCGCCAGAGCTACATGCTGCTGGGAGTGAATAGCTGGAGTCGCCTGGTAGCATGTGTGCTCCAGCACCAGACAAAAGCCCTCACAATTCTGTGGACAATTTGTTTGAACGTACAATCCAACATGGATGCGTCGTGTATGTGATCATGGGAGAATTTAAAAAAGAAATCGCCTAAAGAAATAAAAACAGTCAAATGATACATGATGCCATATGGCCAGCAGCTAAATGGTATTAGTTTTAAGTTAGTTTAAACTATACCATCACAGAATAGGCACTCACACTGAACAGTGGGAAACAAAAAAAGAAGTTACAAACTTCAAAACTTAGAAGCTGATCAACAACTCCTACTTGTGAGGTACTTAGTCGTGATTTGTTAACTTGTTTAATGAAGTGTGGTGTTTTGTAATTTGTTGATTTGCACAAAAAAATATTGAAAAAGAAGTGTGTTAATGATAATGGTGGTGTTAATGATAATGCTGCCAGCGACGGCTCTGAGGAAGACATCTGTAGTATCAGTTCCGACGATTTGAGATTTCCACACTGACTGTTTTCTCACTGACGGCGTGTTGTCTCTATCTTTTTAAGCTAATACCTCATAAGAAGTATAAATAACCCATGAAATATGTATAATGAAACAACCAGGCCAGTGTCAACTTTAAAAACTAACGTGTACCTATCATACTGTTTTGATGTGCACAAGCAGGAGGAATGTGTTCGAAATGGAAAAAGAAATACTGTGCAGAGTAAGGCACAGCAGAGGTGAACTTTGAAATGCCACATATTGTATTTTAGTACTGTCAAAGGAGATAGAGCAATTGCCATATTACAACAGACAGCATTCCGTACTTGAGTGTTTGAATTGTTATCCCATTCTGCTTGGAAAAAAAAGCTCAGCCAAGATGATCCCATTTTAGGCTTTTACAATCCCCTCTCTTCATCTCTCCAGGGGCTTCGGAGCATCTTCTCAGCCCACAATGACTCATTGGTTCAGAAACTGAAATCTTTTTTATGCAATTAAGTGCAGCTCTGTCTTTTATCCCCCCATTTTGACACACCTAGAGACAAAGATACAGCATCAGTTTTACTTCAGAAGACTGATCGTCAGCTCATTGAGAAAGCAATGCAAAAGTGAGGCTTAGAAATTGGGATCTTTAAGTGATTTGACAGCCTTAACCCTGTATTGAGCAAGGGACCATAAGTAGGTAACTTAAGTGGGAGTTCAAAATGCCCACCCCTTGCCTCACCATGAGGCAGTAGAACTACGGGATTTCTCCAAGCCAATCAGCGACAATCAGGCTACATGACAGACCAGCAAGAAATATATGGTGACTTCATTGACCTTGATTTTCACCGTAAAATTGCATTCACAAAAGTAAAAAAAAAGTCTTGTAATGACCACCAGCAATGGTCTAGGGTTGAAATTTTGAATTTCTAAGTATTTCAATGAGTGCCCTATAAAGGGTTAATTAGACAAGTGGTACATTTATAATTTTTATATGAGTATATAAATTAGATTTCAGCATAAATATTATATTACACATCATGCCCGTAATAGAAAAAGAATACAGTGCACATATAGATAATATGTAATAAAGATAAAACATTCTTTACCACATGTTGACAAGGATTCACATCTCAGTCATATCCAGGTGTGTGAGACACAGGTTTGTGCATTATGCACAGTTCCGTGTCTCCACCACCCACGCCAAACATTCAGAAGTGTAAATAGAGAAAACAATAAGCTGCCATTTGCCTGGGTGCTCGTTGACAGGCGCACCTCGAATCACAGATTGCGAATCTATTCTGTTCCCCTGACTGGAGCTGACTGGGAGTCCACGGGGATTCAACCGACCTCCCCAGCATAGCCAAAGGTCACACAGCAGAGGTATGGCTTTCTAATGCAATGCCCTTTTGTGGCGTCTGAACTGCCTGCATTGTATTCCCCTCACATAGACTTCTTGCGGGGAGAGAGGCTTTGAGAAGCCGGATAAGGAGAATAGCATTGACAGCAGTTCTAAAGGGCAATCATACAGATAATTCAGTCCAATGGCCCTCTTTATTGAGATTAAGGCGCCAGCACCTCTGATATTGTATAAACAAAACAATGGGCAGTTCACCCTGTGAGGGCCCAAGGACTCAGTGAGAGAAAGAAAAAGCATTTTCTAGTCTGACAACAGCTCAAGCAGTGCTGTTTTCTGATAACGGCAGCCAAGGAGAGCTGTGCCTCTGCCAAGCTGGCATCATCATTCACTGAACTAAGGCGCAGAGTATGTTGTTCTGATGTCATGATAGTACATTTGGCAAGTTTTGGTCGAATCACTGCTGGCAAGTGAAAAACTCATTCAGTATCTCTGTGATGTCAAGTTTTCAGGAACTTTGCAAACCAATCTGGTTTGAAGCTGTATTTTTAGCTGTGCTCCTTGGACGGCAATGCCAGTCTGTCGGTCCACCACTTTGGTCCAGACTTTAATATCTCCCATATCCATGGTGCCCAGAGGATGAATCCTAAAACAACTTGATGATCCCCTGACTTTTCTTCTGGCGGCACCTTGAGGTTCATATTCATGATACTAAATAAAACATCTAAAAACTTGTTGAACTGATTACCATGAGAATTGGCACACATTTGGTGTTGTTGGCCACAGAATGAATAGTAATAACTTTGGCGATCCCCTGACTTTCCATCCTGCACTATCATCAGGTAACATGCCTGCTTAACATTAGCTTGTTAGCATTGTCATTGTGAGCACGACACACAGCACGCTCAAAGCACTGCTGTGTTTGAGCTCAGCCTCACAGAGCCGCTAGCGTGGCTGTAAACTCTTAGTATTGTTTTGAGTTTAGTTGGCTTTGAAAGGGTTTCAACAATGTAAGGGTTGCAGAATTTCCGCAACCCACTGAGTAAAGTTAAATACTTCAGCTTCACTCAAAGTGAGACCACATGGATTTCACCCAACAACAAAACTTTGCTTTTTCCCTCTACACTTTCCACAGTGTTCTAATGCATTTGAGCAGACAAAAACAGCTCAAGGCTATATATATAGTGATGGCAGCTGAATTGAAGAAATGATAACAACACAATTTATGTGGATTATCACCTCTGCAGGACGTATAGTATAAAATTTACAGAGTCAGTGATGTGCCTAAGACAGGCAATTATCTTGACACCTTGGTTTCTCACTGCTTGGCTTAAATCATACATATTATTGAGTGTCAGTATTGCTGATACTTTGTAAGGCCAACAGCCTGTTTGTATGTTCAAATATTCCTTTAATGTGTGATGCAACCTGTTGCAATAGCAGACAATGAGGGCAAGAGAAGGCTGCTAGCAGTTATGGGATTAGGGGAAAAAAATAATTTATCCCCTCCTAGCAATTAGAGCATATTATCTTTGTAATTACTATTATTATCACAGTTAAAAAGGAAAGCATTTGTAAAAAGTGGTGTTCACGACACTGCACATTACTCCCTTATTATGTTAAAATTCTTATTGAAAATCTGAAAGTGCAATTATGTCAGCTGGCGAGGAGTCATTAAATCTAGCATGAAAGCCTCCCTGATATCAAATGGTGAGATTCAGCCTCTCTTCTAGCCAAACTCTGTCTCCACAATACAGCAGAGCTCTGTCACGCTCTGCAACGGCTCAACAAAGGACACTGCAGTCCCATTAGCCAAGTAAACAAATCAGAGAGTGAAATGAGATGCTTTTTATACTGAAACAATGGATTTCCCATAGGAGAAAATATGGCGGGAGATGAAACCCAATAATGAGGCACGTGCTCTTACAGAAACCCTGAGATGGGAGGCTTGAGTGAAACAGGCCCTATCCATGCTAAAGAGATGAAAAATCCTGACGACGGTTTGTGGATTGAAATGAGAATGCTCTGTGTTTGGGATTTACTTGCAAGTCTGGAGTGTTCAAGATGAGAGAGCCACAATTTCGCATTCACAGCAAGACACGTGCATTCATCTGATCATTTAAGAGGAAAATCTGATTTGGAGATGGTTTGACCATATACGGTGTTGCATTACACCATGTTTGCCAATTTGAGTGCCAAATTAAAGGATTTGCTGCAAAAGAGACAGATGCAAATTCACATTGTCAAAAAATAAATTGTGAGTTCCAATCCCCACTGATACCCATTTTCCCCTAAAATGTGTAATGTAAAAACATGTGCTCCATGCTAAGTGAAAATCAATTTGTCATCTCAGATTGTCATATCGCTCCTCACCTACCAGTCTGCCATGCAATTATTGTGCGGCAGCCACCTCTACAAGTGTGAGGCTCCCCTGAGTGCCTTTTTTTTATTTCTTTTTTCTTTTTTTTTTTGTCAGCACACAGCTATGAAGCCACAGAAGATGAGAACTGGATAGTGGGCGACCCTTGTCTTTAGAAGGGAGCTCGTGGGGGATGTGAGGTTGGTGGCTTCATCTCTATCTCAGACAGAGGAGACCCTCCCTACAGCTGCTTTAACACAAAGGTGCTCTAAGTATGTCTGACAGAGTATTGATTATTTCAGGTCTCATGTGCAGCAGGACTGCATTAGCTCACGACGGCCAAACAGATATCTCGCACACATACGGGCCCCCCAGTGACCTCAAGACAGATGGCCGGAAAATACTGTCAAATCACAGTATAGACACAGCTAAAGTACAGAACAGGGTGCACCTGTAAAGGGCATTATTACTACTTCTTCATGATAATCAAGATTTCTTTTAAAAGATTCGCACAGATCACACTTCATAGTGGATTTGTTCAGTGCTTCAGATGCTCATCACTTCAAAATCTGTGAATCAATGAGAAAGAGCATTATTATAATTGATTTATGTGTCCTTGGATCTTGAGTTCTAATGGAAACTCTTGACCACAAATAGATATCGACATGAAAAATAGGTTTTAAAAAATGTGTCAAAACCCCCAAAATCCATAATTTTCCAAATAGAATTTCAATAAAGTTGGTGTTGTTACATGCAAGTAGCATGTATGACACACAAGCTAAAGCTAAAGTTCGACATTACTGTATAATTGAGGGCGGGATGAGTGACTGTGATTAGAGTTGCAATTGCATTGATATTAAAGCTTTTATTGCATGTTGGCAAAATAACCCAACAACAAGTTGCAAAACACATTTTTAACCATGTAAAGTTGTTCCCCCAGTTCCTCAGAATGACATATACACACTACTAGTTTGTTTTTGCAATTATATTTTGAGTGTTGAGCCTTTGTCCTGCCTGCTTTAGCTGGAAACAAGGATGATGAGAACAATATTTGCGTGCTGAAAGAAAAAAAAAGAATGGCTAAAAGGCCAGAGTAGCAGAACTGGATAATAATTCCTTGTGTGACACACAAAAACCCCCTTTCAGATTACAGTGTAATTAGAACCATCAATAATAAAAACTGTATCGATTATACTGCTCTAAGGTTCAATTTCTGTCACGTTTTTGCATTCAACTCAGTTCAGTAAAACACTGTGTCAGCTTTAAGCTTTATAACTCTTTAATGAAGAGGAGATGTAACCTGAAATTCAAAATGTCACAGTTAATCTTCGGTACATGAAACAGAGTCTGTTCATGATGTAAAATGCAGAAAACTGCATGTATACGCCCACTATAGACTCCAGTACAAGAGTGCTGCTCTCTGTAGCATCTTATATGGTGCACCAAGATGACATTTGCATGTTTGGTAAATCATATATTAAATATCAACTGTAATTTGACAGTAAAGTATGATACCTGTGCTGCAATCCAACAAATATGACTATATTGTTTTCACTTGTCATATTACTATCCGTTGTGATGGTAGTGAGTGTGTTTATAGGTCTGCTTCTCCCCATTGTACCTGTATACACCTGCTCCCTCCCACTATCTTTATTACACATAATATTAATGTAGAGCAGGACGGTGGCTGACATTTTTATTGAATTATTTACAAGGGAAAATAATGACAGTGGGGTTTCAGCGCTAAACAAATAAATAAATCAGATCTCTAATCAAATCCAGGGATGATGTATGTGGAGCAGGGTGTTATTAGGTTAGGTGATAGGTGTCAGCACTCACAATGCCAGCAGTGGAAGAGCGCTTGCGTTTGTACAAGGGAAATAATTGGAATTTACCTCTTTTTTTTTTTTTGGCATCTGATTCTCCCTCTCAGGCAATCAGGTGATCACAGTTGGAAATTTTATTAGACTGTGAAAATAAAAAATAAAAGGTAATGTTGTTGAAGTTCCTTTACCCATGTCTACCTTTATTTGTCGTTCTGACCAACTTTGATTATTGACTGAACATACAGTCCAGATATGGAATGCCATTCTAAGAAAAAAATCAAAATATTCAATTGTTTAAATTACATTATGTTTCATCTTGTTCAATTGAAAATTCCCTTACGGCCAAACATGAGAACACCAGTGCTTATTGATGGGTTTGATTAGTGTGTAAGGCCAAAGTTCTTCTCTCGGAAGGGAGATTTCTCTGGGTTTCTCTCCCTGCACACAGCCAACTGCACAGCAACAGAGGAGGCATCCCTTGCAGCAAACAGCAAAAGACCTCACACTGGCATGTGAGCCTGGGAAGTTTTCATGTGCTGTTCTACTCACTCATCATTCCCTTCTCACTGGTTTACCGCGAACACCTGACCCCCTCCATGAAAACTCTCTCTGACTTATTCCTGAGATGCTTCTCAGCACCTCATATTGCGAAGGAACACATGAAATATAAATGTTCTGAACAGTTAGGAGCGAGTAAGACAAAAACCTTGTTTTTAGAGTAGTTGTAGAGTTGATTGAGAGGCGTTGCTGAGTTTACTGACCATAAATCAAAGGCAGGGAGACGCGTGTTAGAGCTAAGATTTTGTACTTTTCTACTTGCCCTTTTCCACCATCATCCCAGAAACCGAGGACCGGCACTAAACTAAATCAGGAAAAGAAAAAAAGAAGAAAATAATAATAACGTTTGCTAGTTGTAGCAGCCTTTATAGCAGGATTTGGGGTTGACCAATGCTAATGCCAGACAAGAGCATTGATATTGGATGATTTATGTGCATAAAAACACTAAATATGTGTATAATATTCACATGAAGCATAAAACATCAGATCAGTGTGGAGTAGTGATGAGACAATGATGTAACACTCCTCAAATTAATGCATTTTGTTATATACAGATAATTTAAAGAGTGTCAAGTCACGCCTCAAGCAATGGGAAATCATGTGGGAAGCATCATGGTAACACAATACTTTCATCAGGTTTTCCATCATTTGAGAATTGACGGCATTCATGTAGCAATCTCTTATTAATGTCAACACCGTCTTCTTCTGTAGTGGTTTGATAGCACACAACCGGTTGATGGTTATGGCAAAATACTATGGTTGGTATATGATTAGGTTTACAGCCTAAATACATGGGACACGGATGTGGCGCCACACGTCTGCCACAGCATGCCAGCAGCAGAGCCAATCTATTATGATCAACTGGGGCTGCTGCACTGACCAAGTGTGCACCTGCAAAGGCATCACGCTGCTCATCTCTATTTTTACGCAGCTGGTTTATTTTCTTCTCCTACCCATGACTCTGCATAGTCAGCCAACCAACAGGTAAAACTACATAAAAATGTGTCAAAATGTGCGCAATTTATGGCAAAATTATTAAAATAGATACCTCATTGTATCAGAGGGAATGTCATGCAGCAGAGCAACACTGAGGGTGGTTTCATATTGCACTTTAAAATACATCAATCAAATCAAATTGTATCCACGATCCTGTCGTTAAAATGATCTAGTTAATTAATTTAGTACCAGTCTACATTCAGTAATTCAGTCAATATAGACTGGTGTAAATCTCCTCAGAAAACACGGCTGACATGCAGGAGGATGCAACAATGATGAAGTCTGGGTAAAGGTTTGGAAAAGTCAGGAGTAATGATAAATGAAAGGCTAACATTACTGGCAGACCTGTGATGTGACAACATGCTCATTCCCCACCTTGACCTCCACACCTTCACTTTCTGCTTCGCTTCACATAGGACACACCACTTCCGCTCCGGCATCACTGCCGAACATTGCAATGGACACATACCGCAAAGTGAGGAATCGTTTAAATATGAAAAGAATGACAAAGTCCACCCTGATAACTGCCAGAGAATACTACCCCCAAAGCCAGCAGAAACTAAATTTAGGCCGTGGTTCCAACACCCAGAAAAGGTGAAAGAATTCCTAAAAGGAATCCTGTAGTCCTGGAAACGGTCCAGCAGTAGAAAAGGCATCTCAGTCACAGTTTTGGAGAGTTGAAAGAGTATAATTATAACTAATGTTCTGTCAGCTGCTGCCTGTAGATTTTAAAGCACCGCTTAACCCTCACACCCGAATAGGTCTCGTGTAGCTGTGGTAATTACAAACCAAAACCACGAATGAGAGCACAAATTAGATGACCGAACCAAATAATAATGGTAACAGGCACAGTTTTTGAGACAATTAGAGTGAATCTCTACCAGGAATATATTAATTAGAAACCCCAACATGTTAATGGCTTTTCATATTGTAAAGAAATAACCAAACCCAAAAGCTTTTTTGTTCCACCTACTTGTTCAATTGACTATAGAGCCCCTTTTTTGCCATAGCGGTGGCTCACAATAAGATAATCCCCTCATGGAGGAAATACTACGTGTATGGAGGAGGTTAGGAAGTCAATGGACAATTAACTTCAATAGACAGTGAATGGACAATATCTCTAAATGCATTTACAGATGTACGGTGGCTGGACTAGTTGGAATAAAAGGAATTAAAATTAGAGCACAGTTCACAGCTGAAGCCTATTATCCCAGCGCACCGAAGAGAGAGAAAGAGAGCGAGATACAGTGAGTGTGTGTGTCGGAGAGAGAATGAGGAAAAGACAGAGAGGAGGGAAAGAAAGAGGACAAGAGCGCAGACGATGGGAAGCAAAGTTGAGAGCCATTAGTAAAAAAAGGAAAGTCCACCCTCAAAAATGACCTCAGGTGAAAATGAGATAACTTCCCCTCTTTTTATGGTTTTCACAATGAGGTATTATCAGCTAGGAAAGGGCATAAGGCGGGGAAAGTGAGATGAGGAAGAGCGTGTAATGGTGAGGGAGGGATCTCCACTGATATATCCATCTGAAGTGGAGGGCCTGGAACTGACAGGGCCCAAGAGGGGCTTCTGCAAAGAGCATGAGCCAGATAAGGGGGTCATTATTCCCCAAACTTGAATAATCCCTTGACGGCAAAGCCCTGGCCTTCCCCAAGGGTTATGAGACTTCTGAGCATCTGAGAAGAAAAGCATTTTCCCTCTATATGTAATCCTTTTAAAAGTATTATTTATTTTTATGGTTTATTGGTAAAATAACCTAAAATGAATACAACATCCCAAAGAAACCAACTAACTAACTAACTAACTAACCAACTAACTAACTAACTAAATACATTCATAAACAAATAGATAAACAATGCATACAAAATGGGAATGGGAGTGTATAATCAGTATTGGGAAAGTTACTTAAGAAATCAATTACTTCTTAAACATTCCTATAAAACATGGCGATTGATCACCAGCAGAACTAAGTGGTTAAATTACCCATTAGTGCAAATTAGAAATACAAAATAAAGACAAAACACAATATGCTGTTTGTCAATACTCTGTAGAAAAACACAAAGAAGAGTTATCTGATCATTTTTCAATCCTGGCATTTAGTAGCACACAGCAGGTCCTGATTCTGTTTTTTTTTTTTTTTCTTTTTCAGACCATCATTGGACTTTCCACCAGTCACTTTGTCATTCAGAATCATATTTATATTCATCATATTTAGCCCGCTGGCTGCCTCTCGATTGTTTGCCGTGCGCACCACACAGGTTAACAGGCTGTCAGAAAGTGGGATCAGTGGCATGCAGCGACCAAGGAGGATGCATCAGTGTGTCACTCGCCTCACTGAATGAGCTAATCACATTTCATTAATCTTCTGTTTAATGTTGTTTTTTTGTCAAATTCAAGATCAAATAAGTATAGAGAGGGTGACATCTGGCTAGAAAATGGGATATAAACAGCTGACTTCGATGTCAAAGTTACACCCTTCGTCCACGCCAAATGTTCCTATATTTAGTTTTCTGGCACTATAAAAACTAGTGGTGCTTCCTCCTTAGGTCTGAGGCTCTAAAGTCCCTCTCAGGTATATGTGAGCATAAGCTGTTGCATTTGTCTTTCTTGGAAAGACAGCTCCGCCCAACATGGTATATAATGGAATGCAGTGCTCACTCACCAACTTAAAGTTAACTTTCAGAGTAAGCGGGGGCTTTAACATGAGCCCAGACATTCATCTTGCTTTAAGAACACGATCAGGAGCAGAAAAGGGCAACCAAAAGTTATGTTATAGCTTAGTTTGGATTGGATTCAGATTCTCTGATTGTCAATGTACGTTAGACATAAAAGTTGTTCTCAAAGCGGAGATATCAATCCGTCTCCATCTCTGGCTTCTCAGTGACCACCTTGGGAATATTCTGCCTCTGTTCCTCGCTGTAGTCTATGAGCTAGGTGGCTGCGGATCAGAATTAAGGGCAGCCAGGCAGAAAATGGCTACAGGGGCCATGCGGGCATTGGCGAATGAACAGCAGAAGATCATTTTCGAAGGGGCCCTAAAAATTAACTGTGCTGTGCTGTTAACTCAATCACCTAACTGCTGCATGGTTAAGTTCCAGCTTCGGCATTTCACCGCTGTCCAGTTGGTATTTGATGAGCATTGGGTTTTTTGATGGACTCCAAATTGCACTTCAGATGTTGTTTGAGAGTTCAAGCATCCAATTACGTTCTGAGCCATATGTACGTGACACATCTTAAATGACTGTCCTGGAGCCTTTTCATTCAAAAGCAGACACCGGGGATATCTCAGAAGAAAAGGGTCTGAGAATAAGGTATGTCAGGCTGATTGCCTTTTCCCTGTTTTTTTTTTCTTCAAAAATGACATACTACTGTATTCAACTTTTTATGTGTGGCATGCATTATGCTTTCTAATATAGAACTCTGTATGGATAAATATGCACATACTTGGTGCTAAGCTTGGCGAGAAGAACACCAGTGAATCAATAGCTTCTCGATGAGAATGAAGGCTAACAATGGTATAGTCAAGTCGATCAGAAACAGACAAGACCTTCGCAAAAACAAAACAACATATTTTCTCATAACAGTCTATCTGTTTTTTTCTCTCTGGTGGGTAAACAGGAAAAAAAAAAAGAGAGACATGCACGAAGCGTAAGAAACCAGCAACACTGTCAGTTAATTTTCAGATCTGGTAATCTTCCAAGTTCATTAACAAAAGCCCGTGTCTGACTTGCTGTGGCTTTTGTACGCACCGAGGAGTTGTTGTGATACACCACAATGAATAAGTGATAAGCTGTTTGGGTAATTTGCGAAGTGACACAACTTTTATTATTTACGCCGTAAACCCTGATGGGCGTTGGGGGTGGTGGAGGGCCTGATAACAATGAGTGAATGTGACAGGATTGTGTGGGCGGAATCCACTTAGAACTATTACAATCAAGCTTCATTTACATGAGTCGCCGACAACCTTCAGTTGACTTTGGGGACTGCATTTGGGAATAGCGGACATGGGTATTACAGAGCATACTGATGCATTTGTAATGGGGCAGGCAGCAGAGCCTAATGCTGACTAGCTCTGCTGAAAAAAAAAAAATGCTCCAAATGGAAAGAGATCAATTCCCTCCTACTTCGCACCGCGTGATGGATTTGACATCCATCAGTGCACTGTCAAATAATGCATTTGGTTTTATATTACACCTGAGGATTTTTTTCTCCCTTTTCTTTTATGGGTTCATGAAGCCAGATTAAAATAGTAAAATTGTGAATTAATTTTTCGGGACAGCAATGGAAGCCATGGAAATTTTGATTTTAGAGAGTGATGGAGTGATTTATTTTAATAGAGAAGAGTGAAAATGAGAGAAAAGAAAGACGAGGAAATCACTTTCACAGATTTAGGAAGTACATATTTGATTAATGGTATTTTTTTTTTTTTTTGGTATAATTTCTATTATCATCAATATCTTAACTTCCCCTCTCAAGGATCTCTTACTGAAGTTTGCAAGATGTTGCATAGGGAAACCTTTGAAGAATTGCAGGACTGTAAAACCCTGGAAAGGTTCTCTGATTTTAAATATATCCAGCCCACAGACTAGAATGGTTTCCTCCCTGGGACCATACATTCCTCCTACGGAAAGTTCCATTATGTTTATATCACGGTAGGTATTAATCCCACTGGCTTTTGTGGTGGTTTCCATTATAAAACTCCCATTTTTGGTAGCATAAGACCTGACAAGACAATACATTGTTTTGCAATGATAATAATTCAAGCCATGATACATCATTGTGGGAGAGCTTGGCACAACAATACATAGCCCATCCGAAAAATGTGGAACACACCTCGTCCCAAAAGAGTCTCCAAAAAGCTCGTGGGAGAAGAATGGAGCACTGGAATCATAAAATAAGACAAGCAGTGCTCAGTCTTTTACTGTATTTACAAGCCGCTCACGCTGTTTTACATACACTACACACATTGGCCTTCAGACATGTGCAAGAAATTAAATATGAAATCACACTATTAAGGAAAGATTTGATTCATTCACAAACAGTCAGAGAAGCATGTTTTTTTTCTTGTATACTTGGGGATATGTGCTTTCTCTCTGACAAGCTTATCCAAATTTGTATTTTATGACTCTGAAAATCCCTCAAATTAAAAATTAATATATGGGGCAAATGAAAGCTTCAGATTCAGCGTCCTGGATTTCATTTTCTCTCTCTCTCTTTTTTTTTTAAAGCAGTTCCACGGCTTGGCCTTTCTCCCTCCTAACACTGGGGGGAGCTGTTATGTTATTACCACAAGAAAAGGGACATGCATGGAAAAACACAGTGGTGGTGGAGTGAAACAGTTCATGCTTATTGAACAATAGTTGGTTGCAAACTGAAACTGAGGATTTAGGTTTGTGCATGAAGTTACGTTTTGTTTTGCCCATTAAATCTCACACAGTGTTTTATTGGTTTTGTTTGTACTTCAATTCATGCACCGACCACACGCATACAATCGTCACTGTCCCTGGACTTCATGTGAAAGACTATTTCTTACTGAATAGTCGAGTCCAAACGGAAGCATAGCTCATTCACAGCAGATACATACCCTGACTGCTTGAAATGCCTTTTGCAGATTATGATTATGATTATTATGATCAGAGTTTGTCAAGTGTAAACAAGTTCTGATAAACACTTCACTTGCTCTCCCATTTTCCCAGCAAGTCTCACACCACCCAATTTATATCCAAAGAGACATTTGATGTCTTTGGCAGAAATCACAAAGTACACTGTCACATAAGCGTAAGATAAAAGAAAATAATTTCTCTGCTTTGGGAAATAAAAAGCAATAGGAGCTTTTTTTTTTTTTTTTTATCACATCACAAACTTTTATGAAGAAGAAATTCAGATTATTACAATCAGCATTTAGTCTGCATTTTTCCCTTTTTTTCTTTCTGACAGTGCATTTGTTGCCTTTTGTGTGTCACAAGTTATTGCTTGTGTGTATCACAGTCAGAATCCATGCACGTGCAGACGGGGTCCATCTGCGACGGATCTATGTATGACGTTTCTTCGGAAAAGATGTAATTTCACTGACAGGGTAAATTTCCGTAGGCAATTAGCCGGGGACAAGGAGCGCACAGAAGCCTCACCTCCTTGTAGGCATGCTGTCTGCCTTTCTGTCCTCTCCTTTTTACTTCTTGACAGAGCACTGTGCTGCCTGGCAGAGCATGAGAGAGACAGCAGCACTCCTACTTCCTTTTATTTTCTATCAAGGTTACAATAGTGAAAGTGCCAACAGTCTTGGAGGCTGGCTGAAGTTGCACAGCACGAGATCCATTAGACATCACATTTTCATTTAAATTACTTGTCTCTTGATTTAGAATCTTTCTTTGTTCTAATTGTGAAATTTTGGAACAGATGGAGGGTGTCTTTGCTAATACTGTCCATAATATAAAACACCTGTACACTATGTTCTCTCATCCCATAGGTTGTCGTAAATATGCACTAATTTAGGTGACCTATTTTATTGTAATGATGGATGAATTAATTGGGCAATTAACTCAATAACAGGTGTCCGTAATTGCCCAATGCTTCGGAGACTGAGGCTTAAAAAGCATCTTTGTCCATATATAGCTTGATGGACAGAGCTGTTCATTAGTGCCCACTACTGTAAAAAAGAACCATGTGTGTTTGAGGCTGGCAGCCTCCACACACCATCACATTTAATGACTATAGACCAAATATTCACATACTTTACTTTAGTAAAAGTGCCAATGCAATAATGTAAAAACACTCCACATGCATGTCCCCTGCACCGCCCTTGCTCCCCCCTGCAGCTCTAGCAAACCAGTCATTGCTGCTTGATGCAAAACGGATCACTTCCAGTGCACCAGCGTGGGAATGTCACTCCAGACATCAGATTTAAAAACTCTGGTATATTGTGATATACAGATAGTTCCCCGGTCGTGAAGGGCTTGATTAGCATTGGCTCAACTCGTTTGATAAGGGCTTGAGTGCCACCAGTGTTTATTTATATGTTAAAGTCCTGCATTCTAGTAAAAGTATGGCATCATCAGCAAAAGTTCTCATTCTGCAGAAATGTTGCCCCTGTGACTCATTATCATATATGACATTATTAGATTTGTCAGCTAATGAGTGTACAGACAGGTAGTTAAATGCTAATGAAGATCCATCACTGAACCAACAAAACCAGTATTACTCTTATATGATGGCAGTGACTGCCTTTATTTAGAAGTGTATGATATTATGTTATCATATTACATATTATATCGTTATACTGCAATGTTGGTATTTATTAAAGAATTTATTAAACTGATTCAGGTGGAAAAACTTTGGTGCTGATGTTGAATGATCATCATTCACTTGCAGATGTGTCCCAGAAAATAGACAGGGACTGTACTATTGTAAAAATGTGATTTCAAAGGTGATTTGAAAGTCTTTCAAATATTCATATGACCTTGACTGGTAGCCTTTTTTCCAGCTAGCCTTGTCGGCATGCTGGAAAAGATAATACACTAGCGATTGTTAATTCTCGTTGGAGTTAACAGTGTTCACATTCACGTCACCATTCACTGCCTGCAAAAAGATACCTTCAGCACATTTATGGCTAACACTCTTAACCTAGAAGCTAAAACGTTTTGCCAGCAATTCTTACTGGACTGAATTGGTGCCCTCTTCAGTACGGTATCCAGTCCCAGACTTGGGGCACCCCATGTGCTGTGCTCTTACCCTTTCTCTAATGCCGGGAACACGCTGCCCACCTCAGCAGTGTGTGTTGCGGAACCTGTCTATCTATGTTAACAGGTTAGATCAGCTTGTCTAGCGATTCAGAGTCTCACCAATTATTCTGCAACACGCAGAAACTACAGTGAATTGTATTTTACCAATTAGTTTGTACATCAAGGTTTTACATATGAACCATACAATCCATTCATAAAATATGGTGCAATGTTCTCAAGCAACTCTACAGTATAAAGTAGTTAAAACTGGCTACACCATGACCAGCTGGATTTAAATGCTAGTTTGCAAGTGATTGCATCAAGAACAATTATATACAAGCATTAAAATAATGCTTTTAGGTATATTGTAAGTTATTGCATAGTATATACTTATATGCAGGCTAAAATAGGAACAATTTCACATGTATTATATGTAAATATATTTGTATATTTATAACCATTGGGGGCCCAAAGCAGTTGCCTACCTTGCCTGAAGTCCCCCGACTCCATGAAAATAGGTTGGCAACCACAGGATCAATGTTTGCAATACATTCCGTTGATAGGATAATATATTATATGTTTTATGGAAATCTATGGATGTTAAATGATCTGTGTACAATATTTCCCTCTGAAAGTGCAAACTGAAATGGCGATGGCAAAAAGTACAGTACTTGAGTAAAAATATACGTTGTTTTCTTTTCATGACGTGAAAGAGAAAGGGGCAGAGATGGCATGATGGAGTGACAAAGAAAAGGAGACAGAGGAGGTGTTCAGAGTCTTGTTGAAACTACTATTAACCCAGCTCTGTTGCTGATGACTCAGCAATGCTAGGTAATGGCTTGAAAGCATCTGGCAGAAGGTTTCGTGAATGTGTAGCTCTCACTGAAGTGTGTCATAAGCATTCAGCTGCTTTGAAGAAGAAAGTAAATCATAGAGGAGATGCATCTTGCTCCTCAAAGCTTTCATTTCAGTCATAAGCAAAAAGGCTTTTTTTTTTCTCTCCGTTTGAGAACAACAGGAAGATACAATTCTTATTAGAACCTGTCAGAGTCAATAAGAGCAGCATTTGTAATACATTTTGGCCCCTGAGCTTTCACATTTCCTCCTTCCTAAGTCTGTGATTGGTTCCTGACATGACTACAAAGTCCTTTGTAGCATTTTTGTGTACTTGCGACAAATGATTAATTAACAAAATGTTGTCTGCTTCCTGTAAAGTATCTTAAAAATTTGTGTGAGGAACAGCAAGAGAAATCAAATGCAACCAAAAAGAAGAACGAGACACAACGACTTATTAGTGTAAAGCAGTGACTAACGAAATAAAATGCATTGAATGGTGAGAGAAATCCTGTGGAGGCAGAAGATGGTGAAGCCAGTTCTGGTAAATATTCAGTGTTTATATCTGATGTGAATACCTTTTTGGAGGAAGATGAGATTTGATGACTTTTTCTGAATAATGAACACTCCTCCCGCTACACAGATGGGTGCATATTTGCAAATAGGGCAATCAGTGGTGTAATTTCAGCAACTATTGAAATAAATACATGCATTTTTAAGAACAGAAAGACGTTTCAGAGTTCTGGCAGTAAATAATTATCTGCAACATCTTGTCATTGCATCATGTCAATTCAAAGTATTTCATGAAAGCTTCTTATTCGCTGTTGTAAACATGCAGACGCACTGCAAAACTCTGCTCAACAGGAAGTTACATGCTCTAAATGTCTACGCTGTTTGGATTAAAACGAATAAGGACTGTTCAATTATGACATAGTTGCTTGTTTGAAATAATTTGATAGATCTTGTAAAGAGGTCACACATCATAACCCTGAAGTGGCATGGTTTTGGGGAACCAAAATAAAACAATTTAGGATATTGTGGGTGAAAAATAACCAAGAGCGTGTGTCAGTATTTTTCTTGCTTCTTTTTTCCCCCCTCTTTTCTCTCCCCCTCGGCCACACTGCCTCTGTGCCTGTTGGACTGTTATTAAATCTGTGTGTGGTCACACAGCCTACGGTCTGTAACGCCTGATTTGTGTGTTTTTCCTCCTCTCACCCTTGCCTTTGTTAGCCCACTACTGACCTTTCATTGTAGCCTTGAGTCAGTGTAAGAAACGCTGTAGGCTGACAGGAAATGCCGTCTTCACGGTTCTCTACCCATCTTTGAAAAATGTCATCCGGTAACGCAAACAAGTAGGCCTGCCATGAACCACATTCATTAACACTCAAGTAATGACTAAACACTAACTATGTGTGCTGACTGAAAGCCAGCTAATTATAATGATGAAAATGAGCAGTGAAAAACTAACAGGGAAATTAAGTGAGATAATGTTTACTATATTTATCATCCTTGATGAGTTACCAATATAAACTGCCACAACAGAGACGGAATTAGTATCTCTTACAGCATACTATGTCAACCTGAAAATTAAACTGAAGAGTGGTACAGCTAGCTGTCTGAAAATATTGTATCATAAAATGTTATCATACCGTTTGTCAGTTTCTGAATTTCTTGTGCCTTCTTTTTTTGTTTTTAAATGTATTTCTTTCTTCTTTACTTACTTTTCGCCATTCTAGCAACATGACTCATTGATCGTAATGCCAACTTCTACCACTGTAACTGTCTGGAATATACAGCTGTGACTTTATGTACTTGAGGGAATACTCCTGTGACTTCACCTGCTCGCAGTAGCTATGTTATTTTTATCGGACATATTGCTAATTTGTCTGAGAAAATTGAGTAAAAGCTGTGTCTCTGTGTGAAATAATGAGCATCCTCATGACTTTTAAATGGTGAGAGGCAAAACAATTTGGACTCAGTGCGGCACTCACACTAGTAGAGTTCAAAAAGAGAAGTAGAGAGAAAAACCTAAGCTGATCAAATGTAATGATACCCGGTGCCAGTACATTTCAGAGAGACAAATCGCCCAGTGGCCTCTCTCAGATACATTGCCATTGAACACGTTAGAACTCAGAGAAGAGGAGGTGATTTAAATATCCTCTCAGTCAAAAGAGAAAGTTTTTGCATTTCACTCTCCAGATCCTCACACCCAAGGGTCTGAGTGAGAGGATGTGATCAAACATTTTGTCCAAAATAGAAAAAAAAAATGTTGGCAATAACATGATGGATCTCCTTACTTGTATGCATATTTATTCTAGACCCTAACACTCATTGTTAGAAATGAAACAAATGCTGTATTTGTATTTTTCAAATACAGCAGGTGTTGTGTACGAATTTGGGATTGTTCATTCTCTCTCTGACTTAGTATGATGTTTCAAATGAAGATGATATAGATTTTGTTGTATGAGATGATGTTTATATTTAAGATATATCATTTCAAAGTATTCCTTTTTTCCTTATGTTTTCATGGACTTTATTGAATTGTTAATAAATCACCTGCTATCATACAGCTTGCCAGCCTGTTGGAACACATGATGTGTAAATATGGACAGTGGTTTCCTTTTTTCCAAGTAGGATCAAAATGTTATCATTATTAAACTTCTGGCATGGAGTGTGTGTGATCATAATGTCTTGACGGGCATTTTAGGACTTTGATACAACACATCCATCTACTTCTTTTGTATACTCACTGTATAGTGCTCAGGGCCACACAAGGTCAACCCACACATTAACACAAACTGTATGCTGGGTTTTTTTAAATGCATTGAAATTTCACAACACTGTAGTGTCACTGATTAAAGAAGAGATGCAACTGGAACTTCAAGCACAGAGGAAATGTTTATTACCCAAATAAATGCTGCAATAATAAGACTCCCTTCCTTTTTGCTAAAATGTGTCATTGCTGGTCAACTAAAAGCAGGAAAATAAGAAATTCCAGCAGCTGTTGAAGTAACTTCTGAGAAATATTGATCAAAAACCCTGGAGATATACTAAAAGGTTGTTTTTTTTGTATAAGGTAGTAGCAATTGTACCTATTGACCCCTTAAAAAGGTACCGATTTGAGTTGCTTGATCTCTTTACTGATCTCCTTCTTGTTCTGTAATGGCTGGATTGCCATTACAAGGGACCCTGCGGGAAAACCCCTAATGACCTTTTGATTTTGGTCTTACAAGACTTTAGAGATACGAAAATGGCTGTTTGTAAAGATCTAAGCGTAGGGCTCTGCTTTATCTAGGATTAAAAGTTCTGTGATATAGCCAGCGGCACTCAATAATAGGTGCATATAATGATACTCATCTGAGAAAATTGCAAAGAAAAGATTGAATACATCCATTTCACCATTGTTATGAACAGACAAGGTAACAGACAGGCCACTAAACAAGGCTCTTTGCAAAAAGATGTTCAATTCATTCTTAAGATTCAGGTGAGGTGAGGTTTTGGAACGGCTGTTTGCAAAACCCGGGGCAGTCATACCGATTAGATTTACTGTTAGATTGTGAATATAACCAAGGCTCTACAGCCATGCTGAAATCTAACATCAACATGCTAACATGCTCACAATGACAATGCTAACCTTGTTCACCATCTTAATCTTAAGATTACTGGCACTGAGCTGAAGCTGATGGCAGTATCATTCATTTTTTTAGGCATTTGGTCAATCAAAGTATTGGACAAATTGGAAAGTCAGAGGATCATCAATCATTATTGCTATTCATCCTCTGAGGAACATGGATGTCTGTACCAAATGTCATGGCGATCCATTCAAGAGTTGTTGAAATATTTCACTTTGAAACCAAAATGTTAACCTAATGGTGGTGCAAGGGGAAAAGTGAAGGGATCACCAAAGTCAGCAAGATTCATCATCAGGGCACCATGAATGTCTGTACAAACGTCTGTGCCGGTCCAGCCAATAGTTGGCGAGATATTTCAGGCTGGGCTGAAGTGGAGTGAAGTTATATACTGAGGGAAGAAACTAGGAATCAAAGATTTTAATACATTTTCCTCAAACCTCAAGATCAAGTCATCACAGTCAAACACAAAATCTTTTTAGATAAATCAGTTTTTTTTTTTTCTTTGATGACACGTGCGTCTGAACTTCACTGACAACAGAAAACAAACCTGCTCCAAAGATCACATAAAATAAATGTTTTTTCTGTCAAAGGATTATTACACATTATGGTGCAACATAATAAACCTGCTGCCCATTTTAGTCCTATTTGCGAGGCGTATTTTAAAGCTGTTTAGACAACTTTGTTTTGCACAAAAATGTTTTTTCAATGATGACAAGTGAGTCAGAGATTCAATGGGGAAAAAAGAAAAAAACATACTCTACAAATTAAATGAATGATGTTTTTTATTGGACGATAACACATCATGATTCTCTGCAGAGCCGAGAAAATACCTGGCATTTGGGATAGGGCCCAGCTACACTTATTTGGCGGAATGATTTTGCTGAATGTGTGAGCAGGTTCTTTTCTAGATAAGATAAAAAGCTGATTTACTTAAACTCAGACGTTCAGAATAATTCATACACTGAAATGCTCATGGAGCATGATAGGAGCAAACGTTTATTTAACACAAACGCATTGTTAAAAAAAGTGCAACCTTCATGACACGTTTATAGTCATTTATTGTTGTGACAGAGAGGTGTTGATTCGATTTTATAACAAATCTGGTGATTATGGTCTGTTAAAGGTGTTCTGCTGCTTAAGTAGTGCGAGTACAGCAATGGGCAAACAATTTAATTAGGCAACAACTTAATATAATAATATCTTTCTACAGAGCAGTGAGCCTGCACATATTTTGTCATTAAAACAGTTCTTCCAAAATACAGTTAACCTTTCTGTTTCAGAGAAAGTCATCAGCAACACAGAGGTTGTGAACATGGACATTATGTGTTAGTGAAGTGTTAACTCTCCATGACTTTGGAAATTGCTCTGCAAAACCTGTCTTCAGTAGCTTTCTAAGACTGTCCAAATTGATCCAAGCACATGTACAAAGGTAAAATTCACCTGCCAACTTCAAATACTGGGACCCATCAACTAATCCATTGATAAAGTCTTAACACAAAGCAGGACATTGAGGCACGTTTTGTGTTAAAAAAAGGACATTTTACAGCAAGAAATGTGCCTTTACAGAAAACACGACATAGTTCTGGTCAACCTTCTGCTGACTTCCACAAGTATATCAGTTCTCATGGGCAAATGTGCTCATAACAATAGTGAAATGGGTGTACTTAAACTTTTCCTCCCATTTTTTTCAGATGAGTTAAAATTCAGTGGTGCATGTGAGTAACCAATGTCAGATGAGTATACTACACTGTATATACATCTTCACAAACTGTGGTGTGATGCTATGTTCACAACGTCACAAGCTCTCCCATCATTTCTTTTTGTCCCTACAGTTGACTCATTTACTCACAGTATCCACTGACCTCCTTTGTAGTCAGTAATACCTGCAGACCTTCCCCCATCTACTGCCCCACAGGCCACTACAGATACAGAGATAAGGTATGTCAGATCATCAGGCGAAGAACCAGTGTTGTGGCTTCTTTAATCAGAAAGGAAAACACAGGTTGGTGTAGTACCATGCTGGGCTCAAAGAGAGAGAAATGGCTACGCAGGAAAAAAGACTAAAATGACTAAATACTGTCCTCTGTAGTAACTGGTGAGATAGAAACAAATTATATTAACAAACTATTGAAATATATTGTCGTTCTTCACATTTTTAATAGATTTAATCACAAAACGGATACAGATTTTAAATAAGTAATGAATAGCAAAACTAAAAGCAATGAATAGTGTAACTGACTAATTAGACGTGAAAACACTACTTACATACTTATTTGCAAATCGGAATGTTTTGCCAAAGCAGTCACAATAAAACATAGATGACATGAGGAATGAAACTTTGTCTTGTGCCTTTAACTGCTCTTGATGCACTCTCCCCTGAGATGGCCTCGTTTAGTCTATACAATTATATGTCATGTTAGACGGCTTACAAATGTATCCTTAATAGTCCATTACGCTTCCCATATTGAATTGTGCGTGTTCTAACATCTTTATTCCAGGCAAGGCAGGGAGTACGCAGGACACAGCAGGGAAACATGTACAAAGGAGTGAGGACATGTTGCATGTCGAAGCACTGAAGGCAAAAAGATCAAACATAACTATAAGGACACATAATGGATTTATTCTCGAATGGTATTAGAAATTATAATAGCCATAAATTTACACATGTTGGCAACTGTTCAAGGTCTGCTGAACAATGGACACTGAAAATTCCTCTCGTCCTCATGACACATATGTCATTGAAGGCCCTTCAATTAATTGTTCCTGAATATAATAAAGAAGCAATTTTTATGTATACACTAAGAGTCAAGATATACAAAGACCGTGAACATTGTTATATAAAGTCACAGCACTTCAGCGCCACCTTTAATCATTTTCACTGTTTTTATGGTGTCAAAGAGGTGTTGATTCAACTTTGTTCATTTTTGAGGCTGCAGTTGCAAAGTGTGTCTCATCCTCCCCCATATAGCACATACAAATGAGCAGGACGAAATTCTACATGTTAAGTTATTAATTTAATAGCCTTTTTTACATCTGTGGTCACTTTGTGACTCCTAGAAAACTCTTATACTATGTATTCTCAAGCACGCCAGTAATCACTGAGAACTGAATGAACCAAGTTGTACTTCAGTATATATATATTTATATATTTACTTAAAAGTACATACAGTTTGTAAAAGCAAATGGCAAAACTGTTTCTGGCCATGAAGGCTTTATGCCAGTCATAGAATATGTGGACTATGCAGATAAGCAGTGTTACATATAAGGAGAAACAACACATGTAATACAGGGCGTCTAGCTGAAGCTAATTTTCAGCCCCAATGATGAAATGTAATGTAACAATAGCACAAGAGCCATTAGGTCTGTGGTGTCAGTTACACAACAAAGTCTATATAAAATGTGTTAACACCAGCTAATGGAAGCCACCATATGCTACTGCTCATACCCAACCAAGAAAGGCTGTGGCCAAAATACATTTCCAAAGTTTCTCTAAAAGTTTTATTTTCAGTCCAACTAATTCAATTTTACTCGCTAGTTATTACATCACCTAAACATAGCAGTTTTAATCTGGTCACTTTACAGCAACATTTAATTACTAAATACCAGGCTAGAGCTTTTTACCAAAACTGAAAGCTAACCTAATCATTTAATGTGGCCCAGAGGCATATGACTGTACCCTGACTATGTATTTTCATCATGTTTGTTGATTAAACAGCACTAAACATTCTCACATGACACTGAACACCCTTGCTTCCCCTGTATTCTGCTCCTGTCCTCCTTTTACATGGACTTTTATTGTATGAGTGGCAACACTTTTGACGGCAGGCTCATCACACATTACCACCTCTGGCCTTGGGAGCATCAACTTATTCAGCACCGTGATCTGAAATGTCCCCACCTCTGCAGAATTCATACAGAATATGCCCCAATATTCATTACACATACTGTAACTTTAGAGAGGTAGTCTCATCTCCCAGGTAAGCATGTGTTAAGAGGTCTTAGCGGGGCAAGTCATTTGATCAATGCAGGCTTTAAGGCTTATTCAGTTCATTGCAGCCCCTGCTCTGTGCTCCTCTGTGACTCAAGAGATTAGGCTGGTGTGCACACTGATCACTACACCTACTGTAAAGGAGCCCACTGTTCAGGCTCGGCACATATAGGCCTTTCAAATGCTCCCCATACTCCAGCTTACAGTGTGCAATTGAAGCAAAAAATAGCGCAGTGTGAAATGCTATTCAGTCAAGACGAGGTGGAACAGAGTGGTTGTCCTTTGCTACCACTGTCAACTCCTCATCCCTGGAAATCCCTCCCAACTCTAACAGTTTCTGAGTGTCGAGCCATGGCTGCCAATACGCTGTCATTCATCCCCACACCCTCTCCTTAAACCAGCGGCTTAAAATGGAACCTCAATATTTGCATTCCAATTAGCATAAATGTAAGAAAGTGGAACAAGTAGCTTTGAAAGTCATCCAGCAAAGCGCATATTCAAGCAGCAGTGAAAAAAGGGAGAATAAAAAAAAAAAGCAGCGTAAGAAAGAAAAGGAGTGAGGACACAGAGTGCGAGAGGAAGGGATATAGAGAGAGAGTTCTGTATTATAATAGTGGGCTCGGGCTACATGTTTTGAATCACTGGTGTATGTCTTTTATGAGCTTACGACTTCACACTGCGTGGAAAATCCGCCCCGCTGCCAGGCTTGTTCGGCATTCAGAATGTCACTTTTAATCACATTCGCCTCTGAGATCTGATCCCGCTGATCAAAGACGCTCTGACTTTAAGTTAACATGTCAACAAAGAAGGGGGTCTCGCCTATTCTCGCCTGGCACACAGGCCGCATCCTCAAAAATGCAGGATATTGGTGCGATTGGTTTATTGTTTAGGGTGAGGAAGAGTTGAAGCTTGGTGGCGGGTGGTGGCTTAGGGGGATCTTTGGACGAGTGAGTGTGGGGTTTGTGAGTGATGCCTTTCAGAATGGTCTCTCCCTCCTCTGCAGGGATTGGCCATATGTGATGACGTATGAACGGGGGCTGAAATGTAGCTGAAGCCTAAAATTTCAGTTAAACTGCACACAGGTTTTATTTTGGCACCTGATGTTGATGCAGTTTTCATCTTATTGTTTAGTGTGTTCGTTTAGTGCTCATATTTGATTTGAATGTCTTCTAAGCAAAGTTCTGGCAAAAGTCGGGCGACTGAAAGTAACATTAATGTTGGATCCACATCCACATACACCTGGATAATGTGACATCAACATTACTTTACTGTTAGCGTACTGACGCGCTGTCCTGCCAGTTCTCACAGCTTTTTGTTGATGCTCCTTCAAAGAACTGACAGTGTTGGCAAAAATTTGCATTCCTAATAGAGGCATTAACATTACTGAGATGCAATCCCTACGAGTGTAAGAGGTCAAGCATCTTAATCAATGTCTGAAACGGAGATCGTTCAGGGTAGCGAGGGCTGTTTTACCAATCAGGAGGGTACACTGCGGTTGTAATTACTTCATTTGTCCTTTCATCCCTCTTTGACAGTATCAGTTGGTTTTTATTAATTGACTAAAACTGTAATACTGCAACTTTCATCATAGCTCTTGGCAAAAGCCGGGGGGGGGGGGGGGGGGGGGATGTCATGATTAAAATTAATAAGTAGTTCGATTAATTTGAAACAACAATTATAAAACCAACCTTGTTTGAGGAGTCTAGAATCTCCAAGAATGTAATCTACACAGAATTTTGTGAAGAGGCGTGGGGGGGCAAAGACTTAAAACGACTGAAAAAATATTTGTTGCAGTACTTAAACTATGAAATATTGTAATTGATGAGTGCTAAAATGATAAAACCCAAACTGAAAATAGTGGGAAGATAAAAACATACAGAATTAAAATACATAAAGCAAGAAGAAGCAAGAACGACAAGTCCATTCTGTCTTCATCATTAGGCAGAGCTATCTCTGTGTTGCACCATCATCGGGTCATGTTTCTCCCTTTTTCTTCCTTCAACTTGCTGTAGTCAGCGTGTTCAGTGCTGGATCGCTCGCCTCGCTTCTCTCCACCTGCAGATTATCTTTTGTTTCCCCCGTGAGACAATCTCCCTTCCTCCCTGCCACGCCATTGGCTCATTTATGCTGCATGTTCTTCGGGGATTGGCTCAAACATGCTGCCTGTCAATACCAAGTAATCACACACAGATGTCAAACATAGACGACCGTTAGTAATTATCTGTGGAGAAGGAGAACACAGATAAATAGCCAACTGAAAAAAAAGAATCCACACTAAAAGACAACAATAATAATAATATGGTTATGTTGAAATACATAGAAAATGCTCCTTACAGTAAAGAGTGTGTGTGTAAAAGCACACAAGGACACATGAGTCTCCCTGAATATCTGCCTTATGATGCTCTATTGTGAAATATGTTTCTTTGATTCTTTGACAATAAAAGAGCTAATGTGATTTGGATTTCTGCACCACTGCAGCTGTATAGAAAAGTTCTTACTGAAAAAATATTCTAAACATGTGGCTTAAGGAAACGATATCACAAGCAAGGTATTTCTGCCCGATGAGAACAACATACGAGAATTTGTCAAACAAGGTTTCATTTACACGTTCAAGGTTGGATCAGATTGTATATTTTCTTAAGCCCCATGTGTTAACTCGTGTTCTGCTCTTTGGTAAATACTTTCTACATTTGTATAGTATATTCATAGTTCTGTTCTTTGTCTCTTGTAGACACCGCAGGCGCTAGTGTCAATGTGTATGTGTGTGTGTGTGTGTGTGTGTTAAGGGGACAGAGACAATGGCAATGTATTTCAAGTATCGACACAAATATTCAATAAATACATAAATAAATAAGATCCTGCCACTACTTTTGATTGGCAGTGGACGATTGAGGTGTAAATGAGAATGAGTGCTTTTTGTTCGTGCAATCTGGTAAAGAGCTTTTCACAATTTATGGCAAGGGTCCTCCCTTTAGGACATGCAAAGCAGAAGCAAAGCAGTATTAAACACCATGTCGAATTCATGCTAAGTGTGAACGTCACCGTGTGGAGTAAACTGGAGAAACAGCCACCTGGACAGCTCATTGAACACATCAGCGAAACGGAAAACAAATATGACGCCACTTTCCATCTTTTCAGCCCCAAGGTCTTAAGTATACCACTCGCAATAAGATACGATGTACATTTTTACATGTTAGCTAATTAGCAGACACTTTTACCCCAAGTAACACGATGTACAACAGCATCATCATCACATGCAGCTGCAGTGCAAGGGACAATGTGAAGCAAATTGGGGTTTTTAGTTCAACAAACATTTCACAGAGGCAGAGCTGCACTGGAGGCAATAGTCTCATAGTTTGAGGTAAATCTCAACGGGCAGAGCTAAAGAACCAGAGTTTTCTGGTTTAGTAACTTTGGCTTTAAGTCCTGTGAAAAAAAGAAAAGAGTGCGAGAAAAGGGGAAGCCTTGAAATAAAAAACATAATCAAGCCTGACCGAGTTATTTAGGATTATTCTATTTCATTATATATATATAATTATTATCATATATATCTTATTATATTAGTAACATGACCTTTATTCGTCTGCAGCTACTCTGCTTTACAGGACAGAACAAAGTGTGCTACAGTATTTTTTACAGTAGCTCCACCATGTTAGCAGATGGAAACTGATCAGGTTGCCAGTAGTTGACATTTGTTGTCATTTCATCTGCCAGTGTTGTCTGCTGGCATTTCTGCTGTGTACCCTTCTCCTTTAACCGTATCTGTCCCTCCAAGCCTCCAGCCCCCCCGAAGACCTCCATCTAAGCTTTGGCCAGCAGCCCTGCCTGTCCCAGGGGTGCTGACCTCGGAGGAGCCTCTTCTTTGCCAGGAAGCCCTGAGCAGCAAGGGACCAGGGGGAAATGCCACTCTGTGTACTGCATATATGATTGTGTCAATGTTAGTCTGATTGAGGGAGAGACATTTCAGTGTGCGTCGTGGGGGCAGGTGGTGGAGGTGAGGTGTGTTATGTGTTGTGAGCCTGTGTGTGTGTGTGTGTGTGTGTGTGTGTGTCTGCAATACACTCAAGTAGGTCCTCAAGTGTGCCTTCAATTTTTCTCTGTAAATGCATTATAGATGGCCTGAAGAGTGAGAGTGTGTAGCTGCTCAAGAATCTGCATCATTTCACTCAACTGCGGCCTCCCAGAGGAAGAACAGGAACCTCCCAGAACATATACCTCAGTATATATCTTTCTCCTGGCACAGCATCTTATACATAATCAAGAAACCACACTTATTGCAGCCATTCATTCAGCTCATACTCATGAACCCCCGTGAGTGCTTCTTTTATTTTTTAAATGCACACCCTCAAAGGAGAAGGGAGCCCCTTTAGCTGATACCGCTTGGTTAAGGTTGACATAGATCTTTGGTAAGAGATAGGACGCAAACAGCGGTCTTCCAGCTACGTGTTATGGCGAGGCGGTTGATTTGAGTGTGTCATGTGGGACACCAGAGATTACATCTTGTCACAGAGGTTTGCCTTTTTATTAGATGTAATCACAGTCTTTCCTTAATTTTTGTCATGATGTAGTTGCTATGCACAAATATTGTAGAGAGCAAGAATTGGGGAAAAGCGTTAGCAGTGGATACAATAAACTTTAACATTAAATGAAGTGAAGGGTTTTTGCAGAATTGTCCAATATGGATCTCAGGCTAAGTTTGGGTCTAACTATAAATTATATACAATATAATTGTCCATATTCACCAGGTGCCATATCTTATACTTCTGAATTTCCACCAAGACCAATCAATCTTAGTCAAAATGTATGCGTAAAATAAAATTTGTAAGCCTACTATTTGCTTGATTATGTGGCTTATAAATAATGAATCAATTGATATGCTGATATGACACTCAGCACTCAATATCACACTCAATATCAGTAATCATATCTTGCTGTTGTCCTATTATGCACTACTCACACTGGCCAAAACACAGCGATAGTGTTACTCTAAGTGCTAATGCACTTTAAAATGTTCTTACATGGAGAATCCTGGGGTATCCGTGGAGATGAGACCAGCCATTATTACTGCCAGGTTGATTGTGAAGAAACATACACTATGCACCATTTCTAGCCCAGCTAATTATCAGCTCCCAGCATAATTAAGGCTTATAGATGAGCAAACATAATTAGTAAGCATTATGCAGACCTAATGGGGGGAGTGAACAGGTGAACATGTTTTCAGCCCTTTGTTTATGAGCTAAGGGTATACTATAATGAGGCAGGAGAATAAAAGTTGATTAGTTATGACCTAAATGTGTCCTTATATTGCTTTTCGTGGAGAATATGATGCAGTGTAGTTGCGACAGTAGAATCACCGCAATTTTATTGACTAATCAAAATCTACATGTTTTATGGATGGCTGAGAGAGCAGTTGATATGACATGATCAGAATGGACAGACTGAATTGTTATACAGTACCTCAGTCAGTGTACAGTATTAACTGTGTGTTAGAAGATATATTGACACCAAGGCAATACACATACTACAGTACAGTGCCTCGGTAATCATAATGTAACTAACAATGTGTTGCATTATTGTCCTTTAGGGAAAAAATCATTGATCATGCTGTAAGTATCGGTGCTGGAGCTTGTTTATGATGAAACATAGGTAGGCTGGGAAGAATTTGAGGTTGTGTGCAGGACCTAATAATTGGGCACATGTCATCACTGAATGAAATAGTGCTCCCAACGGCAGGAGCAATCCTGTCCTACATGACACGTTCTGAAATACAACAGGAGTAAATCTGGCACAGTATAAAAAACTGCTCAATGCAAGTGTGTGTGTGTGTGTGTGTGTGTGATGCTGGGTTTGTGTGAATGGAGTTGAATAGCTTGGCAGCCACTATAGAGGGAGAACATAATAACACCCCTCCCAAAGAAAGCTGGCTACTTTGAAAACAAGGCCTAATTAAAGCAGTTTACCAGTTATCTTTAAATAAGAGCATTTGTGTCCTTGCTCATTTCCCTCATGAGTAGAAGATGCAGGGTTGTGGGCGGGGACGGAGCTGGGCTTAATTTGTTGAGAAGAATCCACTTCACTTGGGGTGGCCTAATGAAAGTGAGATCAAAAGATTAGTTAATATTCACCCACATTTATTAAACACAATGCTGATCGTGAGCAAACAGTGGTATTACGCAGAATCCTTGCAGGGCACTGGCTATGGCTGATAAGCTTCCATTAAGAGGTTGCAGTATCACATAGGCACAAATCAGGGTCTTGCTGGGAACAGAATGATATTTATTCCCACTCTGTTTGAAATCTAATTCTGTCTTAACGAATCAGCCAGACCTTGCTTGGAAAATGGTACACTGTCGTGGCGTGAGTCTAATGGGCAAGCTTTGAGCCTCCCGTCTTGATTCGACAGGGGTTTGACCACCACAGCTTATAGAATCAATGTTGGAGGTTTGTTGTGAGCAGTTGAGTAGACCTGGCAGTACCACTGAAACAAAATGCCCTTGTCTACACACATTGTTGGGACTATTTTGGGAAGGACAATGCGAACATCCCGGGTCGATGCTGAACAGATATGTAGTTCATCACCGTGGAGTTGATTTGCTTTGAAGGTCAAAGAATCCATCTGTTTTCTGGTCACATATTCAATATAACTGTGGATTTTGTGGCCTAAGCAGCATCAAAGAGTGCACAGCCTTGCCCTGCAAGAAATGCACCATCACAGCTTTTGTTGAAGCTTTCAAAACAGAGACGTAGAGGGCTTTCAAGTGATGTAACATGCCAAGGACCTCTGCAATTAAGCAAGAGTGACTGCTAGCTGCAGGTTGCATTTCTTCCCAGCTTCCCAACAAAACACAGGACACGATGCTGACATGACCTGATTTCGACAGCCTGGTCATTTAAACATTGATGCGCTTGACTGATTTTATGTTTAGTTAATATCTATTTGTTAGCAAGCAAATGTCCAAATTATGGTCAACCAGACAACCCCCTTTATTTGTCATTTTCCCACACAGACCATCCCGCACTTTAATCCAACCACTGACATGAGGGAAATCACCACAATCTGATTAGTCAATAAATCTGTCAATTTTAACGCCTTCTGCTGCAATGACAGCGGTCCAGCTGGACAAGCTGTCTTGTCCTTGCTATTTACACCAATTAGCTTTGTCATAAGAAGCATTACTAAAAGATAAAGAAAAGAAAGTGGTGCCTGACTGTATATCTATTTTTTACTTAAGAATTACAAGCTGCTCCATCTCATTTATATTAAGTGGATTTTGTAGTGCGAGGTGTGCTTATATATACACACACACACGTATCAAAACCTGACTCATTTTGATTTATATAAATGAATTTATGAAATTCTTACAATTAAAAAAAATGCATATAGAAATACATTTATAATTATGTAACTGAAACATTTTAAATTCTCTTTTATTGACATCTCTCAATGAATTCTCCCACGGCAGGATTTTTCTCAGCAGATTGGGCTAATTTATTGTGTTTAAGAAGGCAAATGAAGGCCTCATTTATTTTCCTTTGTATTGAGAACTATGTGCTGTTCGAACCCTTATGTGTTATCTCACATTAGTGATTACAACTGTTTCATTGTTTTGATCACAATGGGTGCTCACCAAACACCCAACAAAAGCAATATCTAATTTCATAGCATTGTTGCTAGCATATAACTAACCAGGCTGTTTAATTTTGAATTAACAAGTTAATTGGGACTTTAATGTTCAAGGTTTAATTGATTGTAAAACCTCAAATCCAAAAAGCCTCCGTAAAGACAAAAAGGTGTTTTGCTTTAAGACTTTATTTGGTTTTTAAATTACAGATTTCCTATAGTAGGTATAGCAGATTGGTGATACAACTACAAAGCCTGTGTTGTATAGAAAATACATGGCGGATGAGACACATGTCTTGTATATATTGTCGCTGCATTGATGGATATGCTGCACCCACCCCACCCACACGTATTCAGGGTGTGTTCTTGACCGAGTCACCGAGAAACCTCATAACTTCATCTCCCTGCTGTGGACAGAACCCCTGTGGCTGGTTAACCTCATCTACTCCCTCCCCCTAACTCTAAATGTCACTCCCCAGTGCAACTGACCACTAAGGCTGCCCCGTGTACATTATTAAAACCAGAACCCCATTTTATACCCCCTTCTGGCTCACTCTCTTCTATTCTTTCTCTTTGTATATCTCCTCTCTTTCTCTCCGGTAGATCCATACCCAGCAGGACACCTCTTCTCTGCATTATCAATCTCATTGCTTTATGCCATTATTTCTCTCTTGTATGCGTGGCATACAATCTGTAGAAGCCTGTTGTTTTCATTTCCATTTAGTGTTTTCTTCTTGAGTAGCCAGAGTAGTCGGTCTTCACAGGCATGGTGTTTAAAAGGCTCTGCTGAGAAAGGAAAAAAACAACATATGGCTATAAAGGACTCAGGAGTCGATGCAGAGATATCCAAAGCCTGGCTGGTTTTGAGGAACATCAGTTCAATTGCCCTTTTCCCTGGATTCTCTAGAGATAAGCAGCAATGTCAGACAGGTGAACACACTGAATACCTTTGCATGTTGGCCTTCTTCACTCATATCCAAAGTGTACAAAGAAGAGAAAAAAAAACAAGTGAAAAGCAGTTTGACAATGTGTAGCGGGCTGTGTGTGTGAAACTATGCTGTGACATATGTAAACCAAGATCAAGATCTGACATATGTCAAGTTTACTGAATAGTTCTGGAGCATGGTCTTACTTCAAGGTTTCAAGAAACCAGCTTAGCAGTGGACCCTCGCATGTACAAAAAGAAAACAGAAAATGTTCTCATCCATTCCATGTTTACTATAAGGGCCCTTTGTGATAATACTCAGGGACTGATGAAGATCTTGATCTGACAAAGGTTGGAAGAAATGTATTTGATAATTATTGAAGAAAACAACAGCCTGTGGAATATAAACAACTTGAGACAATAATAAGGATATTCCATATATTGTTAACTCAGCAATCCATCCATAGAATTGAAAGTGGATTAACATTTTTTGCAGAACTTCTCACTAAATCCGTTGTGCTGACATAGTCAAATGGCTCCACTATCAAAGAACTAATTGCAGTGATTATTTTGACTGCAGAGAAAAAGAATGAAAATAGATTGAACCAAGTTTGTATTGTGGTTTGGCTAATAGATAAAGTCAAGCAGGGGAAACTTAGCTCAGGTAAAAAAAAACATCCAAAAGAAATGTGAGTAATACAGCTTGACTTCATCTCTTACTGCACTATATATGAGCAGCTAGCCCACCACTCATCTGTTCCTTTTACTTACAGGTAGCTGACCTTGAGTCATGTTATTCTTGTCAAGCACTCTTCAACGAGAACGACAGTCACCTCCAGTGTCACTACAAGATATCATAATGGACATCTGCTCCACTCCCATATGTGTTAGTACAGGGAAGCCACTTTGCTTGCTTCTGCTTCCTCAGTTGACGACATCCAAGGCTGACTCTTGCCACATCTGACTTTCGCTTTATTGGGAGGAGCGTGAGCAGTGGCGGCTCAGACACTTTAGTCCCTTTCGAGTATCGAAAGCTCAACTCATTGGTTGAGTTCAATAAGAAAGACGACCTGATCTTTTCCAGTGGGCTTACATGCACGTCCACAGATGCTGTCCTTTTGTAATACGTCAAAAGGGAATTGGATGTGCCACTAACTGTTAACCTACTAGCCTTCATCTACGCCTCTTACTGTAACCTGACAGTGGGCATTCCACCTTAGGATACTGTCAGGGTCTGCCTTCTACCCTCTTCCATTTCTGGGCTGTCAGTCCTGCCCAAAAAAGGCAACACAGTGGGTGTCTGTTTTACCTCATTTTAAGTTTACCTGCTCAGGTTGTTAGTGGCTAGTGGCAACCAAACTTCCAAGTAGGGGTGCCTTCACCATGTCAGCCACTAGCAGACCAAACTTAATTACCAAGAAGATTGTTGAGGTCCATGTCATGTCAAGTCAATTCAGGTTTATTCATATAGCACAAAATCACAAAAGCAAATGTGACTCTGATGGCTTTACAATCAGCACACCCTATGAAACCTTCTACAGCTACTACAGCCTCAGTTTGGATAAGGAAAAAACAAAGATTAAAAACTTTAACAGTGGGAACATTGATGAAACCCCAGGAAGAGCAAAAGAGATTCCTCTTTCAGATCTAGATGCCTTTCACAGGCACCTTAGATGACTTCGGCCTTTGTTGTCAGCTTCATGGTGTGCAGGTGTGCTTCATGCCGGGCACAAGCATGTCTGACTGGGCCATTCACAGCTGAAGGAGCTGAGGAAGGATATGCTGCACTTCTCTGACTCACTAAGAGAGGCCACGTCTTGGATAGGGTGACCTCCTTTCCCTCACTTAAGTGGAGTGAATAAGGGAAAAGCAGAAATGGGTGTCCATAGCCTCTTCATCTCTATTTTTCTCCTCTCTGTCAAACATCATTCACCCCAGCTTTTTGTCAAAGAGGAAAAGGTAGTCCCCTCGGTTCTCACTTTTAGGACATGCTTGCACCTGAATTTAGCTATTAATGGTTTAACAGCAGTTTGCCCAGACTAGTAATTTTCTAGCATAACCCACCTCTAAGGCTTTTAGAGAGCCACTCATAGATCTGGAGTTGCATTCAGGTAACTTCTATTTATACTGTAAGTTCCTTGTCTGTTGGTAACAATTAGGATGTCACATTGTTTGAGGTAATTTGTGGTTGTATCGCTGAGAGAGAGAGGCACAGGCTAAGGCAGTGAGAACGGGTTTGGGTTGTTTATAAGTGAGTTTCTAATAATGTGCCTCCTTTCAAACAGAGCAATCAAGGTCATATGATGCATATCTTTCATTTGTTAATAAAGCGAGTAAATTTGGTATAATTAGGAGAAAATGGAGAGGAGGATAGCGAGCTTTTGTCCCAAAGTGTTACGAAATCTAATATATTCTATTACCCACTGTAATATGTTCAAGGTTACCTATTACTAATATAAAGAATACATAAAAATACATATTGTTATTATTACTTGCTCTCAAATTTACATGTGCATCTAATTTGAGACTTTTTCAGATTTAAAAACTTCACTGAAAACAAAACAAAACAAAAACACTAAATCAATGAACCCTAACCTTAACCCTTACCCACAACATGTGACTGTAACAGTGACAATTTTTCATATTCCTATAAGTTACATTTCGTTGTCAGGGTTACTACAGTATGTTCACTGGCAGGAAGTCTTCACTATGCAAAATAGTACATTTTTAAAACTTAGGGGCAAAACACAATCTGGACCAAGCAAGCAGAAGAAAGGATGCAGTTTGCAGAGTGATGAACTGCATTAGACCAGGGCTTGGTCTACATTCACTTCAGCTTTGAAATGACGTCAATTTGCACTGCGAGCGGTCAAGTGCTCTCTCCAGATGATTGAGATGACAAATGCCGTAGCGTGTCGTGACTGCATTGCAGCGTTTTTTTTTTTTTGTAAGCAAAAACATCACACATGCATAAACGTAAGGCATTTACAAATTTCATGGTGGCTTAGAAACAATTTCACTGCTCTTTCTGAAGGATATTTGAAAGTGCATAGACCATTGAAGACTGGATGCTGAACAGAGGATGATTTACCATAAGAATGCACTTACAAAGCATACATGGCCAATGTTTGGCTGAAAATTCATTTGTGTGTGTTCGTACATGCATGTGTTTACAGTATGTTTACAGACAGAGCCTCCATTTGTCTTTGCTCCTCCAGTGCCAGTGCGGTCTCTTACATTATTCTACTCCTATCATGCAGAAATTGCCTGGACAGCCATTTGGCTCGTGTTTGCCATCCATTTGTAATCCGAATAGAGAGGCCATGACTGCTTGGGCCTCGGGACAGCAGCAAAATCAATTGGCTAGAAATGACATCTGCCAGAATCTGCCACTGGAGCGCTCGTAGGTACCATAAATGAAATCACAAGCCCTAATTGTGTGCTGATTTATTCACTTGTCTGAGTGCATCGTGGTTGGACCAGCTAGTAGCCCCAGAGCCCTGTCTGTGCGCTTGGTCATACATAACACATTTATTTATTTACCCACCCCTTCTGATTCACAGCATCACTGGGGGATATATCGCACCCCCCTCTCACACAGAGCGCACACCCTCATCCTCCATTCCTTCGCCGAGCCCTCCTTTTGATTAATTCAGTTTTTTTTTCTCTTTTTCATGCTGGCGTGTAAAATGAAATGGCTGCGGAGACAACTGTCACTTGGCTCAAGTAAGATAAATATGTCGATGCCTGAAGAGGTTAGAGAACGCTTGCATGTTTGACTGCATTGAGAATAGAGAGATATTTCTTTCTAGCATGTTTTTTTTGTTGCCTTGTTAAGGAAAACTGTGGCAGGTTTTTCACCATCTGACTAATTGTAAGACTGAGCTGAGGCTGCTTGCGGGGGTCAGTGTGACATTTGACTGCATCACTATGAGACCGCAGACGAATTTGAAAGCACACAAGACATAATTTTCACCTTATATCCTCACCCGCTCTTTCTCTGACCCTTGATAAAAGGTCACTATTGCCCCCATTGTGATATTTCCTCCATGCCGCCAGACTCTTTCAGGGTGGTAGATTACTGAAACTTTAACCTAGCTCTAACACAGGCCTAAATAAAACATGAAACAATGCCTGCAAAAGTGTCTGTGAGCCAGTAGAACATCAAAAATTGATACAGTCTCCGCGGGCCAGACCAAGAAATTTATCTAAGCCCAAGAGTTCATCTCGCTCTTCCTGTCACCTAGGCGACAGTCATGGAAGGTTACAAGCATGCCTGAAATGATACCACAGGAAAGAGATAGACAAGGGAGAGGACCCTGTTTTTCATTATATCATGGCTATGGGAGAGGGACAAATAGAGAGAGAGAAAGGGGCAGGGGCGGAGCGGAAAGAGGTGAAATGGACTTAAAGAGAAGAGGAGAGAGATAAAGGAAAAGAGAGAGCAAAATGGGGGGAAGAACAGATCGAATGTGAAAGCAATTTTTGTGATGAAAAAGAAGTAAATGACCTCTTAGAAACTTGGCAGGGAGGGATATTAGACATATGGGGGAGAGTCAAATTAGAGAGCTGCATTTGTGTTGCTGAAATTCGCCTTTGATGAAGCCATTTTTAAAATATCAAACACGTCATCGCGGTTCTCGCTTAAATGACATTTTCCAATATTTGTCCTACATTGCTGTTAGCGACATCAGAATGTGTGAACATGGCAGTGCGGTGGCCAGTGGGGAGATGGTGCTACGGTATCATTTAACGCGGTGAACAGCCCTGCCTTTTCCAGCTCATTAGCCATCCCCTTCTTTGTCCCAGGCCATTTGATAGCAGCATTAATCTACGGCTCCACTAGGCTTCCTCTCCCTATTTACCGGTATTTCATGAAGATTACACCACTCAACCGTGTAAATGTATGCTTTTTTTTCTCCTCCCCCTCCTAATGTGAGCCCCCCAAACTCCATGGAGCACCTTGTATAAACTTCTGCAACATACGGCAGATTAAACAGTGCATCTCCCCAGAAGCTCAGAGATGAGAGGCGAGAGTGAATGAAAGGTGATCAAAGTGTTCGCCAACAAGCCTCGTCCCGCTTGTTCGTTTTTCTCGGGATGTTGTGTGTGTGTTTACCACTAACATGGATGGCACACTGCCACAAACACTGTCGTCCTTTGATTAGGATCACCTGCCATTTGATTGCAGTTACTTGCTTATCTGTCAAGATGGCATTAAATGATATGGCAGAAAAGCCATGTCCTTACAAGTACTAATATCATAGTAAACATCTTTTATAGTACACACTATAGTTATAGTGTGTAACCCAACAATATCAACAATATGCATATTTTAAATGAGAATTGTGACACTTTTTTTCTTACCACTTCATAAAAACTGCTACAGGAAACTAAATCGAAACATAGGCATTGACATATGTCATTAAAATTTGAATTTACCTCAGTCTACCCCTCCAAAAATAGCAAATATAAAGAAAAAAATGTCTTACATATGGGAGGCTTTGGCATATGGAACCACATACTACTCTTAAGGGAAGGTAATCCTCAGGGAAGCAAGCAGCTCTTTGCACAGTGTCAGACTGAGCCCACATCATAAAATACCACAACTACTTTGTCACAAACTTCTTAGAGCCCAGTTTTTCTCTGGATAAAGCAACAGCCCTGTGATCAGTCTGGCAGACTCTGTCTCTCATGGGGTAGCTGACTTTTTTATGGGAGAAAGACAGGAGACGCAAACTCACTCTGCCTAGAGCTTGCCATTCATCTAGACATGAGAGGTTTGGGCGTATTTGGCATTTAGAGTCAGTGGTATGTTTGAAGTTGAGTCCATTCATTCCACTTTTCATAGTAGGGTTTGCTCTGTATAATGAAACCTGAAATCAGTTGTCTGACAATAAATGGCAATTCCATCTTTTCAGTGTGGCATTTACTGTGATGTGCCAGGCATGCAACTGTGGTCATTTCTCTTGGAATAAGTGCAGTTGTGTGAAAAATGTTTTACTTAAGCAGCTTAGCGATGAAAGTGATGAAAAAATATAAAAGGAGATAACCATAAAAATTAAGTTAACGTGTTGACACTGTGAAACATTTGCACTATTTCCCCATCACAAAGCCCATATCAATTCACATCATGCATAGGGCTTTTTCAATTGGAGGGAAAAAAAATACAAAGACATTCATCCTTTTTTCAGTCCCAGCTGGCCAGTATGAAGTTCAATTTCAGACTATTATATTGGTCCTATAGAACACTGTGGCTGCTTTTCCCAAGCCTCCATTAGTTCTGTGTGACTTTAAGACAGATATTAAACTGGAATGACCAGAGGTGGCATCACTGTCTATGCCATGGCCACCAGTTTAACAGTATTCATTCTTCTCTTCATCTAGTTTAGGGCAAAAAATGAACAATCATTTAACTCTCAGCAAATTAAGTACAGCACATCGCTATTAGAACTGTCATGTTTACTTTAGAATAATCAGTTGATGTAAAGTGAATCACTATGTTCATATTTAAAGAGTTTGTCAAGAGATCTAAGTATGCCAAGAATGGCCAAGTTATGAAGGGAATGAGACCATACAGCTTTATATGTGTAGCACCATTAAGATCTGACGCCTTTGAAGAAAGACAGCTTTGTGAGAATGTGTGGGTGGTGGAGAATGGACAAATAAGATACATCAGAGAGGAAAACGGTCCAACGCTTGTTTAACGAGTTATATCAGAGAACCATCAAAGGCCTGTTGGTTCAGCTAACGCGCTCAGCACTCGCGCTTATCAACGTGTCACTGTCAATTGTGAGGCTAACTATCTCCCTGCAAGCCCCTTCCCCACCCATCCTGTTTCCCCTTAGCAACAGATGCTGCATTGAAACAACAATTACATGCGCAAGTATCCTCATCAAATGTGAAGGGTGGATGTCATCGCATTACCATCTACCCACACACACTCCAAGTCTTGTTTATGCACAAACAAATTAGCCCGTGCCTCTCTATGTCATTCATTTCCCCGTTCAAGATGAGAACATGTGACTCCGTGAGTGCCATCATGCGGTTGTCATGGTTACAGCGGAAAACAATAAATCCATTTTCCCATGATCTTGATAGGCGCTCACTGGTGCCAAAATGAAGGCTGATGAAAAGCTGGGCATTGGATACAGTTTGCTCCTTATTCTAAATCCAAGATACTTCCTAGGAGCATTGTAAAATTTTAATAACTTGATATATCACCAGAGTTGATGGAAAAGGGTCTCCTTACAGCATGTATTCAACGGAACTATTTAGCATCATATTTATGTCAGAGCGACTACAGTTATAAAACCAACATATGAATAAACTGCCCCCCCAATCACCTCCACCCACTTTCTGGATAGAGAGAATAGAGAATGATTACAGATCATTAGGCAGAGTCTGACATAGACGTTGCCAATTCTGCCCGCCAAAATTAGAGGAGATGTTACTTTTCCACAAATGTTTTTTCTTTCTTTCTTTTTTTTTTTTTCTCCTGACGGTTTTGTTTTGGGGAAGGAAGTCGCCGTCAATAAGCATGGCCATGATAGTGTGGAAGTACTGCCAGTTCCAATAAAGCAGCAGAGAGATCACCGAAATGAAAGGTGACCTTGGCATAATTGAGATTCATCACAGAGAAAGCCAGGCGGCTGAAGTGACAGGGAGGGGAGCGAATGAGGAAAATAGAGGAGGGGGGGGGGTAAAAACACAACATAAATACTACTTTCATTTTATGGGGGGACAGCCAACTGTTGGTCGGGCAGCAGGACCTGAATGTCAATGTCAGTGACTGTATTTATTTAGGCCGAGACAGCAGGCTTATAGGCAACTCTGATCTGTCCCTGCTTGTATTCTGTTTTTGCAGGCAGCATATGAGAGAAATGATAAAAACGCAGCGGCTTCTGTACCGACAGAGAGAGAGAGAGGCTGATTTGGAGAGGTCTGTACACTCTCTGGATGAGATAACAAACCGGCTGCATGTTGGGAAGCACATGTTTTGACCACAGAGGAGGACAATGACAGCTCTCCATCACATTTTAACGTGTGTGAAGCAGCATGGCATTGCACAGTGTTAAAGGCACTCTGGAGAGATGCAAACACAGCAAGGGATGAATAGAGGTTAGAGGGGGGTGTTGGCACGTATGGGGATGGATTATAGTGTCCTTTCAGACCTGCACAATATGCATG